>NC_138552.1:118214966-118677790 GCF_964273705.1 Natrix helvetica | reverse complement strand
ATCCTCGGATCCTTCTTCAAGAGCAAGGGGGGTTGCTCGGGTATTTTCGCAACATTGGGAACTACTATTCAGGACATTATCATTTAGCAAGCCCTTTGCCAATAACATCCAGAGCCACAAAAAACCCCTTATAATTGTCCCTCACGCAAAACCTATCCTAATACAATTCTTTTAGCCTACTGAATCACCACATCAGGGAGAAGTCAAGGGTTATATATAGTTTGAGGAAGGGCAATATCAGCTTTGGGCAATCAACAAAACCAAAATTTATTTGCTAAACATATCACGCACAATCTGAAAACTCCTATTATACTGCAAAGAACCCATTCCCACGGTTCCTCAAACATAAGTGTCATCAGATGATTCGTATTCCTCTTGATCACAATTAATGATTTTAGCCTCAGCATCTGTCTTTTTTGGGAGGGGGCAATTCCCGAAGAACGAATACTCAATACAACAAATCAAAATAAGGGTAAGCATACTTACTAAAACAAGAGATTGTGCAGCAATGGCCATAAAAGCTTGAACTGCCATACCCTGACAGGTGCTCAAAGTTGTATAATACATTTTATATCTAATAAATGGAATGTTGTCTTCCCCCTCCAAATCTTCAGCCATATGTAAAGACGTCAGCTTCCAAGGGTGATGCCAGTAAGGCCTCTTCTGCCCCGTATGTAGTCTACCCATTGCCAGTAGGACAATGGGGGGCGCTTTCTCAAGCATACCACTAAAAGACGGGCTTCATTCTGATCTGCCTCCCAATATTCATCAGCAGCTGGCTTAACTCGAGTCCAGTGAATCCAAAACTTTTACTGCAAGTGGAGAACACGTGACCACAGTATATGGGCCTTCCATCTGGATTTCAAATTTTTCTCCTTTCCAGTGTTTCACCCAAACTCTGTCCCCCACCTGAATATTATGACTAGAAGTTTTCAGAAATGGAGGAGTGAGAGAAACACAATATTGTTGGATTTCTTGTATTTGACTTAGGTTCTCTATATGATTTCTCAAGTTAGTACTTATAACCAGTGGCCTTCCAAACATCATTTCAAAAGGAGATAACCTAATTCCCTTTCACGGAGTGCATGCACAGGCCAAAGTGCCAGTGACAATGCATTCACCCATTCAAGGTGAGTTTCAAGACACACTTTGTCCTTGAGTAGGATTCTAGTCACTTCAAAACTAGTTGCCTGGAGTTCCTCTGCTTTATAACATCTGGGGCTCAGTCCCCTTTTCATTTCCAATGCTGCATAAGCTGTCATGTCAGGGTGGCTCTGCTCTTCCTTTTTCTGCTGGATCCGACCATCCAGCTTGGAGATTGTGCAGATTTCCCATATGAGATCTTTAATTCCCCCGGGCAAGCACACTAGTTGCTCTTTGTTTCTAATACTCCACTAATTGCATGACTAGTAAATATAGTAATTGGCTGCCCACAAGTCAATTTATTAGCTTCCTTGATCAGAAGAGCAGTTGCGGCAAGGATTTTAAAGCAATGTGCCCCCCTTTTGCTAAGCTGTGGGGTGTTGCCACTTACCTTTTCTTGAGTCAAGAAAGATTTCTCAATGTTGGGCAGTCCCTTAAGCTTCAGGCAATGCTAAAATCTCAAATGCCTGTTTTGTGCATAACAGAGACAGGCTGGAGCAACCTGATTAACAATGGCATATGTGCCTTTTGCCAGCATGTATTGAGTGACAAAATCAGTGAGTATGACCCCCATGAGCATGTAAAAACTCTAAATGCATATTTTCTGTCTGTTTAGACATTAACCATCTTCCTTTTTGCTAACTGGAGGGCTCTTCCTCTGACTGGGCGTGGGATTCTAACTATTGGCCCCTCCTCATACATTCTTCCTGCAAGTCCCCTGGCCTCTTACTCTTTCTGTCCTTCTTCTCTGAAATTTGAGCCCAATTAATATACGTTTTGTATGCTCATTCCACAAGTACAGAGGTGCCTTTCCTGGGCCCCCTTTTTTGTCTTCTGTAATTTTTTTTACCCTAATGTCATCTGCAGAGTGGCCAATGAAGATCATATTGACCATTCTCTTATTTTCCTCAACCTCAGGATCTAATGTGGTATATTGCCTAAAGGTTTGATAAATGCATTCTAGGAATTCCTCTGAATTTTCATCCTGTTTCTGTTGAATTTAATAGACCTTCCCTAAATTGTTAACTTCTGTTTAAATCCTAACAAAACTAAGGTCCAATAGTTTTGCAGCTGAATGGACTAGGTTCCCAATCTGGTTCCTTCAGTAACAATGTCCAGTCTGGATCTTTTGCATGATCCTTCTGCAAAGGCTTATTCATGGTTCCCTTCACCAACCTTCTTTTCTCTGGGGTTAATAAAATTTCCATCAGACTTTGTATGTCAGCCCAAGTAGACTGGTGAGTTCAGAAAAATGGATGCAAAAAGGATATGCATCTCATCTGGATTTTCTCTATAAGCAGGAATTTGATTTTTCCAATTATATAAATCAGCCATTGAGAATGGAGCATATATCCACACCTTATGTAGCTCCCCCTCAGCTTCTGGCAATAAATTTCCCTTTTTATCTCAACTGCTCCCTTGTGCAGGTTTGTGGTCCACTTGATCTGTCTCTTCGATAACTTTTTTGGTTTTCTTCCTCCGGGCCCCACCTAATGGGACCGTTTGTTCTTTCTAACCAATATCTGATTCAACCTTTTGTCTTTCTGGGTCTCCTACTTCTTCAGTGTCAATCATTTCATGTACACAGATACACAGGTGGAGGGCACTGATCTTAGAGACTGTCTCTTTTCTTTTTCTTTTTAACAAAAAAAAAACTTAAACACATCAACAAGGACAACCATGCAAGTTAAAACAGCACAGGAACTAAATGTTTCATTAGACTCTCTTTTTCTTTCCTCCCTGAGGCTTGTTACTTATTCTGGTAACTTGACTATATCTCAAGGTTTTTTCTAAGAGTGTTGGATCCTGTCCACCCAGGACTAGACACCATACTTTTTTTTTCTTTTTTCTTCTTCTTTGTTCTGGGGTGTTCAGTGTCTTGAATTGCTTGTACAATGGGGGTGAGGATAATTTCTCTGCCAGAGACTTCACTTGGATGACTAATGGTGTATGGTGACCTGCATATTCTGGAGGATTATCTTCTGCCCATAATCGCTGCACTTCAAACTCCTGCCAGGTTTCGAGGACTCAAACCTCTTGGGCCACCATTTTCACAGAATTTCATCGGGGGGGGGGGGTGTGCCTCATTACCAATGTCATCTGGTTTTCATCAAAGGATAGTGTGGCTCCCATCTTACATAGGAGGTCAAACCCCAAAAGAGGAACTGGACACTCAGGCATATAGAGGAACTGGTGTTTTACATCTCTTCCATTCAGGGGACATTTCAGGGGCTTCAATAAAAAGGTTACATTATTGCCCCCTATCTTCATTCGGACCAAGGGTTCAGGCGGGGGCTTGACTAAACCCTGGTCCCCTTCAGTCTTCAGGCCATGCATCTACTGCAGCCAAGCCTATAGCTTCTGCCTGTTCTTGGTAGTGACCTCGCCCTCTGCCTTGGAATCCATAGGGCTGCCTTCCTCTTCCTCTTCTCTCTCTCTGGAAATCATAAATCTTGACTTCTCGAGTCAGATGGCCACAGCCTCTTCCTCTTTCTCATCCACGTCCCTGTCCCTCTATTCTGACTTCAAGTCTCTTGGGACATTCTTGCTGCCAGTGGCCCTCTTCCTTGCACCAATTACACGTGTCTCTGTCTCAGGTTTTGGAATTGTTTGACAATGCAACTGCCAGTAATTCAGCCTTACTTTGCATCCTATCGTTTTTCTTCCTTCACTAAAAGCTTTCTTAAAATTCCTCAACATGCATTGAAGAGGCGTTCGTTCTTGCCCTCCCATGTTCTATTTCTAAGACACTTTCCACTGACCTGTGGCCCCGGAGAATCACAGCCACCAACAGGAACTGCAGTGGTTAAAACCACCCACACAGTCTAGAGCCTCATTAGGATATGGCGGTTCCCTTAGGGAAGAACGCTATCCCGGGCTCAGGGGGGAGATCAAGCCCCCTCTTCCACTCTCAACCAAGTGGATCTACAATTCCCACAATACTTGCCTGCAGGTGTCTTCTTATCTCAGCCGGCATTGTTTATGGGCTTATCTTGATCTTGTGCTGGTTCTTGGCCGGTCGATGTCCTCCGAGTGCCCAGGGAGGGTTCGTGAGTCTCCCTACAGAGAAATCTCCATCGGCGCTGAAAGGTCTGACTAGACGGCCCCGATTGGGCACCTGGTCGGTTCGTGCCGTCCTCAGCGAAATATCGCTCCTTATCTCCTAGCCTTGGCTTGCCAGAAATGTTACAGAAAATCAAGAGATAGGACTGTGAGATCAAGATAAGCTTTATTTTGGCCAAAAGGTCCAGAAAGAGATAACAATTTCTAACATCTGGACAAGAACCCATAGAACAGACAGTTTCTTCTATACCTTCTAAGAGCAACGTACACAGAAATACTTAACTTCACTTCTTATTGGTTACCTAATGCATTAGCTGACATTGTCTTGTTTCCCCTTTTTAATGGCAATGGAGCTTTACAATAATTTTTGAACTCTTGATTTTCTGAGAACTGTTGGACCCTGTGGTTAGGCATTCACTTCCTGTTCTTTTCTAAGCTGCAAACTCTGCCTATGTGGCCTTTTAATATAGAAGTAAAGGGTCCCTGAGAGGCTGTCCAGCCTGACCCAGTAGGTTTCACACTTAATGTCTAATTCTCACTTTATATCCTACTTTACTGTGGTTGCTTTGCCAAGGAGGGAGGTAATAGAGAAAAACCTTTGTTCATTTATGCTCTCCAGAAATGGCTGTTTTGCTTGATCTGGAAACAGAACAAAAAGACAATGCAGATAAGTTCTTGGGGAGTTGCCTTGAGCCAAAATGAACCTTTTCCCAGGTGCAAATCACAAAGAGGGCAAGTCCATACTTTCCATTTAAGCTGCTCCTGCCCTATGTTCCTTCCAGCTTAAGAAAAGCCTGTCCAGATTGAGACACTTCGGCAACAGCTTGCAAACTATTCAGTCCAAATGCAGATCACCATCTCTTCCCATTGGATAATTTTTCTGCTGGGGTGTCTTTCCAATTTTGTGTGGGCAAGAGTCAAGGATGGGAAGCAGCACCTGTGAGCCTTATTGAAGCAAATTACAGTGCTTCCTTATCTCTGTGAGAATTGTTTTTTCCTCCAGAATGCCAAGCATTCCAATGCTGGGGCAAAGCCAACTTTTCAGAACTTATGCACCATATAAGTGCATAATTCATTAAAGTTAACTCCTCAAAGTAGAGTTGGGATTCTACTGGCCTCTTGTTGACTCAGCCTTCCATCCTTTCAAGATGGGTAAAATGAGGACCCAAATTGTTGGGGGCAATATGCTGACTCTTATATATATAATAAACATTATATAAGTCTACGTGCTATTGCAATTGCTATTGCCTTCTGGGGCTTTGGAAAATAAGTTGACCCCCTCTTTTTTGTGACAGTCCTTCAAATACTGGAATACTGCTGTCATGTCACACCTAGTCCTTCTTTTCTCTAGACCAGTGATGGCGAACCTTTTTTGGCTCACGTGCCATAAGTGGGGGGAGCGCAGGGGGTAGTGTGCGGGCGTGCTGCACCCATAATGCAATGTGCAACCCCCCAGTGTGCATGCGTGCACTACAGGTGATCCCCCCTATTTTTTGCATGTTTTTTGCCCTCCCCAGGCTCCTATAAAGACTCTGGAGCCTGCCCTGCCCCCCGGAAGCCCTCCGGAGGCTTGAGGGACCTTCAGGACGCTTCCCTGAAGCCTCTGGAGCAGTCAAAACGAAGCTCCGAGCAAACTGGAAGTGATTCCCGGTTTGCTCGGAGGGTCATTTTGAGCGCTCCGAAGGCTTGAGGGACCTTCACGACGCTTCCCTGAAGCCTCCAGAGCAGTTTCTAAAAGGGTTTGGATCATTCCCTGCTTGTGAATGGAGCCAAACTTTTTATAGGCTCATTATGTATCTGGCAGGCATGTGGAATGAGCCTTCTGGCAGTAATATTTTATTGGAGGGGAGGGATTGGTTGCTTCCCGCAGAAGGAAGGGAGAAAGAAAGAAAGAAAGAAAGAAAGAAAGAAAGAAAGAAAGAAAGAAAGAAAGAAAGAAAGAAAGAAAGAAAGAAAGAAAGAAAGAAAAAAAGAAAGAAAAAAAGGGAAGGAAGGAAGGAAAACAGAACAGCAATTTGGGGCTAGAGAGCTACTCAGAGGTCATCTAGTCCAACCTCCTGCTGCAGCAGCAAACCTTACATTGTCTGGATTATTTTGGTGCCTCTATTAGAGAGGAAAATTGCCAGAAAGGAAGAGTTTACTAGGACAAGGTTGCCATGCAGAGGAAGGCAGAGATAGTCCTTGACTTATGACTACAATTGAGCCCCAAATTTTGGTTGTTAAGCAAGAGCATTGTTAAGTGAACTTCACCACATTTTACCCAATCCATGACATCCCCTGGTGAGTGACATCAGGTTGGCCACACCCACCCAGTAACATGATGCTAAGCCACACCCACAAAATAGGCCACGCCCACATAATTGGTAGTAAAAAAAATTTGAAACCCACCACTGAACCTGCTCCTACAACTATTCTTCATATGTTTTAGTCTAGTCTCCATGACTTTAATCATCCTAGTTGCTCTTCTGTGCACTTTTTCCAAAGTCTCAACATCTTTTTTTCTAATGTGATGATCAAAACTGGATCAGGTGTGGTCCTACTAAGGTTTTACAAAGTGGTACCAATACTTCACATGATTTTGAAACCCAGCAAAAGGATCTCTTAGGGTCTTTGAATCCCAAAAAGTAAAACTTTATTGAATACACCATTTCGCAACGGAAGAAGCAAAACCAGCTCTGCTTTTCCCGCACAAAAGCTTGCTTCATTAAATAAGAAATTCCCTTTCTCCCACTGCTTGAGTGTTCACATTGTCCAATAGTAAAACTTCTTTTTGTTATGGGAACAGTCCACTTCTCCTTCTCGAACACCTGCAGTAGTGACCTTGGTGTTTGGCAGGCTCTCGTGGTCCATAAACGACACCTTAGCATCCCATTTCCTCCCTTCACATTCCACTCCTCCCCACTTTTCATTGCAAGTTGAAAAGCGATAAAAGCTAGAAGACAATAAGTGATTCAATCTTGCCACTCTGTTTAGCTCTCTTACAGTTACTGTTTTTTTAATTAAAATTTTAAAATAAATTTTACAATTATCACCCCCCTTACCCTTCCCTATTTCCACCCTCCCTCCCCCCGACCTCCCAGAGCAAAATGCAGGGTATAAACATTTAACAACCATACGCTAACATAAGCTAACTAATTTTAACATGTTACTATTCTTGTGCTTTAATTCCCCCTTTATTAAACTCACTTTGAATAAATTGTAACGTTCTTTATGCCTTCATTCATAAGCTAACTGAAATTTTTTAGTCCGGTATTTGTTTTGAATATAGTCAATCCATCTTGTCCAGTCCAGCTTGTACTTCTCATTGGAATGATCCTTCAAATACGCTGAAATTTTGGCCATGTCTGCTAAGTTTACTACTTTTAACGTCCATTCTTGGATAGTAGGCAACTCTTCCTTCTTCCAGTATTGCGCCACCAACAATCTTGCTGCCGTCGTTAGGTTCAAGATCAGGTTAGTCTCTATAACAGTACAATCTGAAACTATGCCTAACAAAAACAACTGGGGCATGAACTTTATCCTCTTTTTCAAAATATTTTGAATAACCCACCATATTTTTATCCAAAATGCTTTAACTTTTTTACAAGTCCACCAAATATGATAATACGTGGCATTAACACAATCACATCTCCAACATTTAGATTGTAGATTCGGATACATTCAGGCTAGCCTTTTGGGATCTAAATGCCATCTGTACAGGATCTTGTAGAAATTCTCTCTCAAGTTCTGAGCTTGTGTAAATTTTACATTTCTTACCCAAATCTCTTCCCATATTTCCATCATTATTGGTTCTTCAAAATTTTGTGCCCATTTTATCATACAATCTTTAACTAATTCTGTTTCTGAGTCTATTTCTATCAATACATTATACAACCTTTTTATGTGCATTTGACCCTGATCCCTGATTTATTTTATCAAGTTATCCTCATTTTGGATAATACCGGATTTCTGGTCTTTTTTCCATCTAGCCTGTAACTGACCATACTGGAACCAGGTTTGAATTACCCTTTCATCTCTTAATACATTCAAAGATTTCAACTGCAGTGCACCTCTATCCATACTAAGGAGTTCTGCATATGTATCTTGTTTTTGTTCTATACTTATATTCTCTATAGCATGTCTAGGCACCCCCCACATAGGTATTTTGTCGTTTAACCTATATTGATATTTTTTTCCAAACACGCAGTAAGGCATTCCTTAAAATATGACTTTTAAAGATCTTGTCAACCTTCTTGTCATATATTAAATAAGCATGCCAGCCATATACCAAATCATAACCCTCAATATTCAATATTCTATCCTCTGTTAGGTTGATCCAATTGCTAATTGTTGCTAAAACTGCTGCTTCATAGTATAATTTTAAGTTAGGCATTTTTAAGCCTCCTCTTTCATGTATATCTTGCATTATTTTAAGTTTTATTCTTGGTTTCTTTCCTGCCAAAACAAAGTTGTTAATACCTTTCTGCCATTCTTCCAAATTTGCATCTTTTTAAAGTATTGGTATCATTTGAAAGAAGAATAGAAACTTGGGCAAAACATTCATTTTAACTGCTGCTATCCTTCCCAGCAAAGACAATTGTAGTTTTCCAATTATTCAATTCTCTCTGTATTTTATGCCATAATGGTTCATAATTGTAGTTATATAAGTTCCCATTTGAAGTTGTAATATAAATTCCTAAATATTTAACTCTTTTTACTATCTCACATCCTGTTACTCTTTCTAATTCTTTTTTTTTTTTTTTTGGTTCATAGTCATATTTTTAGCTATCATCTTTGTCTTCCCTAGATTTACTTTGAACCCAGATACTTGACCATATTGGTTAATTATATTCATTAGACCTATAACTGATTCCCCCGGCTGAGTTAAAGTTACAACCAAGTCATCCGCAAATGCTCTCACTCTATATTCGTAGTGCCTAATCTTAATTCCTTGTAGTTCGTCAGACCCACGTATTCTGTTTAATAACAATTCCAGGGTTAAGATAAACAATAATGGAGACAAGGGGCACCCCTGTCTTGTTCCTTTTTCAATTTTAAAAGATTCTGTTAAGCCTCCGTTAACTATAATTTGTGCTGTCTGTTTCTGGTATATTGCTTCGATAGATTGCATGAAATGCTCTCCGAACTGCATCTTTGTAGTATTTTTATTAAAAATTGCCAATTAACTTGATTGAATGCTTTCTCCGCATCTAAGAATAGAAGCACTGCTGGGACTTGGTTATACTTTCCCAAGTATTCCATTATATTGATGATTTGTCTTACATTACTTTTCATTTGCCTTCCCTGTATAAAACCAGACTGATCATTGTGAATCGTTTGTTGCGCAATTGGCATCAACTTATTTACCAATATTTTAGCAAAGATTTTGCAGTCTGTATTAAGTAATGAAATAGGCCTGTAGTTTTTTGGCTGGGTAGGATCCTGTTCCTCTTTTGGAATCAATGAAATAAAAGCTGTTTTCCACGATGGTGGAACCCTGCCTTTCATTTGAATTTTATTAAATAGTTCCTTAAGAGGTTCCATCATTTCTAGTTGTAACTTTTTATAATAAACTGCTGTCAGGCCATCTCTGCCAGGCACTTTGCCAATTTTTAACTGCTTAATTGCCAGGAGGATTTCTTCTGCAGTTACAAGTTGATTCAATCTTCCCCTTTGCTCATCTGTAAGTATAGGAATTTTCTCTTTCTCCAAATATCGGTCTATATCTGACCCTTGTATTTTGTCACCAGCATACAATCTGGTGTAAAATTCTAAAAAAGTCTTTTTAATCATATCCTGTTGAAAAACTTATTTCCCTTTATATTCTACTTTCTCTATATTACGGGATCTTTGTTTTTTCCTTAACATATATGCTAGCCATCAACCTAGTTTATTGGCATTACAAAAAGTGTTATGTTTAGCATATAGAAAATTAGTGGCTATCTGGTCCGACATTAACATATTGAACTGCCCTGGCAATAAAGTAATTATCTCTTTTGTCTTCTTATCATCTGGTTTAGACATTAACTCCTGCTCTTTTTTTTTAAATCTCTTTCTCTAATTCCCTTTGTTTCTCCCTTTGTCTGCGCCTATAAACATTGTTCAAATTTATTAAAACGCCTCTCATGTATGCTTTACTTGCGTTCCAAACCATTTCCATTGATATCCCCTTTATGCATATTAAAAGCAAAATATTCTTTCAATAGTTTTTTACATTCCGTAACATTTTTCTCATATCTAAATAGATTTTCATTTAATCTCCAAGACCTCCTGGGTCGGTCTCCATATTCAAGTTCCATCCAGACCGGGTTGTGGTCTGTTAAAGTTCTCGGGCATATCTTAGTCTTCTTTACCCTGGAAAAATAATCATTTGTAATTCGTATAAAATCAATTCTGGAAAAGGATTGATGCCTATCAGAAAAAAAAGTAAAATCCCGTTCTTTAGCATTCCGTTCTCTCCAGATATCCCTCAATTCAAAGTCATCCATCATATCAAAAAAAGATTTAGGTAATCTTGTTCGTATTTGGGTATTTTGCAAAAGCCTCTTCTTTTTTTTAAAAAAAAAAAAGTTTTATTGGTTTTTTTAACATTTATAGGGGAAAAGGTAATGGAAAGATATACAAATTTTGGCAGTTGCAAAGTGTGATAGGCGCCCCTCCCCTCCAAACTCATAGTATACATCTGAATATAAAACATTAAATGCATAGTCATATACAATCAGCATATTAATTCTATTGGTAGTTTCAATCAGTTTATACATTGTAATATATAATCCACATGTTAATTCCATTACTCCTTTCGGTCAGTTTATATCAATGAGATTTTCTTATTCATTTTTGTGATCTGAGCTTTCTTGGTATTGCCCCTTCTCCCCCAGCTGGCAGAGCTCCGGCCCCTCCCGTGTCCTGCATATCCGTTGTAGGATCTTCTGTTTTTTCTAGGTGTATTTTATTTTTTCCATAAAGGCCTGTGCCTCTATGGGTGTGTTAATTCTAATTCTTGTCTCCTCCCAGAATATCAACATACCTTCAGGCATCAACCATCTAAATCACACCCCCTTCTGGTATAATTTATTCGCCAATTGCGAATAATTTTTCCTTTTTTCCCTAATTTTCTTGGGGATCTGCTTCAAGATGGTTATTTCCCTATCATGGTATGTCAGTGCCTGCCCCCTTTGTACCCCCAGAATTTCGTCTCTTGTGCTTTTTCTAAGAAATTTAATATGTACTTCCCTGGGTACATTGTGAGTTCTGGCATAGGCTGAGTTCACTCTATAAACCAGATCTATCTCCCATTCCATCTGTTGTTTTTCTTTGTGTATATATTCAGCCAAAATGTTTGTCATGATGTCCCTTATGTTTTCCTCATCTGCTTCTATCACATTTTGAAATCTAAGATAAAAGGACATTCTCTCAAATTCTGTTTTCATTTGTTGGATATCAAGTTCTTTGTTTCCCTTCTGCACCGCTTCTACCCCCCCCCCCCTCACCTCCGCCACCCCACTCTCCACAAGGTCCAGTCTCTGTGAGTTCTTATAGATTTGGACTTGGTTCTCTTTAATTTCTTCTTTCATTTCCTTTAATTGTTTCTTAATTTCCTCTTGGCCCTGTATGATCTTTGATTCCCCAGTTAATTGAGCAAGAGCGTCTGCAAAAACTCTCTTAAGTCTTCTTGAGTATGTTCCTTCAACTCTCTTATCCTCAGGGCAAATTCCATTGTTCTATATTGCATCATCATAAGCTCCGCCTCCGACTTATCAATTTTAATTTGTGCCTCCACAAGTTTGTTGTCCAACTTTGTATTAGCCTCATTAATTTCTTCCACCTTCTCATCAAGAGATGCCACGTAGCCAAATAATCCTTTAAGTGCCTCAACTTATCTCTTGGTTACGTGTTTGGATTAAATCCTTAATTCCAGATATTTCAGAGACATCTTTAAAGGCACTTGTAATTTTCCCCTCCAAGACAACTGCCTGTTCTTTTAATGCATTTTGTAAGTTATTTTGTAGAGCCTCCAGTGTCAGAGTTTGTGATCGTGTTTCCACCGGAGGTAATAAAGTTTGCAACTTTGAAGTTTACGCTGGCGAACTGCCTGCACTTTTTGAAGCATTGAATTTTGTCTGCTTGGAGGCCATTTCAAAATATTCAGATCAAGCTTTCAAACAGCCAATTTATTCAGTCCAAAAAGTCCAACTATTCTTTGAAGTCTTTCAGCCACACTAACAGGCACTTAACAAGTGCTAATCAGTTTTCCACTTCACTTTCGTTTTCAACACACACTTTATTACTCCGGCGCCATTTTTTTTAAAGAAGTTCATTTTAAGTTTACAGAAAGAGATATAATCTATGGAGTTAAGGCTTGTACTTGCAATTTGTTGACCTCCTGGTTTGCTCTGCCTGCTTCTTATTCAGATGTAGAATAAACTTGAAATTGCAGGTGTGGATGCTGCCTTTTGTTCTGCAAATGCAGAAGCATCCCGTGATGAGGAGATTGTCAGGCTTCCTGGGGAGTTTGCACCTTTCATGCCACAGAATTGCTTCTGGGGCCGCTGGGTGCCTGTACCCTCTGCCAGACAGCTCACCTCCCCCCCTTTTCCCGAGGGGGAGGTTTTCAAACTGCTGGACAGCTGATTTATGCTATCCTAGTTGCTCGTTACTCAAACACGGGCTGGCATTCCCGAGGGAGCGTCTTCCAAGGACAGCGGCACCACCGGAAGTCACTTACAGTTACTGTTTTTGACCCAGGTTTCACCTAATTTATACCTTTGGTTTTTCCTGCCTAAGTATAAAACCTTGCTTTTCTCCACATTAGATTACATGTTGTTGGATAGGGCTCATTGTTCAAGTCTGTCAAGATATTTTTGGATCCTTAGCTTGTCTTCTGGGATATTGACTGGTGGCTGAGGTACAACCACTATATCTCCATCATCACAATATCTCCATCAAGGAGTGAATGACTGCAGATCAGTTGCTCTGACATCTGTAGTCATGAAAACCTTCAAAAGGTTAGTGTTGTCCAATTGAAAATCATCATGGATCTGCTAGATCCCTTGCAATTTGTCTACTGAGCAAATAGATCAGTAGATGATGCTGTTAATATGGCAATGCACTACATCTTACAATAACTTGAATCCTCAAGGACCTATGTAAAGTCCTTTTTGTAGACCAATTCAGCAGTAAATACCATAATTCCAGAAATTCTTCTTTCTAAATTGACTCAGCTGGCTGTGCCTGTCCACTATTATAAGTGAAGCTAGGTAAAATCACATCAGATAGCAGTACAATTAGCATAGATGCCCCCCCAACCCAATTGTGTGCTTTCTCCATTTTTCTTTCCTTTCTATACCAGTGGTTGCCAAAGTGGGTGGTACCGCCTCCTGGGGGGCAGTGGGATGACTTAGAGGGGTGCTAAGAGGCAAGGTGGGTGGCAGAGGAGTGCTGGAAGTGTTCTGCTGTACTGTACTTCCAACTCGCCTAGTTTAACGCGGAAGCGTGGAAGGGAATACAATGGGACTGAAAGTGAGAGTCCTTCCCCATGCGTGGAGGTGGCGGCTCAGTCTCGCCTCACCTGGAACCGACGACGCGGCACCTTTGGGAAGGCTTGGGTCTCGCACGCGCCTTCAATGGGTGGAAGGGCTGGGTTCTTCTTCGTTGCACGAGACTGACAGTTAAAACTGCTCCTCCAGCTGTGGGGGTGGTGGCTATGAACCCCTAAATGTAGCAATGGAGTTGTCTTCCCCACTTCTAGCCGGCTTTGCCCACTTCCTTCTCCGCCGCCTGCTGAATGGGCGTGTGGTGAACAGCTTCACAAGAGCTTGTCTCATCCGACATGAGCACATGGAGACCTTAGGCTGGTCTATCATGCTGTGTAGAAACTGAGCTGCTGCCTCTGTAAAAAATTGCAGGGGAAGCTGTAATTTTGGAATGTGATTCTTAAGGGGAAGAGCATCTACTCCACTTGAGCTACTTTCTTATGTAATTAAGGATTGAACAGCGTACAAAAGAGGTTGTGGATTGTAATCCTTTCATGCTGGGGCAGGGCGTGATTTTGCAGCTACTTCATAGATGCGCTTTTTTCTATAGTATTGTTAATAGGATTCTTTTTAAAATCATCTGGTTTAATAAACAATCTTAATCTTGCCCACTGCTGGAAATACTCCAAAAATGTGTTTTAAATTAGTAATAATTTTTTAAAAAAGAATTTTATTGGTTTTTAAGCATTTATGGGGAAAGGTAAAAAGGTACATAGAAAATTTTGGCAGCTCCCGTGTTAGTGGTAGAAATCCCTCCAAATCTCATAATTTTTACAATGTTAAAAACAACGTATAAAAGATAAGCATAAACAGAGTCTTGTTCTACATTATATCAGCCATGTGTTCAATCATCTCTTTCTTTGTAACTTTCTACTTTATCAACAATTACCATAATATTTCAAATACTTTTATTTTTGTGACCTGAGCCTTTTCGATATTGCTCCCTCCTCCCTGTCCCCAGATGGAGCCACAGCCCCCCTTCCTTCATATCTTCTACATTACTACCTTTTTCACCACCTCCCCTATTTTCGTCCTCTAGGAGAGAAATATGTTTTTTAATGAAGGCTTCTGCCTCCTCCACTGTATTAATTCTAATTCTATTTCCCTCCCAAAAAATCAACATTCCCTCTGGCAATAACCATCTAAACCAAACTCCTTTATTGTATAATTTCTTTGATAAGGAGGAATACTTCCTCCCCTTTTCCCTTTTTTTTTTTTTTTTTTTTGGAATTTGCTTAAGAATGGTAATTTCTTTATCTTTATATTTTAATGGTCCCTCCCTTTGGGCTCCTAGCACCTCATCCCTCATGGTCCTCCTAAGAAACTTAACATGTACCTCCCTTGGAACATTGTGTGTTCTAGCATATGCTGAATTAATCCTGTAAACCAGATCCATATCCCACCACAACTGTTCTTTGTTTCTCTTAATATATTCTGCTAAAATTGTACTTATAATATCCTTAAGGTCTTCATTTTCTGTCTCTGGTAGGTTCTGGAATCTGAGAAAAAAGGACATTCTTTCAAGTTCTATTTTTGCAATAAAATTTTCCAATTCTAAATTTCCCTTCTGGATTGCCTTAACCTCCTCCCCCAATCCAGCTGCCCCCTCCTCCAATACCCCAATTCTTTGTTTATTTTCTGTTACATGATGTTGTACCCCTCTGAGTTCATCTTTGAGGTCTGTCACCTCTTTTTTCAGCTCATTTTGACCCATCATAATTTCCTGAAACATTTGGTTAACAGATAGTTCTTTTGAGCTCTCTCCAGTCCCTTCTTGTTGTAACAATGAAGTAATTTTCGTCTGCTGCATGCTTGGACTGGAGGTGGCAGAAGCAAGAGCTGAGAATGACTTGCCCGTTGGTGTTTTTTTTGGGCCCCATTTATCTGAGTTCAGGGATGATAAGTCTTTTACAAAGAGGATGGTGTCAGTGGAGCGTGCAGCTGTGCCGGTCCAAGGCGGCAGGCAAATCCAAAAGTGAAAAGTTAGTTCTCCTTCACAGTTCCAAGGCACGGAGGTACACCAGAAAGGGGAAAAGTCAAATAGTCAAAATTAATCAGGAAGACCATGTAACAGGAGAGGTCCAGGGTACCTTCAGAGGGGGTATTAAAAGAATACTAGAGATTTTTTTTTCAAAGGTAGTTTCAAAAGGCAGGCTTCATTTATAAGTACAAAAACAAAGACGGAGGGGTGCCATCTTGGCTCCTCCTTTCGCAGGGAGAAGAACAAGGATTTTCATAAAGTTTTTTTCCTTTTAAGAAAACAGTTCAGCAATCACCTCTTGCACTTGTGATATCAATCATTCTCAGATAGTTAGTACAAGTGGCAAGACAGCCTTTCTTCTCTCTCCATTCCAATATAGAGAGAAATAGTTCAAATGCCGCTTTGTCTGAGGGGGAGGGGGGTAAAGAGAAAGAAACACCCCCCTCTAATCTTCCAGTTTCAAATAGATTGAACAGAAATTTACAATAGTCTGCTGCTTATCCGTTAACGATGATTAAGGAGATTAGGACAGATCTCCCCCCACCGACATTCCAGCCGCTCTTCCTTCGATTAACTCCTTCCTCCTGGAGCCCATTTGGTGAAAGGGCAGACAGCCAGAAGCTGTTTCATGCCCCCCCTCCACTCCCTGGCTCCTGGGGTCAGGCTGGAAACACCCCCGCCGGCTGCTGCCGAATCGGGGGGGTGTTCCAGGAAGCCGCCCTGCTGCAGGAGACCCCTCCAGGTCCCCTTGTGCTCCTGAAAGGAGCCCACCAGGGAGACGAGCAGCGGACAACACATCCGTCACCTACAGGAACCAGAAGTGATCTCCCTAGTAATAATTTTTATAGCATTAGCTGGCTGAAAGAGGGAGGCACATTTTGTTCAGAATAGTTTGTGGAATTGAGACAACTGGTTCTCAAGCATTGACGCACCTATTAAAAGTAGCTACAGTGCAAGTTTAACATCATGTCCTGATTACATCCTTGTGTTTCCCCCCCAAAATGAATTGTCATTGCCCTGATCTCATTCCCAATACTGAGTGAAATATCTTTAATCATTAGTTGTTCTAGCGATAAAGTGGCATTTTCCTCATAAGTCCATATGATTTCAACCATAGCTACAAAGTGCAGATTAGTACTGCTTATTATCTATTATTTTGAGATCAGCAACCTATTGTGGGGAACAAAAATGATTTTGGGAAGTGGCACATCTCTCCAGTGTTGGGAGGCACTGGCACATCTCTCCAGTGTTCACAAGACAGACACCTCTTGCATTCCTGACAACAGCAGAGGTCCAGCAACACTTGGTTTCTGGCTTTGTCAGGCCTAAAGAACCATGAACGACACATGGACTTACTTCTGAACAGTTTCTTTGTTGTTCCTCACCTACAATCTTGCTAAACTACAGCAATTACCTGCAATAATTATAGATATAATCGTAGTCCTAATCGAAATTGACTCCAGATTATTGAACATTGTGATTTAAGACTCCTGCTAAGTGACTTAAAACCAGACATTAGGAAACTGGTATCACTTCATCAAGCCCATCCATCACATTAAGAATTTACTGAACAGTGAAATATTTACTAAATTTTACTGAGTTTACTAAGTTACTAGTCACTAAGGTTCTTGATAAATGACTATCAGACTTTGAAAACCTGGTATCACTGGATCATGTTCAACAATTTTGTTGAATTAACATTAACTAAAAAGGTTTTTAAATTGGATTTTGAATAAATGTGCAATTAATTGTTACAGTTTTGAATTTTACTGTTACTATCTTCCGTCATGTAAACCGCCCAGTCACCTGACCCCCCCAGCCATGCCCACCAAGCCACACCCACAGAACCAGTAGTAAAAAATATTGAACTCCACCACTGGGTGGGGGGCACTGAGGATCAGTTTGTAGCACCAAGGGTGCGGTGGACTGAAAAAGTTTGGGAACCACTGCTCTATACCAATGACTGAATCTTGAAGGATCCCTCTATTAAAGTACTTTAGGACTGCTAGATCCCTCTCACAGTTACAGCTCTTGAGCCATGTACCATCTTTTGTATATCTTTGCATTTTGTTTTTCTTATCTACTTTTCTCACCATTGAATTTCATTTTGTTGCATATATTCCAGTGTTCGAATTTATCAACATCCTTCTGAACCTTGAGCCTATCTTCTGGGGTGTTGGCTATTCCTGCCAGCTTGGTTTTGTGTGCAAATTTGATGAGTTCCCCTTTTATCTACTTATCTAAACCATTTATAAAGAGCTCTGGGCCTGAGATAAAGTCTTAGACTACACCACTGCATACTTTATCCCATGTTGATGCAGTTCCATTAAGGACAGCATGTTGAGTACTTGTCTGTATTCAAATAGTGAAACACTGCTGTCATTTTACCCCTAGTTCTTCTTTTCGCTAGGCTAGGTAATTTCCCAATTTCTTCTTCATATGTTTTCGCCCCCTAATCATCTTTGTTGCAAGTGTGATCTTACCAAGGCATTATAAAGTGGTAAAATATAACATAAAATATAAAATGTTGAGTTCCATTTCCTCTCAACTACTCGTCTTCTTTTTGCCATTTTCTTCCATTTATTCATCAATTGTTTCCCTGACCTTTTTCTTGTTTTTTTACATATTGAAATAAACTTTTAAAATTGTTTTTTGACATTTGTTGCAATCATTGGTTTATTTTGAACCTCATCTTTCCTTATGATCTTTGCTGCATGGAGGTATTCAGGTTATATGGAAGTATTCTGTTTTAATTATGTTCCCCTCTTTTCACTTTTTTATCCTTGCGTTTGTCAACACTTCAAAAGGTGGTTTCCTATAAAATGTGAAGCATTGTTTTTTAAAAATCAAATTTAAGAATTATTTTTGAAGGATGATGCTTGCCATCCACACTTGGGAAAGAATCATACACATTACCTTGGCACAAAGAAAAAAAGTTGGTTTGAACAAATTCTGGAAGAAAATCCCCTAACATTTAGATTTTGGATGACAGCCCTCGATTACAACAGATGCTGCCTGCAAGAGTGCATTGGGATCTAAAAAAGAATATTTTGGTAGTAGACAAAAAGCCAAGGAAGAGAATTGAACTGAATCCACATCTGGGATGTCCATTATGGACATATTCACAGAGATGCATGCCAATATCATAAGCAAATATCTTTATCTGTACAACTCAGAAAACAAAGTTTGCAAAGCACATGAAAGTCAACAAAACCTTTAGAAATTATTTGTTTTAGATGTTCTCTTTCTATGTAACACTTACCCTCTGCTTCAGTTTGGCCATGCTTAAAATGCCTCAACATCATCTGCAAACTCATGATTTTACACTTAATTCTCTTGATTTTTAAATTGTTAAAGTACTTGGCCTTGTACATGGATTTTTTGTATGTCTCTGTGTTAGTGTTGACTTCTGGCAACTGCCTAGAGTAATCCCTGCAGTTTTCTTAGAAATATTTCAGAAGTAGTTTACTTTTACCCGCTTCCCAGTGCTGAGAGAAAGTGACTGTCCCAAGGTTACCTAGCTGGCTTTGTGCCTAAGGTGGGATTAGAAGTCATGGTGGTCCAGTCTCTAGCCAGTGCCTTAACCACTAAACCAAACAGGTTTTTCACATGGAGAATAGGCCAAGTCCCTCTTTTCTGTGGCAGCCCCTCAAATATTGGAAGAATTCTAGCATGTCACCCTTAGTCCTTTTCTTCATTAGGCTAGACATATCCAGTTCCTACAACCGTTCATTGTATGATAACTTTCTTCTGGGATTCTTGTGCATTCCTCTCATTCTAGACTTATTTTCGTAGATGCTTCACAAAATTACAGAAATCTTTTTTTTTTCCTGGAGGTACTGTATGTCCAGCACCTTTGTGTTCTATTTAAACCACCAATTTTAAGAACTTTTTTTTCATGCAAAAAAAATGTAAGAAAAATGCACAGGGAAATCATAAACAATGGACAGATTAAAAAGAAAATGGGACATATAAGGTCTGGTATAGGTTGTGGGTAGATATACAGAATCATGGAATCATAGAATAATAGAGTTGGAAGGGATATTGGAGATCTTCTAGTACAATCTGCTGCTCATATAAACAGGGAAGAAGAAATAATATTATCATATTAAAATTCAGTTGATTCGATATGGTGGTACCTAACTTCCAGTTTTGTTTTGGTGATGGAAAATATCTAAAATGTTGTATAGGCACCAATTTTTAATTTGGCCAATTGCTGAGAATTCTTAAAATAGATTTGATGTTCTTTAAGTGTTGTCTACATTTCTGAATCAAGTTCCTTCTCTCTTTTTATGTTAAAGAGCATTAAGACTAAGCAAGAATAATTGAAGCAAAAATGTATATATACCAACAGTAACAAATTGGGAACTCAAAGAGTATGTAACAATTATGTAGCAAGGTAAGCAAATACATTTAAAAAATGGTACTTAAAGCTTATGCTAATAGGTACTGCAAATTAGTACAAAGAGTACAAAGGAGGAAATTATAAATATTTACTTATATTATTTATAGAGTTGTTTTTCTTTTTCTTTAAACATTTATAAACAATATACTAATTATACATTTATAAACAATATACTAATTGTTCATAAATGTCAATCTGTTTTATCATAAAAGTTTAATCCACTCTGCTTGGTAGTTAATTATTTATAGATTTTACTGGAAAATGTACTTTTGTTTTACGTAAAATAAAATCATAGTAAGACTAAATATAATAAAACAAGGACAGAGTACTGCTAATGCACCTTTTAAAACAGGGAAAATTAATATAGCTCTGTAAATGCATATCTGCATATGCTGTATTATTGTTAAAGTTTTAATTGGTAAAAAATGCATTTTCCTTTCAATATTTGTATTGTGAAATCAAACTTTGCAAAACTTCCAGGAGCATAACTATTCATCATAAAGTGAGCTCATTAGGAATGCTTCTTTTGTGTTTAAGTGTGATTGCAAATTTGAATGCAAGATATATTGCCTTAATTTAAGTGAAATATTCTCTCCTCTCCTAATTTTGGAAAATCTTATAGATTTCCATTACTCCACTACTCTTCTCTTGCTTAGCCTGCTGTGCTCCTTTTGTTTCTACAGATATTCAGATAAGGGTGTAACATCTGTTTTGAATCTTCCCAAGCTGTGTCAGTTGAGGAAGAAGAACTTCTTCCTGTCCTTCCCTGACAGATAACAAAACATCTGGAATCGGGTCATGGCCGATTGCTGGGAGCACACCCATGCAACAAATTTCAAAAAGATGAATTCAGTTCTAGCCTTATTATATTTTGAGATAGTTTATGCATTAGTGGATATTTTTTTAAAAGGACACTGACTTTCCCTTCAACAGAAAAGTCAGAATAGTGAGAACTATTAGAATGCAATATACATTTATTTTATTTATTCATATATCATATTTACAAGAAGGGAAAAGAAAGAGTACAGAAAGGAAAGCACCTGAATTTCCATATCAATACTGAGCTTAACAAATTACATCATGGGACTAACCACAAACCACACTCACAATGCTGGGGACCTCTTCACCTCCCACTTTGGAATAGCATTGCAGACTTAAGATATGGACACTCAATGTGCTGTGCAAAGATGCTTGAAAACTGCTAAAGATTGCTGCTGAATTGCAATGTTTAATACCATGGCAGAAGAGGAAAAAAATAATGTTATCACATTATTGTTTACAATAACACCACTTTGCCTCAACAACCACACTCTTCTGCCCTGATCAAAGGGTTAACAGCCCATGATTTTAAAAGTCAGGTGTTGACATTTAGTGTCCCAGAATGAAAGTAAGTTTCTCCCTTACCTTAAGCCACAATCTTCATGACACTTTGCCAAAACTATCTTGGAGGGAAAGTAAAATGCCCTTTGGGGAGTGAGACCAGAGGTGATTTCTGGGTGTGTTAAGGAACAGGCCTCTCACACTTCTCACTTGCAGGCATCAACTGGCAACTGAAAGAGCCATTTCCCTTTCTTTGCTTCCCAAGTTCCTTTCATAGCTGTCAGTTACTGCATCCTGTCTTTTCAAAGACCTCCTTTCCCAACTAAGAAAAGGAAAGGAAAACAGATTCCACTGTGTTATTTGAGGAGCAAAAAGGGAACAGGGTTGTGCACAATAGTGCATCTAAGGAATATTTGCCTTCTTCATTGTTACCATATATTTCACACTATAAGACACACCAGACCATAAGACGCACATTAGTTTAGAGGAGGAAAACAAGAAAAAAACATCTGCCGCTTCCTCCCTGTATCCATCTGGTATTCATCTGGCTAGCGTCCTTGCCAACTTCAGCATGTTATTGCAGCCCCAGCACATGGCTCATCAGGGCTCTGCTCCATTGTACCCATCACTGGTGAACTCAGCTGAGCTGCCACAGCTACAGAGAAACACTGGAGCCTTCACTGCCAAGCAGCTGATTGGTGGTTAGATCAGCCTCCTGGAATCCCACCAATCAGCTGCTCTAGGCAGCAGTGATCACCACTGCTGCCATCTATCACCACTACTGCCTATTGCTGCTGATCGCTGTCACTACCATTCACCATCACCATCATTTTCCACCACCAATCACTGCCGCCATTCACTGCCAGTTTGCTGTTTACTACTGCTGATAGCCACTGATTGCCACCACCTATCACTGCCATCTCCATTTGGAACAGCTGATTGGAGGTATTCCAGGAGGCCGATCTAACTGCTAATCAGCTGCTTGGCAGCGAAGACTCCAGTGTTGCCTGACGGTGGCAAACGGCAGCAGCAATGACAGGCAGCGGCAGTGACAGGCAGCGGTGGTGGCAGGCAGTGGCAACAGGTGGCGGTGGTGACAGGCGGCGGTGACAGGCAGTGACAGCCAGTGGCAGCAAACACCACTGCTGCACCAATCCCCTCCCTCCCACCCCAATATTCGCTCTATAAGACGCACAGACATTTCCACCAACTTTTTTGGGGGGAGAGTGCATCTTATAGTGCGAAATATACAGTATATTCTAAAAATAATATCTGACCTTGAGCTGGACTTTCTTATTAAAGATCCTTTCTTCATCCATTCCCCAGGAGGCCTGGCTGCCTAGCAATTTGTCAGTTGCAATGATCCACTTTCATAAAACCTAATGACAGTGTCCATCTCTTCCTCATGGAGTTATTTCCACGCTCTTTTTTCAATCTGTATGTTTGTATTATGTGAATTATAATCTGTTACTATTTGACTAGACTTATATGCTGGCCCAACTGTTGTTCCATCACTTTTTCTAGACACAAATGTATGCTTGGGAGCTATCTCCTTTAAGTTTCATCATTTTGCATTATTTTATATTTGAACTTTAAGTGTGGTGTGGGAGAAGCCTAAAGAAGCCAAAGTGGAGTTCCAAAGTTGTCAACTGCCCAATAATGTCAGCTGCATTTCAATCAGTTGCAACTGATAGATGTGTTCCTCCACCTGTAAAAAGCAAAGGGGGATGATCACAAAGCAGAGGGGGTGGGATGAGTATTTGTTTATAACAGAATTTGCCTGTGAGTTCCAATAGAAGCAGAATATGAATTGGCAGTATAACAAAGAATTTTCTAATGGATTTGTGCCAATACAAGGATGGATGTATACCACCTGAATTCAATTGTGAGAAAGTGACCAGAATGTGTGGATACGGGGCAGAGAATTAGAACAAAAATCACAAAATTTTGAAATGGCAGAATAGATTGCATTTTTGAAATTCATCTGAGAAGAACTGTTTTTAAATGCTACTTATAAAAAAGCAATGAAATACATAGCAGAAAATATGCTGGCTTTCTACCTGCATGAAGGTGCAAAAATACATTCTCTCTTCTCTTTGTTAGCCTAATGTGGTTCAGTCCAGTTACCACTTGTTCAAGGAATAATGTGGCAAAAGACTGATACTGAGAACTGTAGCTTTAATAAGTGCAAATGCAAAGCAAGGTCTGAAGCAGGAGAAATGCTTTGCATCAGACATAGAGCCTTAGCCCCAAAATCCACTTCCCTGCCCAGCAGAGGAGTGGGAAGGCCTTTAAAAACCTACATAAAAAGGCAGAAAAAATGTAATGCTGTGGTATGAAGGATCTTTATAATGCCAAGCACATTTTTTGAATGCTTCACACATATCATTCCAAATATTCATGAATGACAGAAATAGAAATGCCATTTAACAGATAAAGCCCAACCTTCTTCTCAGTGCAAGAACTGTTATGAAAGCATCATAGATCGAGCCCATTACCTCCATCTGAAAGTGTACTACTGCAAAGCTGCTTTTACCACCACTTGCAAAACATTCAACCACCACCTGCATTCCTATAATTTAAATCTGTTTCTGGCACTCTTGGACAAGAAAGGAGAAGTCTTGGCCTTCTTTAGGGTAACCAATATTTGAAGAGCAGTGGGGACACACAGCATATACAGCATGACCAGGTGTCAGGCTTAGCAAATGAATGTTTGAGAGTGCTGACTCTTGAAAACTGGTAGCTCAAAAATAGCTCTGATGAAGTTATATAAAAATGTACGGAGAAATAATAAACATGAAACACAACAAACAATAAATAAACATCCTAGCACAAAGGGTTGTTCTGCTGTGAAAATAAAGGAAAAATTATCTTCTAAATGCATTAAAAGGTGTTTAAAAAGAAAAAGAATGGCTCACTTCATGTATTTTTTTAAAAAATAAGCATGCATACACACATTCACACACACACTTTTCAGCCTAGCAAAACACACTTGGCTTTTGTGACCCAAAGTGATGGGTCTTGGAGGAACAGATTTAAAATGTGGTTCCATGTTTTGAGTTGATGGTTTTGAAGGACAAGAATGTTGATTTAGTGAACTCATTTTGCTACTTAAAAACTCATCAGAATGGGGAAATTTGGCTTAGAGAAGAAAGAGAAGAAATAGCTGCCCACCTCTGTCCTTAAGAGTCCCAATTGCCCCAAAAAGAAGACAGTCCCATCCACTACAGTGAAATTAGTTCTGGTTTTTTGGAGACCATCAGACAGGGAATGAAGGCAAAACCTCCAAAAGCTAAGCTTTATCCATTATTAGTTTTGTTAGTTAATTTGACTTTGAGGCTTCTTTTTGTTTCAGTTGTTTCAGTTCTCTAGGTTAAGTTTTCATGTTCAATAAAGCTACATTTCTGAAGTGAATATTGAACTTGTTCAGTAGCCTATAAAGGGATAGTTCAAAAAGAAAAGGAGTGATACACTTCACTTTCTGCTTCAACATCAAAGGCTCCTCAGGTGTTCACTTGAAAGTGCAGGCAGTTTCCACCAGGTAGAGAAGGGGATTGCACCCCCAGACTTTCCCTGCCTCCCTTTGACTCCTCGGCTTTCAAGCAACTGCTTGAAAGATGCTTCCCTCCAGTTCTCTGCTGAGTGTCCAGAAGTGGAAAAGTGGGGGAGAGGCGGCAGCAAAAAAACACCCATTTTTTCCCTAGTTTGATGATCCCCATGCCTCCATTGGAATGACAGAGGAGGGCCAGAACTGCTGGCTCTAGAGCTGCTTTCCCCTGGCTGCCCCCCCCCCCCCAACCCTGCTGAGGCAAAACCTCTCCAATCAACTTCCACTCAGCATTCTGGCATACTGTAGCAAAAACTGCAGTCAGGCCACAAATCAGAGTCTTTGTGTTTTTAAAAAGGGAAGGTCAGCACTAATGAATCTTTGTCTTCTGGAAAAAGTGTTTCAGTTTTTAGTATGATTGTTCTATTAGAATACATTCATTATATTTAATTCTTATAATGCTGCTGTTTGCCCTGCATCTTGATGAAAAGATAAAGATCGATCAGATTTTATTTCTTTTACTTATATTGTTTAAACTGATGATCAATCAAGAGTTAAAAGCACAATTTAGTGGGTTTTTTAAAAAAATTCTGTCATTTGGTGAGAGGAGAAGCTGTTGTGACTGAAAAGTGAAATGTATTGGGAGATAATGAAACTATTCTGGGGATGGAGAGGCTTTTGCCCTTTCAAGCAAAGGTAAAGGCATGACAGACAAAGCTAAGCCCTACAGAAACTTATTTTTGCTCTTCTCTCTGCAGTCACAGTGGCAAATTCTCCTCTAATGAAATAGCAATTGTTTCCATATCTGTACTGGAATGCAATTGCTGAATATTTTCTGGCATTGCTACCTGCTTCCTTAAAAGGCCTGAGAAAACTCAGCTGCAAACCCTGATGATAGCAGTTTGTTATTGTGTGGGAGATGTGGCCAGCTTTTAAAACTCTATGCTCAAACTGCATATGGAAAATATAATGTTGTCTTAAATGAGACTATACTCAAGAAAAGGAGATAGCTACATAGTGTAGGAAATCAATCTTAAGGTGACATTTTCTCATTTGTTCCAAGTTCCTTCCTTTTTATATAGAATTCTTTATGGCCAAGGAATTTGTCTCTAGTGCATACAGTAAGCTCACAGTGTACATATAAACAGCAAGTAATAGGTCATAAGTCATAGTTACAATTAATCATAAGTAACAAACAACAACTGATAAATCACAAGAAACCAATAGGAGAAGACAGTAGGAAAGATGAAAAGATGAGAAAAGATGAGAAATGAGACAATGCTGTGGGAATTAAGAGTTCAGCAGAGTATTATACGCAGTTGTTTTGGCATGCAATACTCTATAACCACATCCTGAGGGGAGGCATTGAAACAGTTTAGTCCAGGACATGAGAGGTCTGTAGATATTTTCTCAGCCATTTTTTTGACATGGGTAGTATACAGGTTCTCAATGGAAGGCAGGCTGGTTGCAATTATTTTTTCTACAGTCCTATCTGTTGAAATCTGTACCTATCCTATTTGGCTGTTGTATCAAACCAGACTGTTATAGAAGTACAAATGACAGGCTCAATAATTCCTCCGTAGAATTGTATCAGATGCTCCTGGGACAATTGGTGTCAGGGCAGCCTCCATCAGTAACCAAGAAAGAAACCACTCAACTCCATTTTTCAGAATTAAGAGTACTTTTACTGTTTATGAGTAGATAGCAGCTAGGCAAAGCAAGATCTGAGGCAAAAGTGTGCTTAATCATAGATATCAATATGTGACCCAACTCCCTCCCCCTGGTAACCCCATCCCCCAGTCCAATCCGCACACCCCACAGGTGTCATGTGGGTTGCATCTTCAAAAAACATCATCAGGTTGGTATGTCTGACAGTTGGCCTTGGTGGCAATTCTACTATCTGCAGCATGCGCAGTAGATGGTGAGAAAAACACTCCCTTCTTCATTCACTCCTGTACTGAAAACTTCCCTTCCCAAATACCATGACATCCCCCCTCCCTGTTTCAATGGCAGCTGAAAGCAAGCAGCAAAGCAGAGGCTGATATCCGGCCCTCCGTCAGGAAAGGAGACCATCCCTGGAAGAAAAAAGCATAGAGAAAAAAAAGAGGAACAAGACAGTTTAGACATATATATATGTCAACATGAGTTAGGGTTTATCGGGATAGGTAGAGTAGAATTTCCACAAAAGTCTAGGAGCCCTAACATGGGACTTATCCACCCATTCAGCTTGGGAGGGGGGAAAATGTTTCCAGGAGACCAGATATTGAATCTGATTCCTACGTTTCCTGGAGTCCAAAATCTCTTTGATCTCAAAATGCTGCTCTCCCTCAATGAGAAGAGGGGCAGGAGGCAGAGGTAGGGGTGTCCGAACAGAGGAAGTGTGCACTGGTTTCAAAAGGTTAACATGAAACACAGGGTAAATACGGTTGAGATACTTTGGTAGTTCCAACCGTACAGAAACAGGATTAATGACCTTCACAATAGGAAATGGACCAATATATTTAGGCCCCAATTTCTTTGACTTCTGGGTGGTTTGGAGAAACTTGGTAGACAGAAACACTTGATCCCCAATCTTGTACTCTCTTTCCTTCACCCTCTTTTTGTCAGCTTGTTTCTTGTGTGCCGATGAGCAGCCTCCAAAGTCTTGCGGGCTACAGGCCAGACTTGTTGGAGCTGGTCACTCCACTCGGAGAGGGACAAAACTTGTGGTTTTTCATGGGGTAATTCTGGAATGGGTACAAAGTCCTGCCCAAATACCACTCTAAAAGGGGTGAAACCGGTGCTGCTGTGCACAGAGTTGTTGTACGCTACTTCAGCATGTGGTAACAGTTCAGCCCAATTATCCTGTTGATAATTGATGAAACACCGGAGGTACTGTTCCAAAACAGAATTAGTCCTTTTGCAAGCCCCATTAGTCTGAGGATGGTGGGTGGAGCTTAACCCCTGGGTGGAGCCAATCAACTCCAAAAACTCCTTCCAGAAGAGGGAGGTGAACTGTACCCCTCTATCTGGAATTATGCTTCCTGTACGCCTCTATCTGAAATTATGCTTCCGGCACCCCATGCAAACGGTATACATGTGTAATAAACAAGTTAGATAAGATTTAGCTGAAGGGATCTTGGGACAAGGCACAAAATGAACTTGTTTAGAAAACAGGTCCATGACGACCCAGATCACAGTATTTCCTTGACTCTCCGGTAATTCGACAATGAAATCCATTGATATTTCCTTCCACGGGGATTCAGGACAGGCAACATCTTGAAGCAAGCCCTGGGGCTTTCCTGGTGGCTGCTTAGGGGCAGCACATATGGGGCAACTGGCCACATAGGACTCAATGACTTTTTTCAAAGAAGGCCACCAAAATTGTCTTTTAATGCAGAGTCTTCACAAACCCAAAATGGCTGCCATATGGGAATCATGAGCTCGTTGTAGCACAAAAGACTTCATGCTTGCAGGAATATACAATTTAGTGCCTATCCAAGCCAGTCCATCTTTCATGGTGCATTCATTTGAATGTTCCTTAAACCAGTCATCGGACTCAAGGCCTTCCTTTTTTTTAAAAAAAGAATTTTATTGGTTTTTAACCATTTATAGAGAAAGGTAAGAAAGGTACATAGAAAATTTTGGCAGCTCCCGTGCCAGTGGTATAAATCCCCCCCCCCAATCTCACAATTTTTACAATGATAAAATAACGTATAAAAGATAAGCATAGACAGAATCTTATTTTCCATTATGTCAGCCATATGTTCAATCATCTCTTTCTTTGTCACTTTCTAGTATATCAACAATTACATGTATTTCAAATACATTTATTTTTGTGACCTGAGCCTTTTTGATATTGCTCCCTCCTCCCTGTCCCCAGATGGAGCCACAGCCCCCCCCTTCATATCTTGCACATTACTACCTTTTTCACCACCTCCCCTATTTTCATCATCTAGGAGAGAACTATGTTTTTTAATGAAGGCTTCTGCCTCCTCTACTGTGTAAATTCTAATTCTATTTCCCTCCCAAAAAATCAACATTCCCTCTGGCAATAACCATCTAAACCAAACTCCTTTATTGTATAATTTCTTTGATAAGGAGGAATACTTCCTCCTTTTTTCCCTTATTTTTTTTGGAATTTGCTTAAGAATGGTAATTTCTTTATCTTTAAAAGGACATTCTTTCAAGTTCTATTTTTGCCGTAAAGTTTTCTAGTTCTAAATTTCCCTTCCGGACCGCCTTAACCTCTTTCCCCAGTCCAGCTGCCCCCTCCTCCAACACCCCAATCCTTTGTTTTCTGATATATGATGTTGTACAGCTCTGAGTTCATCTTTGAGATCTGTCACCTCTTTTTTCAACTCATTTTAACCTCTCATAATTTCCTGAAACATTTGGTTAACAGAGAGTTCTTTTGAGCTTTCTCCAGTCCTTTCTTGTTGTAACAATGAAGTAATTTTCGTCTGCTGCATACTTGGACTGGAGGTGGCAGAAGCTGGAGTGGAAAATGACTTGCCCATTGGTGGTTTCTTGGGCCCATTTATCTGCATTCAGGGATGATAAGTCTTTTGCAGAGAAAATGGCATCAGAAGACGGTGCAGCTGTGCTGGACCAAGGCAGCAGGCAAATCCAATAGTAGAAAGTCAGTTCTCCTTCACAGTTCCAAGGCACAAAGGTACGCCAGAAAGAGGAAAAGTCAGATAGTCAGAATTAATCAGGAAGCCCACGTAACAGGAGAGATCCAGAGTGCCTTCAGAGAGGGTATTAAAACAATTGCCAGAGGTTTTTTTTCCCCCAAAGGTGGTTTCAAAAGGCAGGCTTCATTTATAGATACAAAGACGAAGACGGAGGGACGCCATCTTGGCTCCTTCTTTTGCAGGGAGAAGAACAAGGAGTTCCATAAAGTTTTTTTCCTTTTAAGAAGACAGCTCAGCGATCACCTCTTGCAGCTGTGATAACAATCTTTCTCACATAGCTAGTACAAGTGGCAAATCAGCCTTTATACTCTCTCCATTCCGTTATATAGAGAGATAGTTCAAATGCCGCTTTGTCCGAGGGGGGGGGGTAAAGAGAAAGAAACACCCCCCTCTAATCTTCCAGTTTCAAATGGATTGAACAAAAACTTACAATAGTCTGCTGCTTATCTCTTAATGATGATCGAGGAGGTTAGAGGGTATCTCCCCACTGGCACTTCAGCCGCTCTTTTTCCGCTTAACTCTTTCCTCCTGGAGCCCATTCGGCAAAAGGGCAGACAGCCGGCAGCTGTTTCATGCTCCCCCCCTCCGCTCCCCGGTACCTGGGATGAGGCTGGAAACACCCCCACCGGCTGCCGCCAAATCTGGGGGATTACAGCAAGCCGCCCTGTGGCAAAAGACCACTCCAGGGCCCCCTGTGCTCTTAAAAGGAGCCCACCAAGGAGACGAGCAGTGGACAACACGTCCGTCACCTACAGGAACCAGAAGTGATCCTTGGACTCAAGGCCTTCCTTGAGTTTGCAGATGAGGTCTGTTGTGACCTCCAAATTAGAGTTGCTTTGGCTTCTGTTAACCATCGGGGCAGCAAGACTCTTTGCTGGGATGACTGGATGAACCACGCTTAGCTTTGAACTGTTGTATTGTGGGAGTCTGGATAATGCATCAGCCATGAAGTTCTTCCCTCCAGGGATGTACTTTGAGGTGAAATTGAATCGGTTGAAATGTTGTGCCCAACGCATTTGTTTAGGAGACAGCTTTCAGGGGGTCTTTAATGCCTCCAGATTTTGTGATCAGTCCACACCTCAAAAGGGTGTTTAGTTCCCTCAAGGAAATGTCACCAGGTCATAAAAGCCCACCTGACAGCAATGTCAGGGGAAGATATTTCACCCTGAACTAAATGAGGTCTAGGAGTCGACGGCTTTTTCCAAACAGCATATCTTCAAGGAGCAAAAATATAAATAAAACCCGAAAACGTGTTCTAATGAAAAAAACAAACTTTTAATACAAAAATAAGAAATAAGGAAATAAAACAAATCTATCTAATTGTTACATTTTGGCAGAAGCAGTTTGTCTCCCAGTTTCCTGGCAGACGAACAAAGATCAAAAGGAAAGAAGTCTCTGGAATGTGTGATGAGCATGCGCAATAAATCATTGCTGATAAAGGCTTATGACCTGCGCAGTAACTCTTTCAGTAACTATTCAGTTCAGTTCGGCTAGCAAACATTTAACGCAGTGACACCCCTTCTTTTGCTAGTTGGGCTGACGTCATCAAATCATCAATTAAGGCACATCTTCTTTCGCAGATACTCGTGTTGAACTGCTGCAAGTGGTTTGTTGAGCATGTCAGCAATCTGATCATGTGTAGAAACATATTGCAATTTAACAAAACCTTGCTTAACTAATTGCTTTGTGTTTTGATAACGAATGTCAATGTGTCTGGACCTAGAACCTGTAAAATGTGACTCAGAAATATAAACCACCGATACATTATCTTCCATCACAGTGATTGGTTGAATTGGACGTGTCCAGATATCTGTGATCAAAGCATCAAACCACGTTAGAGAATTACAAGCATCTGAAACACAAGCATATTCAGCTTCAGTAGATGAACATGAAACAAAACTATGTTTTCTCACTTGCCAGTAAACAGGACATCCATTCAGGAACATCATGTAACCAGAAGTGTTTTTGCGTGATTTCTTATCACTTGTCCAATCAGAATCGGCATAGCAACATAACCTTGCATGATCAGTGTGTGTTGGTTCTAGCAATAACTTCATGTGTTTAGTGTGTTTTAGGTATTTCAACAACTTTTTAATGCATGCCCAATGAAATTGTGTTGCCTTACCTACGTGTCGTGATAAAAGATTAACACTAAGTACAATGTCGGGTCTGGTCCAACTACTAATGTATAATAGTGAACCAATGACTGAACGATAAAGTGTTTGGTCCTCGAACTCAGGACTTGGTTCATGTGTTAAGTTGTGAAAATCTGTTTGCATGGGTGTCTTTGTTGTGTTAGCATCTTTCATGTTGCAATGATGCAAAATGTGATCAATTTTCTCCTCTTGTGAAAGACTAAAACCCTTCTGTGTCTTTTCAATCTGAACACCTAAATAAGTGCTAACGTGTCCTAAAGATTTCAGTGTGAAGTATCTCTGCAAACTTTTGGCAAAAATCTCACTCATTTTCTTATTTGGACCAATGTAAACAATGTCATCAACATAAACAAGAATTATCTCATATGCATTGTTAGATCTTTTTGTGAACACGCATTCATCAGTTTCGGACTTAATAAAGCCCATTGAATTTAGTTTGTCAGTAAGACATAAGTACCACATTAAACCTGACTGTTTCAGGCCATAAAGACTTTTGTTCAGGAACCAGGTATCCCCTTCTTGCTTTCGGAATCCTGAATCTCACATAGATCTCTTCATCTAGGTCTGCATGTAGATAAGCTGTGTCCACATCAAATTGGAAAACTTCTAAACCAAGAATAGTTGCAGTGATTAAAGCAATTTTTACACTTTCAGTTCTGACTGTTGGTGAGTAAATGTTTGTGTAGTCCTCAGGATAACGTTGAGCGAAACCGTTAGCTACAAGTCTGGCTTTGTTTAAAGACTCACCATTCGGTTTCTTCTTGATTCTGTAAACCCATCGAGTGCCAATGACTTCCTTGTTTGCTGGAGGTTTTGCAGGTGTGAATACATTAAGTTTCTTTAAACTGTCCATTTCATCCTGCATTGCATCATACCATTTGTCTTGCTCTGAATCAGGAAGTTGTTTGATTTGTGTGAATGTCTCAGGAGGAAGAGTAACATTGCAAATCAAAGGTAATGGCGTTTTTGTCAGTTGCCACGAATATCGTTGTGGAGGGATTCCTTTTGTGACCCTCTTGGAACGTCTCGGAACAACAGTCCAGTCTTCTTCTTCTTCTTCTTCATCCTCGTCCTCACGTTCGTCGCTAGCATCAGCATCCGCGGCTTGCGAAGACGGAACATCAGGTTGTGAAGAACTGGTAGAAGGAATATCTGCCTGTGAATTGTCATCAGGCTGCATGGCATCTGGAACATCATCTCTAGGAAAGTAAACTCCAGGATCATTGGAATGAATCCTGGACCAGTCAATGTCTTCCTCAAAATTAGCAGATTGTGAAATGACAATCACATGTTTAGGATCAATAAATTTGCACCATTTTGAGTTATCATCAATACCCATAAATCTCAGTCTCTTTGCTACTGGACCTCCCTTTCTTCTTTGACTTAAGGGAGTGTTCACCATAGCGTATGAACCAAAAATGTGGAGGTTCTTGAGATCAGTGGAGCCAAAAGGCCACCAAGGAACGATTGGAACCAACAGCCCAAACCATCCAGAACCTGCAGCAACTGCAGCAGACACCAAACCTCCGGGAATCCAACGAGTCCCAAAGATCTATTGGGATCTGGTGGAGGTGTTCAGTGAGGAAGACGGAAACTACCTTCCACCTCACTGCCCCTCTATTGTGCAATAGACTTCAAACCTGGGGCAACCTTACCAAAGCCAAAAATGTACTCTATGACTCCCAAGGAGATGATGGAATTGAGGGACTTCATCGACACCAATTTAAAAAGGGGTTTTATTGAACCAGCAAAATCGAAAGTAGCGGCTCCAGTGCTCTTCAGAGAAAAGAAAGATGGGGGAATTTGCCTCTGTGTGGATCTATGAGCTTTGAATGTGGTATGTGAAAAGAACACCTATCCTCTCCCCCTCATGAAAGATATGTTGAACCACTTGGCTAAAGGCAAGATCTTCACCAAGCTGTACTTGAGAGAGGCGTATTACCGTATATGAATCCGAAAAGGGGATGAGTGGAAGACTGCTTTTAACACTGCCCTGGGCAGCTTCCAGTACAAAGTCATGCCTTTTGGACTACAAGGAGCACCTGCAGTCTTCATGCAGTACGTGCTACATGACCACCTGTACCGTGGAGTACTCGTCTATTTAGATGACATCTTGATCTTCTCTGAGCCCCTGGAAGAACACGTGAAACTGGTATGGCAAGTCCTGAAAAAACTTCTAGCTGCCAAACTATACGCAAAATTGTCAAAGTGTGAGTTCCACAAGTCCTCACTAGATTACCTGGGGTATTGTATCTCCAACGAAGGGGTAGAAATGGATCCAGGAAAAGTGAAAGCGGTGTTAGATTGGAAACTTCCAAGCACTTGCAAACAAATGCAAAGCTTCCTTGGATTTGCAAATTTTTATGGATAGTACATTTTACCTTCGCTGAAATTGCTGAACATCACAAGAACTGGAAAGAATATATTTGGAAAACAACAGGCTTGTCTTATCAAAAGGGCTTTAAACTAAAATTGAGGGGGAGTGAGGGCAATCTTCATAACTTTAGAACCTAATTACAAGCAAAAACCACTAGATAATCAATTTGTAAGGAGGAAGAGAGTAGAGAAAAAAGAAATGAAAAAAACCATAATGAAGTAGAGAGTGATGGACATGAGGGAAATCCCAGTTACAAAGTGGGAGATATAAGAAACATATCCAAGACCCATAAAGGACTCAAATGCCATACACCAAGTTTAGGGGACAAAGAGGCTGAACCTGAAATATTACTACATGAAGGCAGATATGATATAGTTGCCATTACGGAAACTTGGTGGGATGAAACTCATGACTGGAATCTACTGATAGAAGAATACAAACTATTCAAAAGAAACAGACGTAACAAAAGAGGATGTGGAGTTGCATTATATAAAAAAGGTCACTACATCTCTACAGAATACACAAAACCAAGGATGAAAACTTCCTAGAATCCATATGGGTCAATATAAAAGGAAAAAATAATGACATTGCTAAAGGCATATACTACAGGCCACACAACTAAGCAGAAGTAATAGTGATTAATGATTAAAGACCTGGTGGCTAAAACATTTGAAGAATGGTTGCAGGATTTGGGTTTGGCTAGTCTAGAGAAAAGAAGGATTAGGGGAGACATGACAGCAGTATTCCAGTATTTGAGAGGCTGCCACAAAGGGGTCAATTTATTATCCAAAGGATCAGAGGGCAGAACAAGAAACAATTGATGGAAACTAATCAAGGAGAAAAGCAACCTGGAATTGAGAAGAAATTTCCTAACAGTGAGTACAATTAACCAATGGAACAGCTTGCCTTAAGAGGTCGTGGATCACTGCATCACTGGAGTTTTTTAAGAAGAGACTGCACAGTCACTTGTCTGAAATGGTATAAGATCTCTTGCTTAAGCAGGGGGCTGGACTAGAAGACCTTCAAAGTCCCTTCCAGCTGAATTCTGATTCTAATTCCTGCTATGCAGATATAGTTCCATTAAGGACTACATGTTGAATGAGGTTGGTCAGCCAATTGTGATTATCATCATTTGGTGAATGAATATTCTGCTATCATTCACTACAAGCAAAATGTTAACATTACCTTCTGCTATTTATTAGTGGATGGAGTTGTTGCTGCTAAGTAAACATTTCAATGAGCCATTTGTTTTTGGGGCCTCAAGAGTTTTTCAGCTTCTAGCCTGAGTAACTAACATGGAGGAGAAAGTGCAGCAGGTGAGATTGATTGAAACCATATTACTTCCATTGGACCCAGATTAAAAATAAATCAGTGGTGTTTTTTTAGCAATCCTACTGCTCACTAAGCTGTTCTCTTTCTTCCTCTGTTTTACTCCTTGCCAAGTATTTGTCTGGAAATTCTTGAATTCTGCTCCAAAGATTGCAAAAGCTCTATGAAATATCTCAGTTTTTCACAGATGGGTTTTTGCAGTGACACATTGCACAATTACTTGGGTGGATGGCTAGAAGGGATAGCCCATTCCTAAGGGTTAGGAGATTTGGGGTTTGGGAAAAAGCATTTAAAAATCTGAAATTTATCCAAAAATCTTCTGGGTTGGACATCATGCTGGAAATCTTATGACACCAAGTTCTTCTTATGAGAATGCCACTCTTTCCCAGCTGTAATGTCCTGGGAATAACTCCAGATGTCTGTTCTGGATTTTGGATTAACCGCAAAAAACCATCCTCAAAAAACTAGTTTACAGTTTTTACTTAGCTAAGATGGTGGTGTGTGCAGCATGATGTGGTTCTACCAGTCCTGTGGGTGTAGCTAGATGGGGGGCATGTGCCTGAGTAGGCATGGCCCACTTAACATCATGCATGAACATGAACATGCACATGCAGTCACATGCCCTTCCCCAACTAGCCATGTCCACAAACCCGCAAAAAATTGTTTTGCCAGCTGGGAGGCTGGCAAAGAAGCCTCGGTTTCCCCACTGCTGTGGCTCTCGAAGGAAGGAGGAAGGGATGTTGGCCCAGTGCTCGCTTCCCTTACTGCTCACTGCTGCTCGCCCCCTCACCCCCTCACTGCTCTCTCAGCCAGCCGCCAAGCTAAGCAGGGCAGATGGGGCCTGGGCTGCAGCCAGCGGGGAGGGGTGGTAGTGCTCTGTCCCATGGGGGGGGAGTGATAAGGGAAGCAAGCCCTGTGCTGTGGGATGGCCAGCCTTCCCTGCCACTGCACCCCTGCCTTCCATGTGGAGCCTCTTCTGGCAGGGTGCCTCCCATTTTGCCCCACACGTGCCCCCCTCCCCACCTCCACTGCTTCTACAGTGAATGGTCTGTGTCCCCCACCCCTACACACACACACAGCTTACCGCTGCTTCTGCAGCACCGAACAGTCCATGTCCCCCACTGCCTACACACACACATTGCTTGCCGCAGCGCACCTGCCACAGTGTGCTTGCTGCGGCGCTTCCTTCTCTTTGAGAACCACCTTGAAAAATGTCAAAAAATTCCCCATTTTTCAAGGTGGCTTTCAAAGAGAAGGAAGCGGGCGTGGTGCTTCTTCACAACAGTTGAGGCCAGAGCCATGTTAAACCCCTCCCCACTTTGACCTTGGTAGGCCCTTGTGTATGGGAGTCCCTTGCTAAGAGAGATGCTCCCATTACTTCTGTCACCAGAAGGGCTTTGGGGAAGCTTCACTCACAAAGGATGACACCCAAGGCCGCACTCGGCCACCCCTTTGATTGGAGCTAGCTAGTATCACTGAGCACCCAGTTGACTCTCTCACTGGGGCCCTCTGTAGTTTCCTGACTGGGTTGAATTTTGTGGTTTCTGTAGCTTTCTACAAGTATGCCTGTAATATTCTGCACCCCAAAGTTATAACAGTTCACTGGCTTCTCCAACTTCTCAGTTGAAGTGGAAGAGCCAATTCCTCCATTAACTGGCCCAGCCAGACCTCCAGTTCAAGGATGAACCACCCATTGCCAACCACGAAGCCATCATCTTGGTTAAATGGGATGTTTGAGCTTGCATAGTGGTGAGCTGGGCATCATCATCTCCCGCTTTCCTCATTCCTGAGCCTGGGGGACATGCCAGTGGCGAATTGGCTGTCGCCTCTTTGGCTTCCTCCATCACTTCTGTTGTCCTAACTCTCCTAATGAGTTCATGATATCCCCAGGTATTCCCTTCAGCCTGAGTCTTTATTTGATTTTAGACTGGATCTGAGAATAAAGCACCCCACGAAAGTTGCTCCATCTTGGCCCTTTCTACTTTAGCTAGATCCATCCCCTTCCTTTCCACAATCTGACATAGTAACTTTTTCAATCTTCTTATGTACCCAGATAGCCTTTCTTCTGATATATTTGCTCAAGCTGAAACAACAGGCTAGAAACTGTTTTGGAAGGTCCAAATTCATCATGCAGTAAACAGAGGCAATCACAAATGGTAAATTGTCTTCGGCTGAGTGTTAAGTTTCTAATGGCTTCTGCGGTGGGACCCTTTAGACTCTCTTTGACCCTCTGCTTCTTTTGAGCATCTGATACATCCCACTCTTCAATTGCCTGTACAGCCTGCTCCATTCAGGTTTTGTATTCTTCCTCCCCCTCTGGCACTGTTTGTATCCCTGAAAAGATATGTAGTTTCTTGTACCCAGCCCCCACACAGTAATTGCCAGTCAGGGTTTGGATGGGTGTCAGGCTCCCCATGGCCTAGGTAGAACCTGTCTCTCCTGTCCCTATGGTGATCAAGGTGTGTCTCCTCTTAGGAGCCCAATGTTTTTGCTGAAGGTGTGGCCAATGAGATCGGGTGTATCACCCTTGCTCTGGTGTCCTCAATCATTTGAAAGCTTTCAACCCCAAAGCACTCTGGGTCCCTTCTCTTCCACTTGAACAGCACATAAGAGTAAGAGGAATCCCAGTCCACCTTTGTATCTACCATGTATATCCTTTGGTCTGGGACAAGGGTCCTCACTGCCTGTAAAATTCACTCTTCGGGTTAAGCAACCCCAGGGATGTCAATTGCTATGCTTATCTTTATCTCACTGTTCTGGACCTCACACCACTTAATGACAGTAGTGGAGTTTTTTAAAAAAAAAAATTAAAAAAATATATTCCCAAATTGATTTGTATCAGGCAGTGTCTTAAGATCACCTTAGAGCCCCAAAGTGCTAACTCTTCATCTTCACCTTGGCCTTCTTGGAAATCCTACAGAATGCTATTAAATGAAGTTCCTATATCAGTCAAGAGAGCTAAATAGAATATGTAGATTCACAGATAATTTATTCGTGAACATAAGAATGTTCTTGGCCTCTGTAACAATTTCCTATATTCTACTGTAGCTCAAGAGCACCAGAATCAAAAACATATTAAGACTGAATTATTCATCTAAGTTTTGTCATACAATGGCTTATCTAGTAGACTTGATTAAAGTCTTTTCCATTCTCTCTGTAACATAATTGGAACAGCAGAAAAGTAGAAACTAATACCATGAAACAAGAAGTCAATATGTCCTTGTTTAGACCAACCTCTTTCCTTTTTTAAAAAAATTAAATTTTTATTAGTTTATTCAAGTATAAAATGCACAGAAAAAGACAAAAAATAAGGAAAAGGGGGAGGGGGAGATAATAAATAAACTCAAGCTTTTCTTGTTCTTCCTATTTTCCTCTTTGCTCAAATAAATTCCTTTTATAACTATACATTTAATTTTTGAAAATGCATTTCTCCTCAAAACTTCATTGGTAAATCTATGTAATGATACCAAAGGGGAGAGCTAAAACTGGACTCAAAACAGCTTAGAGAGTTGCCCCTGCATGGCCCCATGGGAATCTGACAACCAGTCTGATTACATTTCTTTCACAGGAATAGGAAACAGAGATGGGTGGGCCCAAACAGAGAGTATAAAAAACCCAGCAAGCCCCTCTCTTTCTCTTTTCTTCTTCACCCAACATCTGGAAGCATGTGATCCACTTTTTCTGTTCAGGACCTCAAACCATGTGGTTCTGTCCACCATTAAACCATCTTTCCAAGCACCCTCCATGTTTCCAGTGTCTTTTTCCCCACTTGGAGCTGAACCCAGAAGGACATTTTCTTCCAACAATTTGGCAACCCAGATGGGACTCCAGGCTTTTTAAATGGCTCATTAACAAAGGTGGGGGCTATTAAGAGCGAGTCTGTTTCCTGTCTAAAAACATGTTTCCCCACTTCTTATCCAGGGAAATATAATATTCTGCCTTTTCAATATTTCCCAGGATATTTCATTTTTCTAGGAGAGGGGTGGGTGATAACTTTTTACCGTTCTAGGTTGGTTCTCCTTTTGGTAAGCTTTTATCTGTTATTTTTTGTCCTACCTCCAGATGCTTTGGAGAATAGGTTGAAACCCATTTTCTTGTGGCAACTCCTTGTATATTGGAAGACTGCTATTATGTGACCCCTAGTTCTTCTTTTCATTAGACTAGACACACCTAATTCAGTGGTGGGATTCAAATTTTTTACTACCGGTTCTGTGGGCATGGCTTGGTGGGTGTGGCATGTCTTGGTGGGCATGGCAAGGAAAGGATACTGTAAAATCTCCATTCCCACCCCATGGCAGTGAAAGTTACTGCAAAATCCCAATTTCCTCCTGATCAGCTGGAACTCAGGAGGCACAGAATAGATGGGGCGGGGCCAATCAGAGGTGGTATTTACCGGTTCTCTGAACTACTCAAAATTTCCACTACCGATTTTCCCGAACTGGTCAGAACCTGCTGAATACCACCTCTGACCTAGTTCCTGCAACTGTTCTTCATATGTTTTACCTTCCAGCTCCCTAATCATTTTTGTTGCTTTTCTCTGCATTCTTTCTAGAGTCTCAACAACTTTTCTGTATTGTGGTGAGCAAAACTGGATGCAATATTCCATGTCTGGTCTTAGCAAATAGCAAAACTATTAAATAGCTTTAATAATTAAAGCTATTAAGCCAGGTACCACCCATTGCATATCTGTGGATTTCATTTTTATTTCCTAAGTATAAAACCTTGCTTTTTTCACCACTGAATTTCATTTTGTTGGATAGGTCCTAGTGTTCAAATCTGTTGAGATTTCTCTGGATCTTGACCTATCTTCTAAAATAGTGGCCATTCCTGCCAGCTTGCTGTCATTTGTGAATTTAATGAGTTCTCCTTCTATCACCTCATCTAAATCATTTATGAACTTATTTAAGAGTACCTAAGCCTAAAACAGAATCTTAGGGTAGCAATCCCCAACCAGGGACCGATTTTGTAGATGGTAATTTTTTTCCATAGAGAGATTTCTTTATGGAATCATGCTAGTTTCTTCTAGGACCTTCCCCCCTCTTATTATTAACTTATATTTATAATATCTTATTATATTATAGTTAATCTTATTGTATTATTACTTACTCTTATTATTCCTCCAAAGGATGATTGACAGTCCTGACAGAAGAATGGGCAGGATCTTGTACCCAATAGACTGAGCATGCCAAAGGGCCACCCTGAGAAAAAAGAGGCGTGTCACTGTGGTCAATGATTCCCTGTTAAGGGGAACCAAGACAGCTGTGTGCAAATCTAATATGATGCTGAAGTGTTATTTAAACATTAACATTAAAACCTAAGACCATGTGGGGAAGGGGGTGGAATGGGAGAGAGATTAGTTATTTGTTGTTACTGGATCAACCACCCTACTATGCTCTCAGTAGTCAGATCCTATTTGAGGTAGTTTCTAGACTTGAGCACCACAGAATTTAAAATAGGAATAACTTTGGAGGAGAGCTTATAACCATGTCAGTTGAAAGATCTGCCTAAACTCTGAAAGGATAACTGAGGGGAGAACTGACAGCAGTCTTCAAATATCTAAAGATAGTACACACAGAAGGATTTATTTTATAGTGTGCAGAGAGCAGGATCACAATTAATGGTTTAAAATTACAAAGAAGGAGACTCAGGTTAGACCTCAGGAGGAACCTCTTATCTATAGGAACTCTCAACCAGTGGAACTGCCATATGTATGCTAGCTACATTAGTTTCAGAATACTGAACAGAACCAAAATTCAGTTCAGCATGCATAACTATTCAATTATGCATAACTCGTATGAGTAATCATTATTTCATTTCTTACAGTGTCATTTGTCATGTCTAAATAATCCTTGTTTTTCAACAATTTTCTCTCTAGCATTCAGATTTTTCTATCTCTATTTTCCAAATGTGTATATATTAAAGTGGTGTAGCTGGAATGAATGGGGAAGGTTAAGTTATGTAAGTCAAATATCCCTAAACTGCAAGCTTTCTTTTTGGTCTTGATCATGCCATTTAATATTTTTCTCCTTACCAGATTTCCTCTTATAAGGAAAAAAATGGAACAGTGAATGAGGGAACATGAAGGGGTTATTGTATGCAGTGGAAAGCAATGTCATCAACAGTCACACAAAGTCACACAAAATTCTAAGAATAAGGATGGTGATTGATCCATTTGGAAATATCTTAGGTTTCCAAGGTACTGTGAGCTCTAAACACAAACTGAGCCACTGGGATTGAGTATTCTTTGCCAAGTTCTTAGGAAAAAAGCAGCACCAAGCCATGTATTTATTTATTCCTTTGGCTAGGAAGAAAACCCCATTAATCCACAGAGCTGCCAGAAAGTACATCTCTGAAGCCAACATTTGCTGCTTTGGCTTCTTCCTCTTCTAAAGCAGGAAATCCCAGTAGTTCAGATTGCTATGAACTAAAGGTCATGTGAACTGGTTGTTGTTTAAATCAAATGATTCCACAAACCCTTTTGCCAATGATATTTACTTCAGCATTTCTTAATGTCTCATTATCCTTTGAGAAAAAGGGTTCCGTTGTAAAATCAAAATCCAGTCCATGAGACCAAGATCCATCAGGATCCAGGGTGTTTTCTACACGAAAGCTATAGTTTATATCCAATCCATAACCTTAGTAGTTCTACTTGCAACTTAAAAGTACACTCATGCTTGCATGTGGGAGAGCCTACAAAGATTGGAAGTGTCAGGCAAATTTCAAATCAGAAAACTTCAGAAACATTTCAAAATGTTCTCTATCAGTGGTCCTGCAAAGAGGATAATAGAGAGTGGGCTATTTTATATCAATGGGAGTCTTTATGTCCTGTGAGTTATGGAAGCTTCACATAGGCCTCTTGAATACAGGAGAAAAACTATGTGTCCATGGCAAGATCCTCCTCCTTGTCCTCAACACAGATAGAGGAGAGGAGAGTGGACCTTCATGAGGTGCAGCAAGCCAAATGTCCAAAAGGAGACTTGGCTCACAGAGCCAAGTGATAAGAGGTTGAAAAAGTGAACAAAATATCTTGGGTAGTGAGATAGAGAAGAAAAAATAACTAGAGAGTTTACAGAATGTATTGCATATTTGTCTGTCCTTGGAAATTCTGCCATGAAGTGAAACTAGCTCCAAAGACCATACAGGTATTCTGTGAATAGATAAACTAGAACATATGCAACTGTGATATTTAAAAACCACTCCTCTCCCTCATACAGCGATTCTTGGCTATAATATACCTGGGTGACTTTCCCAACTCACATACCTACTAGAATAAAATGTGGTGCCATCCTACATTGGCACTGCCTGAAGGAAGTGTAAAGGAAAAATGATGGTTACAAAATAAATAAATAAATAAATAAATAAATAAATAAATAAATAAATAAATAAATAAATAAATAAATAAATAAATAGAATTAATAATTACATTGGATATTTCATTGTAACCAATAATTGTAACCTTTTGATTGTTAACAGTTCTCCACCACGGGGCAGGAGGGAGAGTATAGATCTTGGCATGTTCCTGAAATGGTAATGGTGCTCTTGGACAATCAAAATTGTGCATTCTTACATTCCTCACCAAAATCCTTAATTTTTCAATCTACATTCCACCAAAGGAGCAGAAATACTTCCTTCCAATCAGTGGGTCTTATTCCCTGAACATTTTTATCCTAAGTAAAATATTTATATAATCCATGCCTTCAATCTTCTTATCTCCTCAATCCATAAACTTGTTATGTCAAGCAGAAACGAGAAGACATTTTCCTTATGATACCTATTGTTATTTCCATATACTAATAAAAAATGTCACTTCAGTCAGGAAATGTGATGGTTTTTAAAGGGTTACAGAGAAGACACTTAAGGAACCCTTCTTTTTATCTTAATTAAAGCTTTCTCATGCACCTTAACACACAGTGAGCTTTTCATCTCATTCCACACTATGTCCCATCATAGCTTTCATTGGTGTATAGGTATGAGATGACAAACATTTTCACATCAGAAAATCATTATAGGCAAATGTCTTTCTACATGGAGACAAATGAATATGTCAGGAATTCACCTATATCCACTATTTTTCCATGCAGCAAATTCCAATGTCCATTTGTATAATCAATATCCAAAACTGTTAAGAAGTCAATTTTTATTTAATTAAACTTATTTATTAAATACAGCTTGTCATGGAGAAAACCATCCGTGTGGCCACTAAAGAAGCATGTATGATAGTCAATCATATGAAAAATTTGAATACATTCAGGCTAAGTATTGTATTACCTGAAAAAAAAGACTGCCTATGTACCCAAGTGAATAATATAATATTTAAGGCAACAGTAGTAGTATTTGTGAATCTATGGTTTTTTTCAACTAGCTTCAGGAAAAAAGCATTTCCTTTTCAAATTATTCAAAAGAGAAGAAAGTGTCAAGGAAATTCTCACAATATAAGCATGGCATTCTTTTGTTTAGTTTAGTTACAGCATGATTAAGGTGTGCATATAATGTTGTGCTTTTTATTTGTGATGAATCTCACAGAAATTACAGTTATTTTGCTGAACAAATATCACCTTTGAAAAAGGTTCTATTATGACTCCAGAAAAGTTTTTAAAAGTTTAGGAAAGATTTCCTAAATTGAAGAAGGATGGCAACTGATTTTGACAAGTACTGCAATTTTTATGAACTGTATTAATAGTCTATGATCATCACCACACCTTATTAATTCTTACCAAATTTCAGACCTTGGCTGACTGCAACTACTCACCATTTTATGAGTTTTATTCTTCCTGTCTTCCTCTCCTACACACACTGTATATACATACATACATACATACATACATACATACACACACACACACACACACACACACACACACACACACACACGGAGAGAGCCTCAAATTAATATTTTTCTTAATACAATGTTATGAATTGGAATTGAAAAGAAAAAATCTAAATATTGAGACTTTGGCAGGTTAGTAATAATAAAGTTCAAGTATATGATATCCTGATTGTCAGTTCTAGCTCCCTTGGATAATCAGAGAAATCTTGTCTCTCATGGAACAAAATACTTCATATATATATATGAATTTTAATATGGTCTTTGGTCAACCAACACAATAAACCCTATAACTATGTTTCTTAAACTAAATAATATTGGCTTAATGCAATCATGCTGATTGGTTACATCAAGAACAAGCTCTTTTCTTTCTAGAAAGATAAAAAACATGTTAGTTATATTAGAGTTCCAATTTGCAGGACAGTACATCTTTTACCTGGAACCTAAGCTTCCCCTTTCCATATTCAATATGCCATTATACAATGTACCATTAAGCATACAATACAGAAGGAGTATGTCATCATTTCCAAGCCACAAAAGTCCCAGGATGATGATACAGGAACTTTAAAATATGAGCTTTAAAAATATCTTCTTTAGGATGAATGAGGTAACTATGTTAAAAGATAGAAGATAGAGTCATAAAACTGGAAGGGACTACAGAGGTCTTCTAGTCCAAACCTGTGCTCAAGTGGAGACCCTATATCATCCCAGCCAAATTGTGGTCCAATCTCTTCTTAAAAATCTCCATGATAGAGCACTCACAATTTCTGGAGGCAATGTCAGCCTCTGCTTTGCTGCTCGCTTTCAGCTGCCATTGAAATGGGGAGGGGGGAAGATAAATGGTATTTGGGAGGGGAAGTTTGAGCACAGGAGTGAATGAAGAAGGGAGTCATTTTCTCACCATCTACTGCGCATGCTGCAGATAGTGGAATTGCCGCCAAGGCCAACCGTCTGGCATACCAACCTAATGATGGGTTTTGAAGCTGCAGCCCACATGACACCTGTGGGGTGTGCGGATTGGACTGGGGGTTGGGATCACTAGGGGGAGGGAGCTGGGTCACATATTGTTATGTACTGGCGAGCCTGGCCAGCAGAGGGCGTTCGGAGAAGAGCCTCTGATTGGTCCAGGCGCGCGTCCCAGCCGGCGGGATAATTGCTTGAGTTCTATTGGTTCACCGTCTGACAGCTGCATGTATAAATAGCTGTCAGACGGTTTCTGTTCCCCCGTTCCTGTCAGTTCTGTTAAGGTTAATAAACGTGTTAAAGCAACCAGCTGCCTCCGTCTCCTCAATACAAGGGTATAACACTGGCGACGAGGACGGGTGACACGGATCCTCACATCGTGCCTCCAATGGCCACTAATTCTTTTTTCTCGCCTTTCCGGCCAGAGGCTGAGGCATGGGACGCGTTTTTGGAACGTTTCGAATGTTTCATCGCCCATGACCTCACAAGCCTCTCCCTCGAACGGAAACGAGGCATCTTCCTAAATTACTGCGGCCCAGAAATGTTTGCCACAGCGAGGGCTCTTTCTTCACCTGATCCAGCCCACACGGTGCCGTGGGATCAGCTGCTGCTCAAACTTAAGCAACACTACGAACCCGCTCCTTCTCGCTTCGCCCGGCGCCAATGCTTTAGCCGCTGCATTCAAAAAGAAGGACAGTCTATCGCTCAATACGTGGCTGCCCTCTGCGCGGAGGCTATTCATTGCAAATTCAATGGCCTCAAGGAGGCATTACTCGAGCAATTTATTTACGGTCTCCGTGATGTCAAACTTCATCGCCGCATCTTAGCCCGACCTGAACTAACCTTAAAGATTGCTGTTGATGACGCCCGGGCATACGAAATGGCTGACCAGTCTACCCTGGACTTCAGCCACCTTACTCAGCCTCCGCACGCCGCCTATGCTACGCCCTCAACCTATGCGCCATCGGTGGCTACCTCATTCCGCACTGACGTCGACCACGCCATCGATCGCCTTCAAGCCCTCTCCACGCAAGACGGGCGTCCCTGCCTCAGCTGCGGTGGCCACCACCTCTGTTCAACTTGCCGTTTCCGCGCTGCGATGTGCCATAAGTGCGGAAAAAAGGGCCACCTCGCTGCTGTCTGCCGTTCGACTGCGCCTGACCGCCGCTCTCAACCTCCGCTGCCTCAACTGCCCTGCACTCCTGCTCACCTACCGGCTCACCGCCAACATTCCCTCTCTGTAGGAGACCCTGCTGACGCCTTCCCAGAATGGCTTGTTGACTCAGCCTCTTCCTCTATGGAGGTGGACAGAGGATCAGCACGATCCATTATGTCCTGGGACACTCTTCACACCCTCCTGCCCTGGTTTCGACTTCACCACCTCTCGCCCCCGGACTGGCGCCTTCAGGACTACCAGGGCAACCCCATTGAGTTATTAGGTTGTGGGCAATTCAAATTTTCCTACGGCTCCCATCAAGCCGTTCTGCCCCTTTTGATTGTAAAGCACCCTCTTGCTTCCCTACTGGGGCTAGATTGGTTCAGGGCCTTGGGACTTTCTATCTCCAGGGTTCCCTCTCTCTCTCCTTCCCCTCCTTCCTCTGCCCTGTCTCTCTCCTCCCTCCTTTCAGAATTCTCCAACGTTTTTGACCCCTCCCTCGGCTGCTACACCGGCACGCCTATCTCTCTCAACCTCGACCCCTCCGTCGCTCTCATACGCCTCAAAGCCCGCCGTCTGCCACTAGCTCTTAAAGCCAAGGTGGACGCGGAGCTCAACAAGCTCATAGCTCAAGGCGTTCTCAAAGCTGTAGATTTCTCCCCTAGGGAAACTCCCATCGTAGTTCCCTTAAAGTCCGACGGATCCGTCAGGATCTGCGCGGACTTTAAATCGACCGTAAACAAGGCGCTGCAATTGCACCCATACCCTGTCCCAGTAGTGCAACACGTATTGCACTCCTTAGGCAAAGGTCGAATTTTCGCCAAATTAGACCTCGCACAAGCGTACCAACAGCTGTCCGTGGACGACGCCACCGCGCTTGCGCAAACCATTCTAACCCACCGCGGCACTTTCAAATGCCGACGTTTACAGTTCGGCATTAGTGTCGCCCCGGGAATATTCCAAGGCCTCATGGAGCGACTGCTCCATGGCATTCCCGGGGTAACACCCTATTTCGACGATGTCCTCATCGCCGCTCTGGACAGATTAGGTCTCGTTAACACCTTGCGTTCTGTCCTGCAGCGGTTCCGCGCTGCCGGACTCCACCTCAAACCATCAAAATGCCAACTAGGCGTCCCCGCTATCACTTTCTTGGGGTACCGTATCGATGCCAACGGCATCCACCCGGACCCTTCAAAAGTGGAGGCTATCTTGTCTGCTCGCCCCCCCAACCAACAAAACTGAACCCCCCCGCTGTTCCCAGGGCTTTTAAACTTATATTCCTCCTTCATTCCTCACAAAGCCTCCCTCGCAGAACCCCTCCACCGCCTCTTGGATGCCTCCTCCCCTTGGGTTTGGACTAGCCGCAAGGCGCATGCGCTCGCGGCTGTCAAGTGCTCGCTTACTGCCCCTCCAGTTCTTGCTCAATATGATGAGCGTTTTCCCCTAGTCCTTGTTTGTGACACCTCCCCCTTTGGCGTGGGGGCTGTCCTCAGTCACACATACCCTGACGGCTCGGAATCTCCCATCGCCTTTTACTCCCGCACCTTATCCAAGCCAGAGCGAAATTACAGCCAGCTTGATAAGGAGGCGCTGGCCGCCATTGCGTGAGTAAAACGGTTTCATCACTACCTTTACGGCCGTCCATTTTCCCTCGTCACTGATCATAAACCCCTCCTCGGCATCATTGCCGGGGATCGCCCCACTCCTCCGATTCTCTCTCCCCGCATGTCTCGTTGGGTGGAATTCCTTTCCTCGTACTCTTATTCCCTCTCTTACAAGCCGGGAGGGCACATTGCTCACGCTAATGCTCTCAGCCGCTGCCCTCTTCCTCTTCCTATAGCTGACCCTCCTCCCACGCACTCCCTCTGCCTTATTGCCGATCTCAGCCTTCCCGTGTCCGTTTTGGACATTGCTCAGGCTTCCCGGACTGATCCCATACTTTCCCGTGCTATGACCGCCGTAAGTCGCGGCTGGTCCGCCTTTTCTACAGACCCCCTCATGCTTCCTTTCTATCGCTGGCGCCTGGAGCTCTCAGTCCTTCAGGACTGCCTTCTCTGGGGCTCCAGAGTAGTCATTCCCGCCTCCCTGTGCAGCGCGGTGCTGTCCCGCCTCCATGACGGTCACCCAGGCATCGTCCGCATGAAGAGCCTTGGCCGCGGATATGTCTGGTGGCCGTCCATGGATGCGGACATCACCTCATTCGTGCAACACTGCGACCCCTGCCAACGGGTGCGGGCCGCTCCTCCAGCCTCTCCGGCCCGGGAGTGGGAGCATCCAATGGCCCCATGAAGTCGCCTTCACATCGACTTCATGGGCCCCATTGACGGCCGTTCCTTTTTCATTGTTGTCGATGCATGGTCTAAATGGGTGGAACTCTTCCCTATGCCCACCTCCACCTCCACGGCCACCATCCGTGTACTCGACTCCTTGTTTACGACGCACGGGTTACCTGACTTTATCGTCTCCGATAACGGCCCGCAATTTTCCTCCGAAGAGTTCCAATCCTACCTTACCTCTATGGGCATTTGCCATGCACCTGTCTCTCCCTATCACCTGGCTAGCAATGGCCTGGCAGAACGAGCCATCCGTTCTGCCAAGGAAGCCTTTGCTCGCATGTCTGCCCTTCCTTGGTCTTCTTGCCTTCACACCTACCTCCGCTCCCAACACTCTACTCCGTGCCCTTCCACTGGCAAAACCCCAGCAGAGCTCTTAATGGGCCACTGCCTCCAGTCCACTCTCGACCACCTCCACCCCCCCCTACTCTCCTCCTCCCTTGTCTCCTTCCTTCCCCCCGTGGTCCCTTCTGGTGGGGGAGGGGGTATTTGCCCGCAATTTTGCAGGCGAGCCGAAATGGTTACCGGGACGAGTCGTTGACATAACGGGACCCTGTTCCTACAGGGTCCTCCTCTGCAATGGGAGACATTGGCGCCGGCATATAGACCAGCTGCAACGGCGACCAACAGAGAAGTCTGTGAACGCTCCACCCGTGCTGAAAAAACCAGGCCCTAACAACGCCGCCTGCCGGCCCGACAATCCAAACACCTCTGTCTCCGAGCCCGCGAAAGTTTGCTGGCAACCTTACCTGTGCCTGTTGGTTTCTTGCCGGGGGTTGGACCTGTCGGAGGCTCCACACGGCCTGCTCATCATCAGGGTGGAGCCGACACTCCTCCTTCCTCACGCGAGGCGCCATCTTTTCCGAGGCGTTCGCAACGCACGCGCAGACGACCCTGTTACCTGGAAGACTACGCCTGCGCGATCCAGGGGAAAGGGGTGCTATGTACTGGCGAGCCTGGCCAGCAGAGGGCATTCGGAGAAGAGCCTCTGATTGGTCGAGGCGCGCGTCCCAGCCGGCGGGAGAAATGCTTGAGTTCTATTGGTTCACCGTCTGACAGCTGCATGTATAAATAGCTGTCAGACGGTTTCTGTTCCCCCGTTCCTGTCAGTTCTGTTAAGGTTAATAAATGCGTTAAAGCAACCAGCTGCCTCCGTCTCCTCAGTACAAGGGTATAACACATATTGATATCTATGATTGCGCGCGCTTTTGCCTCAGATCTTGCTTTGCTAGCTGCTATCTATTCATAACCAGTAAAAGTACTCTTAATTCTGAAAATGGACTTGAGTGGTTTCTTTCTTGGTTACTGATGGAGGCTGCAATGACAGGCAAGCTGTTCCACTGATTAATTGTTCTTACTTTCAAGACATTTCTCCTTATTTCTAGGTTAGATCTCTCTTTAACAAGCTTCTTGTCCTGCCTTCTGGTGCTTTAGAGAATATGTCAAGCCCCACCTTTCTCTGGCAGCCCCTCAAATACTGGAAGACAGTGGGAGAAGTGTTATATCCCAATATCTTTTATTTTTTATATTAGTTCCATCTTCCCTTAAAACATTAACAGAATCCACAATGGTCTGAGAATCAGTGTCTCCACTAGGTAATTGACAGTCAAGCTGAAACTAAATCAAGTAAAAATAGCAAAGGGGGGGGGATCGATTACTCAAACTTCCTCAAACCTGCAAATAAGTTCCCCAAACCTAATCCATATGTCAATGGATAAGATCTGCAAACATAATAGAGTTAATTAAATTCGGTCTCCCAGCAGAACTGCATGTTCACAAGAATACCCCACCCCTCCCTCCCTCTCTCTCTCTCTCTCTCTCTCTCTCTCTCTCCCTCCCTCCCTCCCTCCCTCCCTCCCTCCCTCTCTCTCTCTCTCTCTCTCTCTCCACACACACACACAAACCCTACAAGTGTCCCTAGAATCAACACATATATACCACATATGCAGGACAAGCTTCCCTATTTAACTTTGGTGTTTTATCCCAATTCTCTGCAGCTGCCCCTAAAAGAAAACTGTGTTTTAGAAATAAATATTTATTCTTTCCTCACAACTGTCTGGATCTCATTTTTATTTATTCCTGCACAACCCCGACTCGAGTTGTAACCTCGCATTATTCTTCTGACAACAGCTATCTTGACTCTCCTAATCCTTCTCTTTGATAGGCTAGACATACCTAGCTCCCTCAACCATTCATCATAGAGTTTAGTCTCCAGGCCCATCATCATCTTCATTGCTCTTCTCTGCACACTTTGTAGGGCAGTGTTGGAGAACCTATTTGGCACTGAATGCTGAAACGGGAGTGCACACATGCGTGTGGGAGTGCCGGAAACTGGAAGAGCAGCTCCCCGGCATGCATGCACAACAGAAACCAGAAGACCAGGTGGATGGTATGCATGCATGCATGCACTGGAAGCTCAGTTTCCCAGTGTGTGCATGTGCACCTGGGAGCTGCTCTTCTGGTTTATGGTGCTCCCAAGTGTGCAAAGACCAGAAGATCTATGGGCAACAGCTGCCATCCCCAGAAGTGTGCCACTTCTGGCATGCATGCCATAGGTTTGCCATCACAGTTCTAGGGCCTCAGGATCTTTTTTGTACTGTTGTGGCCAGAATTGTGTGCAGTATTCCAAGTATAGTGCAGTATAAAGTGGAATTATCTTGTCTCATGATCTTGATGCTATCCTTCTGTTGATTCAGCCAAGGATTGCATTGGCTTTTTTGGCAGCTGCAGCAAGTTGTACACTCACACTTAAGTGGTGGTCCACTAACACCTAGGTTCCTCTCACTGTTACTATTGTTGTGTCAGGTACCACCTATTTTGTACCTAATATGGACCCTCATAGAGGAAATAGATTGCTAAAGTTAGAAAATATATGTTTGTGTATAATTTGGACCTTTGCTATCCAGAGGAAAATATATACAATACAATACAATAGCAGAGTTGGAAGGGACCTTGGAGGTCTTCTAGTCCAACCCCCTGCCAAGGCAGGAAACCCTATACCGTTCCAGACAAATGGCTACCCAACATCTTCTTAAAGACTTCCAGTGTTGGGGCATTCACAACTCCTGGAGGCAAGCTGTTCCATTGATTAATTGTTCTAACTGTCAGGAAATTTCTCCTCGGTTCTAAGTTGCTTCTCTCCTTGATTAGTTTCCACCCATTCCAACCCCTGAGATATTGGAACAGTGCTATCATGTCTCCCCTAGTCCTTCTTTCTCGTAAACTAAACATATCCACTTCCTGCAACCCTTCTTCATATGTTTTAGTCTACAATCCCCTAATCATCTTTGTTGCTCTTCTCTGCACACTTTCTAGAGTCTCCACATTTTTCTACATCGTGGCGACCAAAACTGAATGCAGTATTCCAAGTGTGGCCTTACCAAGGTATTATAAAGTAGTATTAACACTTCATGTGATCTTGATTCTATCCCTCTGTTTATGTAGCCCAGAACTGTGTTGGCTTCTCTGGCAGCTGCTGCACACTGCTGGCTCATATTTAAATGGTTGTCCACTAGGACTCCAAGATCCCTCTCACAGTTACTACTATTGAACAAGGTACCACCTATACTGTACCTGTGTATTTCGTTTTTCTTGCCTAAATGTCCAAATTATTGATGAAGATGTTGAAGAGTACTGGGCCTAAAACAGAGCTTTGGGGTACTCCACTGCATGCTTCCCTCCATGTAGATGCAGTTCCATTGAGGACTACACATTGAGTGCGGTTGGTCAGCCAGTTACGAATCAATCTGGTGGTAATGCTGTCCAACCCACATTCTTCTACTTTATCTAGTAATAGGTTATGGTCTACCTTATGAAATGCCTTACTGAAGTCCAAGTAAACTATATCGACGGCATTACTCTGGTGCACTAATTTTGTCACTTTATCAAAGAATGCAATAAGATTAGTCTGGCATGTTTTTGATGAACCCATGTTGGCTTTTGGCTATTACTTTGTTTACTTCTAAGTGTTCGCTAGGTGTACCAAAACTGAGGTCACAGCAGATCATCTGAACCTAAGATAGTAGATTCTGATGCTTAATACTGTAAAGCTAAAGAATCCCCCCATTCTTCTCTGAGTTTGGAAATGCAAAGAAAATATCATTCCATTTTTTATTTCTTTCTGACACCTTCAACATGATTTCTCAAGTCTTGCGGGGAATATTCAAGTGAGAAAGTGATTTAACTTAAGTTTTATGAATCAAAATCGTCCAGAGAAGAGCTCAAAGAGTTGTGGAAAGACATCCCCCCTAGAAGAATAAAATATTTTGAGGACTATTAAAAAAATAGAATATTATATTTCTCTGGATGAGAAATAGAGAAACATGTTTTTTTAGGGGAAGGAAACAAACTCACTCTTAATAGTCCCCACCTTTCTTAATAGTCCTCAGCAAATGTCAGCACTTAAGAGATAACGAGATAGCTACTCTATTCATAGGCAAAAACTCCCTGCAGCAACAACTGAACAAAGGTAGGATTAGCCCTCAGCCACAATAGAAACAAGCCCCTTCGTTGCATCAGCCAAACTCCAACCAAGCTTAGCTCAGACAAACTCCGAGGATTTGTACATGGCACCATGGGAGTCTGACAACAGTCAATAGAATATATGTTCTTGCAGAGGAACAGGACGTTCACATGCAAAGCCCAAGAGAAGGTACAAAAGCCACCCACTCTCAACTCCATGTGGTCAGCTGCCCAGAATCACAGGTACTTCGTGGTTCTGCTTCATCAATAAATTGACCCTCTTTTCAATAATCCTCCAGCCTCCATTTTGTCTCCAGTGTCTTTCTCCCAGCTTGGAACTGAACTAGATGGATATTTTTTCCAGCAAGGTTTTCATTAGTCCCAAAACTTATGAATGGCTTAAGACTTCATACTTGTTGCTTAATGAATAACCCACACACACTTTCTCTTTCTTTCTGTCACCTCTTATTACTCCAGAAGATCAGCAGCTACCATTGTATCAAAATCACCAGACAAAGTCAGGAATTTTGGATTTATTCTTATTTCTTCTAACTAGTCCAAAAGCAAATTAGTCTCTTCTGTGTTTTCCCCTAATTATTTAAAACAAGGCTACTGTTTGCAAACACCCTACAGAAGTTTTCTCAATTTCTTCTAAATTCTTCTAAATTCTGCTTTTAGTTTCTTTTTTTTTTCACCTTGTTCTGTAGGGCTATATATAGAATTTCTAACAAGAATCTTCCTGCTCTATTTTCTGTAACTCTGTGGTCTATTAAAGACATACGTAATTCTCTTTTTATTTGGTCCTTCAGCACCTCTGCTTTTTAAAGGAAGCTACTTATATACCACTTCTAGAAATGTCAAAAATAAATTTTCTAATTAAATGCTCACAACAAATACATCACATTACATTGATTTTATTTTTCTGCATGCTTGCCCTTTTCATGTTTATTGAATGTTATGTAAGTTCCTACTTCCTTTGACCTATTGAAGTTCTCAGTTTAATACAAATTTGATTCTTTTTCCAGGGTAAATGATCTGAACTTGCTTTACTTCTTCTTTTGTAGCCAAACTGCTATTTTTCAGAATGTTGTACTTTTAAAAATATCATTTTTTCTTGTATTGATGTCACACGATTCTGCATTCTGATTACTTATAAATAATGTGCATGGATGTATGTAAAAGTGCTTTCAAAATATTTTGGAAAATATTATGCAATTGTTTCTTCAGTGATCTACATCCTCCCTGCTTTCTCACAATTTAGTTAAATCCCAAGGGAAGATTTAGTAAAAAAAATGCCTTTTCTAAGTCTTTTACTGTAGTGGTATAACTTGCATCTTAATTGAAGAATCATTGGCAATGATTTGCTCCTTTCATCAATTAGAAAAGAAACACTGGAAAAACTTTTATCATAAAAATATTTATGCAAATAAAAATATTGTACAAGACTGCAACTCAGTCGGAAATAAGTTGTGGGTACTGCTCATTTTTAAGTCTCCATGTCCATGGTCCTATGTTTTTAAGGCTCCCTGATCTTCAGACACAAAGCAACCAAATGTCACAAAATTATTTATGGATTTAATACTTATACTAATATTGAAAAATAAGTAGGTATAATGGGAATAAATACCCTATACCTCTCCAAAATTAATACTTTCTTCCCAAAATTTTTAGAAATTACCTTTCCTTAAGGAATATTGGAAAGTGAGGCTCAAGATGTTTGGTCAGCATCTACCATATTCTTAGTTCTCTCTAATGGATCTTCCAAAGGTGCAGATAACTAGAGCCTAAAATATTTAAATGTTCACTCCTATCATATAGAACATAGAATAACAAGGTTTGCGGTCTTCTAGTCCAACAGAAAAGTGGACAGAATCTTGGGAGCCCCCATAGGCTGAACATACTGAAGGGCCACCCTGAGAAAAAAGAGGTGTATCACAATGGTCAGTGATTCCCTGTTAAGGAGAACCAAGACATCTGTGTGCAAATCTAATATGTTGCTGCAGGAGTGTTATATTCTATGCACCCACATAAAACTCACCAATAACTATTCTGTTCTCCTGATCCATGAGAGGGTTATTGATTCTGCTGGAAAAACCCTTAGAAGAATCTATGGAATCTGCAGCCCTTAGCTAGGAAGCTGAAGAAACTGGATGCAATGGTAGTTTTTCCATCAATCTTCCAGTTGAGAGTCATGGCACAAGAAGAGAAAAGAGGGTCCTAGATGTTGAATATTAATGAGGGAGAAATTGTGATGTACGACTTCCCCCTCATTGGTTCATTCTCCAAGGCAGGAGAATGAATGAATGTGAGTGGCTGAAACACCAGACAGCTCCTGGTTAAAAGGAGCTGCCTGCATGCCAGCTACTTTGCCTTTTATTACAGAATAAAATAAACATTTTCTACTGACCTGTCTGTGTGTCTGACTCCTCACTCTGACCCAACTTCAACATTGGTGATGAAGGTGGGATACTAGAGGAGAACAAAGGACAATCACTGCATGGAAACGGAGAAAGATTTTTTCCTTACAGCCAAGATAGGCTCCCCTACAACAGCTATCCAAGATGACTAACTATGCTCTACCCAAACTGTTCAACCCAAGTCAGCACAATTGGCTCACGTACATGGGACAATTCAGAATGTTGCTAGAAGCAAGTACCCTGCAAGGAACAGGAGACGAGAGGAAGAGAGCCCTGCTCCTCAGCTATTGCGGAAACCATTTGTATAAGATGTCTCAAACCTTAGCCACACCAAAAAACATAGAAACTATGGTATGGGGAGAACTGCAAGAAATGCTGAAGGATCATTATGACCCAGCAGCATCACCATTCGCCCACTGACTTGACTTCTACCTTAGAGAGCAGCAACCAGGTGAGACAATAAATGATTATGTTACCAAACTGAGGGACATTGCAGCCGGGTACAAATTCGAAAAGATTGATCAAATGCTACTAGATGGAATCCTTGTGGGAATGAGAGATCTGAGACTGCAAAGAAAATTAGCAACTAAGAAAGCGCTCACCATCAAAGAGATATTGGAAGAAGCGTGAGAAGCTGAACTTTCTGACAAGCTGATGACTGGTAACACTATGTCAGGAAGTGTCCATTCCTCTAGAGGGGTTAGCCATAGATACCAAGATGGGGGAGATGGAGAGAGAAGCGAGGAGGAAGAAGAAGATGTCTGTAGAATCAGTGCAGAGAGGAGAACGAGACAGAACAAGACTGAACAGAGACCACCATGGTGTGCTGGATGCAAGTGGAATCACCCCAGGTCAGCTTGTAGATTTAAAGTTACCATCTGCTGATGGTGTGAAAAGAGAGGGCACATCGCTGAGGCTTGCTCTGCATCTCCTGCCTGCATCTCCAAACCAGTGGCACCCTTTCAACCAACCACGTGACCAACAGTAAAGGGAATTCAGGAGGGCGCCAAATACAAAATACAGGCGGGGAGGAAACAGAACCAAAAAAGACAGAGACTATGAGCACAGAATAATAGGGCATTCTGATGCCTATAGAGGGAAAAATGCACATCACCATGCACATTAGAGAAGATCCATGTGATATGGAGATAGGCAGTGGATCCTATATCTCCATGGTATTCTGGGCAACCATAAAAAGGCAATTCCAGAAATAACCAGAAAACAACTAGAACCACAGTGAATCAAATTAAACGATTATCAAGGAAACATTATCCCTGGAAGAGGATTTTTTCCTGTGAAATTCAAGAAGTTCAAGGGCCATCTACCACTAACCATCATGGATAAAGACCTGCCCAGCCTGTTCAGGGTAGAGTGGTTTAAGGACATCTATGTCTTTATAATGTCTGATATTGGGCCCCAGATCACAGCATTGTAATGTCTGATAATGGGCCCCAGATCACAGTCCACCAGTTTGAAGCATTTCTAGCCAGCCAAGGGATCAGACATGCTCTATGAGTGCCGACACAAAAGTTCAGCCAAATTGCTAATGGCCCGGAAGATAAGGTCTCAGTTGGACAGACTACACCCCAATTATAGTTAAGAGGTACCCATAGATTCTACCAGCAAATGCTGATCATTCCAAGTAGGGAACCCAGTGTACAACCGTAATTACATGGGCAACCCCAAGTGGGTATCGGCAATAATAACTCAAGTAACCAGGCCCAGATCATACCGAGTCAAGTTAAATGATGATAAGATCTGGAGCAGGCATATCAACCAACTCTGGGGCCAGAAACTCCACAACCATAGGCAACAGGTACTCCCAGAAACTGAAAATCGCAATCAAACACAAACAGAACCGAGGCGAACCTCACTACAGTCCAACCCCCACATGGGAAGGAATAGAAACACAAAACAATGATGACCTAGCCAACGAACCAGAAAGTAAGCGAAATCACTTATCTGTGGAAGGGGGAGACCAGGCAAGATGATTCTCTGGGGAATCCAGGCCCGCAGAGCCAGCCACACCTCAAGAATCCATCGAGGTATGAGTAGGATCGCAGTTATAAAAATGAATATATTACCAAAATTTCTTTTCCTATTTCAGAATATCCCCATTAAATTAGAAAAAGGTGTCTTCAAGGATTTGAATCAATTGGTTTCGAAACCAAGAATAAAACTTAAGGCTATGCAAGACACTAAGGAAAAAGGAGGATTTGGCGTACCAGATTGGGAACTCTATTATACTGCGGCCATACTAACATGGCTAAGGGAATGGATAATGCTGAGAAATAAAAGATTACTCAAATTGGAAGGCCATGACCTCCAAGCAGGCTGGCATGCCTTCCTCTGGTATGAAAAAGGATCTGCACACAAATATTTTAGTAGACATTACATCAGACAATCTCTGTTACTAATATGGAACAAAATTAAACATGACCACTATACCAAAATACCTATTTGGCTATCTACGATGGAAGCATACATACACCCAAATTTAATCAATATGGAAAATATAGTCACATATAAAGAGTTATTGATGGCGGTTGAGACCCCCAAACTTTTAGTTATGGGGGACTTCAACCTGCCATCGATGGGAGAAGCATCCGAGGTGGTTCGGGAGTTCATGGCTTCCATGACAGCCATGGACCTGACTCAATTAATTCAGGGCCCCACACACGAGGGAGGCCACACGCTGGACCTTGTTTTTTGTCTCTGGCCAGTGGATGAGTGATCTGGGAATAGGGGACTTAGCTATTACCCCCCTGTCATGGTCAGATCACTCACTTCTCCGGCTTGACTTCTCTGGCGCTACCCCCCGCCGCGGGGAGGCGGAACCGGAATGTCCTAGATGGTTCCGCCCCAGGCGCCTGATGGAACTGGATAGGTTCCAGACGGAGCTTGGGCCACCTCCTGTAGCCCTGACCCGCCCCCGGATGGAGGACCTGGTAGCCGCATGGAATAGTGCGGCCGCCGGGGCCTTAGACCGGGTGGCGCCTTTGCGGCCTCTCCTGCGGCAGCGAACCACCCTGGCCCCTTGGTTTACCGAGGAGCTAAGGGTGATGAAACGCCACAAGAGACGCCTAGAGAGCAGATGGAGATCCTCCTGTTCCAAATTTGACCGAACACAGGTAAGAACCTATTTAAGGACATACCTTGTGGCATTAAGAGCGGCCAAACGTCGACATTTTGCCGCTCTTATTGCGTCCGCAGATAACTGCCCTGCCGCCTTGTTTCGGATGACCCACTCCCTTCTGTCACAGAGGCCGCGGGAAGCCCCTTTACAGGGCAGGGCAGAGGAATTTGGGGAATATCTGCAGGATAAAATCACTCAAATCTGGAGGGAATTGGTCCCCCTCAGTGGTCCAGGAGGGACGCCCGAGGCGAGTCTTGAGAGACCATTCTGGGAGGAGTTTGACTCTGTTGCCACCGATGATTTGGACAGGTTGCATGGGCGACTACGAGCCACCACATGTTTATTGGACCCATGTCCCTCCTGGCTTGTACTGGCATCCTGGGAGGTCACACGAGACTGGCTCTTGGGACTAGTGAACGCTTCATTGGGCGAGGGGTCCTTACCAGCCGCCTTGAAAGAGGCGGTTGTGAGGCCCTTGCTCAAGAAGCCTTCCCTGGACCCAACTGAGCTAGCTAATTATCTCCCCGTCTCCAACCTTCCCTTTTTAGCGAAGGTTGTAGAGAGTGTGGTGGCCCAACAGTTCCCACGTCACCTGGAGGAAACTGATTATCTAGACCCGCGCCAGTCCGGCTTCCGACCCGGGCACAGCACAGAGACGGCCTTGGTCGCATTGGTAGATGATCTCTGGAGGGCCAGGGATAGGGGTTGTTCCTCTATCCTGGTCCTATTAGACCTCTCAGCGGCTTTTGATACCATCGACCATGGTATCCTATTGCACCGGCTGGAGGGGCTGGGGGTAAGGGGCACCGTTTTGCTGTGGTTCTGCTCCTACCTCTCCGACCGGACGCAATGCGTGTTGGCAGGGGAGCAGAGGTCGACCCTGAGGCTGCTCACTTGTGGGGTGCCACAGGGGTCGGTCCTCTCACCTCTCCTGTTCAACACATATATGAAGCCGCTGGGTGAGATCATTTGTGGTTTTGGGGTGGGATATCATCTGTACGCTGACGATACGCAGTTGTACATCTCCACCCCGAACCACCCCAACGAGGCCGTCGAAATGATGTCCCGGTGCTTGGAAGCCATACAGGTCTGGATGGGTGACAACAGACTTAAGCTCAACCCCTCCAAGACGGAGTGGCTGTGGCTTCCGGCCCCCCGGTTCAACCAGTGGATCCCATCGCTAGCCATTGGAGGCAAGCAACTGGCCCCCATGGAGCGGGCGCGCAATTTGGGCGTCCTCCTAGATGCCCGGCTGTCTATGGATGACCATGTGGCAGCCGTGGCGAGGGGGGCGTTCCACCAGGTTCGCCTGGTGCGCCAATTGCGCCCCCTATTGGACCGGGATGCCCTACACACAGTCACTCATGCGCTGGTGACGTCCCACCTGGACTACTGCAATGCTCTCTACATGGGGCTTCCCTTGAGATGCACCTGAAGACTACAGCTGGTCCAGAATGAGGCCGCGCGGGTGATTATGGGGAGTACGAGATACTCCCATATAACACCTCTCCTGCGCGAGCTGCACTGGCTCCCTGTGGTCTATCGGGTGTGTTTCAATGTGTTGATTACCATCTTTAAAGCGCTCCATGGCACAGGACCTAGTTACATGCGGGATCGCATCCTACCCCATACATCCCTGCGACCAATCCGCTCTCACAGAGAGGGACTCCTCCGGGTGCCGTCCACTAAGCAATGCCAGCGGGCAGCACCCAGGAGTAGGGCCTTCTCTGTGAGGGGCCCAGCCCTCTGGAATGACCTCCCCCCGATATTAGGACCACCACCGATCTCCTCTCCTTCCGCAAGAAACTCAAGACCCACCTGTTCCAACTAGCCGGCCTGGCCCAATTATAGTTTTATCCTCTAATCCTCCTGGCAGTTATTTTAAATTTTGGGGTAGTTTTTAATGTTTTTAATTCTATTATTACTGTGTAGATTTTATGAAATTGGTTTTGTGAGTTTTTATGCCTCCTCCATGTAACATGTAATATGTAATATGTCTATGTAAATGTATATGTCCATGACACTTTGACCTTTGATTGTACACTGCCCCGAGTCCCTTTGGGGAGAGGGTGCGGTTTATAAATCTAATAAAATCAAATCAGGTGCTGATCACCATCTTTAAAGCGCTCCATGGCACAGGACCTAGTTACTTGCGGGATCGCATCCTGCCCCATACATCCCTATGACCAATCCGCTCTCACAGAGAGGGACTCCTCCAGGTGCCGTCCACTAAGCAGTGCCAAAGGGCGGCGCCCAGGAGCAGGGCCTTCTCTGTGATGGGTCCAGCCCTCTGGAATGACCCCCCCCCCCGATATTAGGATTACTACCGACCTCCGCTCCTTCCGTACAAAACTCAAGACCCACCTTTTCCAACTAGCTGGCCTGGCTCAACTATAGTTCTATCTCCAATCCTCCTGGCAATTTTATACTTTTTACATTTTAAATTTTTAAATCGCAGTATTTTAATTTTTAACCTTATTATTATTGTTGTTTTATGTATTGTAACAATTGTTGTGCTTTTATACCTCCTCCGTGTAATGTCTAACCATGTAATATCTAATCGTGTAACATGTGATTTATTTATTGTACGCCGCCCCGAGTCCCTTCGTGGAGAGGGAGCGGCTAACAAGTCTAATAAATAATAAATAATAATAATAATTGAACAGACAGGAGGAGATCAAAACTAGATCAAAATTGACATCACTAGGAGTACAAGTAGAATGGTGGTCTTATTTACAGATACAATCAAGGTATGCACAGGATAGGAAGAACGAAGGTATTGCCAAAGACTACACAATATTAGATAAACTTTTGATACAGACAGAAAACAGACTGATCAAAGTGCTGTATAGATTCTTGTTGGAATATAAGCTAGAGGAGGAACATGTCAAAGAAACCATAGTCGCCTGGGTGAAAAATTTCAGTTACAATGTGGAATTGGCTAAGTGGGAAAAACTTTGGATACTTAATCAGAAACTAACATTGGCTACGGCGTATAAAGAAAATCTTTATAAGATGTTCTACAGATGGCATCTCCCCCCAGCACGGCTTTCCAAAATGTTCAAAAATCTGGCCCCAAACTGTTGGAAGTGTAAAAAAACACCAGGCACTTTCTATCATATGTGGTGGACGTGTAATGAGGCAAAAAATTATTGGAAAATGATTCAATCATGGTTAGAACAAATGGTGGGAGAACAAATTATGTTTAAACCAGAAACTTTTCTCCTAGGCATAATACTGGAGGGGTTTAAGAAAGATACACTTTATCTAATTATACATATACTAACTGCAGCGCGCTTAACCTATGCACAGTATTGGAAAAAAGAAAATACACCATCAGAGCTAGATATAATCAGAAAAGTGTTGGCCTGTGCAAAAGCAGATAGGCTCACTCTTGAACTTAAAAATAAAGGGGAATCAGAATATTTTGAAGTATGGAATAGATTTTATGATTGGTATAAGACAAGATGACAAGACTGGAACAAATGTATATATTGTGATTGGACAGAAGGATAGACAATGTATTAAGTAGATTAATTGCTAATGGTTGAAACTAGCTGTACATAATGTGAATGTATGGTCACTCCGACTCCACGGTATTGCATTGTTTTAAATGTAAAAATAATAAAAATACATTTTTTTAAAAAAAGAATCCATTGAGGTGGTTCAGGAGCTGGCTCTGGAGCAACCACAGGCTCGACCATTTAGGTCGCCACTGCCGGGACAAATGAACCATGCAAGTCCAGTTACGCCCACCGAAGACCCACCTACCTATGTGACTACATAGCCTAAGATTGGTTAAAATTTACTAGGAGGGGAGGGGTGTTGAATATTAATGAAGGAGAAGTTGTGACATATGACTTCCCCCTCATTGGTTCATTCTCCAAGGCAGGAGAATGAATGAATGTAAATGGCTGAAATGTCAGACAGCTCCTGCTTAAAAGGACCTGCTGGCACGCAGCTACTTTGACTTTTGTTACGGAATAAAATAAACATTTTCTACTGACCGGTCCGCCGGTCCTGCCTCCGCACTCTGACCCAACTTCAACACTAGAAAATGACTTTTTTCCTGGTTTCTTATTTCTTACACATTGAAAGAGACTTTTTAAAAATTATTTTGGCATTTGTTACAAGTCTTATAGTTTTCTTATATTTTACTGTTAGTTTTACAATCTACAGTACTACACAGTTTCATCTTCAAACTAGAAGACTGATATGTTGATAGTCTGATAGGCTACTCATTGCAGCAAGTCCTTTTGTAGTATCTGGCTGAAATAATAATGCTAAACCTAAGCATGTTTGAGAGTGTTAGTGATAACATTTCTATACTGGCTGTTATGAACCTAAAATTCCACAGTCTTAGTCTGTAAATACTCTTGTGATTCATAAAGCCATTTTATTTCAAAATCTTTCCTATCAAGAGTCATCCCAGCTTGGGAATACCATGTTTTCCCCAAAATGCTACCTACTCTGAAAATAAGCTTTAACCTGATTTTTTGGGATGGGCCTAATATAAGCCCTACCCCAAAAATAAGCCCTAGAGAGGTGGGGGTGGCCAGCACAGGAGGCAGCCCTTCCCTTCCCCTGTCACTTCATGGAGGCTCAGCCCCTTAATCATGGCCTGCGGATCAGCTGAGCCAGCAAGGGCTGGGAGCTGCCTCTCATTCTGTCTCTGGGCGCCTGGAGGTGTTTCTTGTGTACTGTTGCCAACCCCAGCACTGCCTGCAGTACTAGGCAACCTTGCAGCTGAGGGACCCTCTCTTCCACAGCAGCACATTTCTGAGAGCAAAAACTATTCAGGACACTTGGTCACATGTGTCTTTGTCACACAGAGTTCGACAGGGCCGCAGCACTGAGCTGAGCTGTATAACTGCAACACACACAAGGCAAGGCTAAACAAAGTGAACAAGGCAGAGCAAAACAAGGCAGCTAGTCATTGGTAACAACAAGGCTTCTTGAATCATGACAAGTATTGCTGGCAAGTACCACACTTCTTCCCGATGAAAGCCCCTTGTTAGATACTCTCCTCCCCCACCCTGGTGTTGCAGCAAGACAATGGTAGTTTCCACTCAGGTCCTCTCTTTTTCAGCGGGAACAGAGAGGCCCTTGATTGGCTGGAGCACTGGACAGCTCCCTTTTAAAAAGGGAGCTGTCCGACCATGCATTCAGTGGATGTCTGCACGTATACCAATAAAGAGCTGTTGTTATCGCTAGCCTTTTGTGCCTTTCATTACCGGATCTAACACCCCTCTCCACAGCTTCTCCTTAAATCCTATTTTAAAGGTGAGCCTTTTGAAGAGGGGCAGGGCACCTTCCTCTTGAGTAATTGGGTCAGCCTGTGTTGATTCCACCTCCTCTCCATTCTTCATGCTCATTGATCAGGTGGGAGAGGCAGTTGTCTGTCTTCAGAGATCCTCTGCTCCTTTGCTCCGCTGCCTGCCCTTTCCATCTTCTCCTCCCTTGCTCAGTCATCCTGAGCCCTCTCATCCTGTTTTGAGGCCCAAGGGATCCAGGATTGCCTTATTCTGCTCCTCCAGTAGTTTCTCCTGGGGCAGAGAGGCTGCACCCTATTCTTCTGACAGTCCTGGCTCCCTTTCCTCCTCAGAACTGGGCTCCAACGGGGCCATGACAGGTATGTTTAGAATTTAGAAATAAAACTGAGGTGGGAAAGATGGAATTAGGCCAAGCCGGCTAGCTGGAATAGGTGGGTTTTAAGTTTCTGCTTTACAGCCCTCTCTAAGCAGTTTAGAGTCAGCCTATTGCCTCCAACCATCTGGGTCCTCATTTTATCTACCTCAGAAGGATGGAAGGTTGAGTCAACCTTGAGCCTGGTGATATATGATCTGCCAAGTTGCAGGCAGCTGGCAATCAGCAGAAGTAGCCTGCAGTACTGCATTCTAAGCACTGTGCCACCGTGGCTCCTATGTAGGAAGAACTTGTAATGGTTAGATTCACTGGATACAGCTTGCACTTAGTTTGCTTAATTTAGCTTAGGTCCTATCAATGTTTCCCCTTTGGCCAATGGCCTCGTGGTCTGGTGGAAATAAGCACTTCCAGCTAAAATAAACAGAAGAATAGAATCAGAATAGAGCTGGAAGGAACCTTGGAGATCTTCTAGTCCAGCCCCCTGCTCAAGCAGGAGATCCTATACAATTTCAGACAAATGAGTTTCCAGCCTCTTTTTAAAAACATCCAGTGAAGTACCCACAATGTCTGAAGGCAAGCTGTTGCACTGATTAATTGTCCTCACTGTTAGGAAGTTTCTCTTCAATTCCAGATTGCTTCTCTCCTTGATTAGTTTCCATCCATTGTTTCTTGTCCTTCCCTCTAATGCTTTGGAAAATAAATTGACTCCCTCCTCTTTGTGGCACCCTCTCAAATACTGGAATACTACTATCATGCCCCCCCCCCCACCAGTCCTTCTTTTCTCTAGACTAGCGAAACCCAAATCCTGCAACTGTTCTTTATAAGCCCTCGGCCTTTAATCATCTTAATTGCTCTTCTTTGCACCCCCCCCCCAAAGTCTCAGCATATTTTTTGTAATGTAGTAACCAAAATTGGATGCAGTATTCTAGGAGTGGTCTTACTAAGACTTTATAAAGCAGTACTAATACTTCACAGGATTTTGATTCTATGCCTGTTTATACAACCAAGGATTGTATTAACTTTTTTGGCGGCTGCTGCACACTGCTGATTCATGTTTAAATGATTGTCCATTAAGACTCCAAGGTCCCTCTCACAGTTACTGTTTTGGAGCCAGGTTTCACCTAATCTGTACTTGTACCCAGAGGTGGGTGGCACATAAATTAACAACTGGTTCACCCAGCACTGAAAATGTTTATGTGTGCTTACATTCTTGAGGTACAGTCCATCCCTTGCCAGTAGTGCTTCATCTAAGTAATGCAGACTATGGTCTAGGAAGCCAAAGTTCTGTTGACAACACCAGTTTTTAAGCCAATGGTTAATTTCTAAAATCCTTTGCTCCTTCATTGGATGTTGACCTTTAGATGAAAACACCATTTGTTCTCCTAATTCCTTAACTTTCTTCTCTAACTTTTTGTAATCTTGTACTCCAATTGTGCTCTCCACAACTGGAACTTTTAAGAAGACACTGGATAACTATTTTCTAAAAATGGTATACTGCTGAAGCAGAGAGTTGGATTAGACCTCCAACATCTGTTCCAAATCTCTTTTTCTGAGTTATCTGCATTTATTTTTTATTGAAACTGAGCTAGAAATACCCAGATGTCTTTGTCTTTCTTCAGAATGACAGGACCTGAAAATACAAATACATGAGAGCTAAGGGAGACTATTAGGCATACCACTTTCTGTGTCAGAGGGAAGCATATGTTTTTGGAAAGAGTTTATGGAACAGGGCCTAGAACATACTCAGCTAGACAATGCCAGATTGCCAAGATTGTATTCTACTAAAAATGACAGGATAAATGTGTTTTTTTTTTGAATAAGTGTTTCAAAATATACAAGAGTTCTGCACGGGATATTGATTTTGGAGAATATTTAAGAATTCATAATAAGAAACCTGGATTATTTCATTGATATGAAATGCATTTTCATAATTAAAATGATAAAATTCTCATAATTAAAATTATAAAATGGAGCAGTTGATTCCATTCCAGCTAGGCAAAATAAGTTGATCCTAAGCCTGGTTGGAATCATTCACACTAAGCAAAGCAGTGTTCTGATCAGTGACGTGCAGTCAGGGGAGGCAGGGGAGGCAGAGCCTCACCGTTCTCATCATAAAAAGAAAAAAAATTGGGGGAAAAGGTCCCCTTCATGTTGACTTGGGCTCCGGTCCAGCTACCACCGACCAACGCCTGGGAAACACAGCTCCTCGGAGCTCCTCTATGCAGCCACCGCCCACCCTCGCTGCCCCTTTCGTTGCTTTCCCATTCAGGCGGCTGCGCTTTCACCCCGCTCAAGCCTTGCCATCTGCAGCCACCGCCCGCCCTCGCAGCCCCTTTCGTTGCTTTCCCATTCAGGCGGCTGCGCTTTCACCCCACTCAAGCCTTGCTGCCTGCAGCCACCGCCCACCCTCACTGCCCCTTTCGTTGCTTTCCCAGCCGCCTGAATGGGAAAGCAACGAAAGGGGCAGCGAGGGTGGGTGGTGGCTGCAGGCGGCAAGGCTTGAGCGGGGTGAGGCTTTCCCATTCAGGCGGCTGCGCTTTCACCCCACTCAAGCCTTGCTGCTGGGGCCCCCGGAGCCGCTTTTCCTGGGCAGCGATTGGTGAAGCCGCTTGACAACCACACAGCTGGCCCACCACCTCTCAGGTCTTTAGGAAGCAAACGCAAAGGAACCCACCGCCATGGGCCCACGTTTGTGGGCGCCGGCGGCTGCAAGCCTTGGACGGGCTCTTCTTCTTCCTCCTCCTCTCCCATACCCCTGGGAAGCTCCTGCCCCCATTTTGTGCGTCTCCCTCCCTCACCCCAATTTTTTTCTCGGAGTCGGCGGCTTGGGAAAGGCCCGCCCTGTAGGTGAGTCGATCATTTGATGTGGGGCCATTCCCGGGGGCCGACGGGTCTTTTGCTGGCTGCCAAGGGCTTCGCTGAGGTGACAACGCTGAAGAAGCTGAGCAGGAGGAGTTAGGGGGATGCAGAAGGCCCGAGGGAGGCCTCTGGGGATTGGGCTTTGGGTTGGTGGGAGACCTTGAAGGAGTGGGGGGGGAAGGGACTGGCGCCGGTGGAGGAAGCAACGCTACGTGGATCAGTGCATTCTGTGGTCCCCTTAATGTTCACTCAGGAAGGTGGGGAATGGGACCACGTGTGCTGGAGGCTGAAGCTGCCTCAGCCTCCTGCACACATGGTCCCATTCCCCGCCTTCCTGATGACATCACCAGCGTCACCAGCCATAACCCTCACCGCACGTCCCTGGTTCTGATAACTTAGTTCCTCAAAATACATAAACTGTACATTTATGGACTATCATCTTAACTATTTATCCATGCATTACTGAAACAATTCTACATCATTTGTACTTCTATAGCAACACTTTGAGCAATTAAACACCTTCTATAGACTTGGTGTTCTAGAAAACAGTGTGCTACCTATTCTTGACAAATCCAGTTAATTTTGGCAACAGTTACCCATGCCTTAGGTCCGTGATAGCGAACCTATGGCACACATGCCAGAGGGGCACACAGAGTCCTCTCTGTTGGCACACAAGCCATTGCCAGCTGCTCTTCTGGTTTTTGCGGGCACCAGAAAATGGCCTGGAAAACAGCAGGAAAACGCCCAAAAAACAGGCTGTTTTTCAGGCCATTTTCAGGCTGTTTTTAGGCCATTTTAGGTCCAAAAAATGGCCTGAAAACAGCCAAAAAACAGGCATTTGTTTGCAAGCCAGATGGTCTTTGGGTTTTGGGTACTCTGGTGCATGTGCATGTACGTGCATGCACTTGCATTCCAGCTTGGCCTCTGTGCCAAAAAGGTTCACCATCCCAGCCTTAGATAAATTGTTTTTTTGACTAGTGGAATGCATTCTATTTAGGCTAACCTTGAAGAATCTCCAAAAACTCTAATTAATGCTGCTCACCATGAATATTATTATGCTATTAGACTTGCACTAATTTTCTTTTGTTTTCTCGGTACTTATTATGGGTACTTATCTACGTCAAAACTGAACAGCGCTCTGTCAATAGAGGGGGAGGAATACGACATCCTGTATCTCAACACAGTCTTTTCAACATTTCCAAGAAGGCTCCATACCCATTTGCACTACTCAGGTGATCCTGATGACACAGATAAACCTCCAGGTGATCTTAATGACCTGCTAAAAGAATGCAAACTACCAGCTGTCTGCAAGGAGTATAAATCCTTCCATTCCCCACAGAAGCTTCTTGGATGAGAAGTGAAATGTCCTCAAAGAAAAACCAGAAAGTCCAGTTGTCTCTTGAGAAAAAAAAAAGCACTTTTGGGATTGGAATAAACCGAAAACTATAAAGATGCCCAATGAGTACTGGAATCAGCAAAGTTAGAAGCTGAAACTTAATTTTCACAAGCTAATGGATAAGCCTCCACATGCATAAAATAATGTATTAGGAGGATGGAAATACGTTCCATTTTACATACATAAAACTATGTATTATGTACTCTCTCTGAAATATAAGGAAATATTATATTCCAAGTTCCAAAAAGCAAATGGAAAAGACTCAAAACAATTGTTCTAAGCAATAGACACCCAAAACAAAATAATTTCATAAGAGAAAATACTGCTTTGCAATAGATGTACTATAGTTGACAGTACATACCATATTCTCCTCCATTGAGTAGTCCATGTGCAAATGCAAGGCACAGTGTGAGAATTTAGCTTTAAGATGTCATTGTTTAAATATTTGTCATTCTTTTGAATCAGCCTAATGATGCTTAGGCTAACTCTCACATTTGGATGATGTTAGCATATTTAGCCTGAGTAAAATTTGAGGTGCTTTTTTTTTACAGGATTTTACAGAATCATTAATTTTACACAAAATGTGATTGAAAGAAAACCAGACTTATTTAGTCATAATCTATTTCCTTCTCAGTGAAAATCATTATGGGGGAATTCATCTAATGGAGAACAATGGTATAAAAAAATACAGAGAATGTTTGCTTTGAATGTCTGAAGTTGAAATAAGTAATTCAGTGAAATGTGCTAAAAGGTTGCTATATTTATATATACTATAGTAGTGCTTCTACTGAGTTTCAAGAGTAAATATCCATACCAAGCTGAAATTTCAGCTCCTGATTCAGAGATTACTGTAAAGAGTCTCTATAGCCAAGCTCTGCCATTTTGAATTTCAAAGATTCAGCATCAAAAGAATTTGGTTCTTATGCTTTTTGCACATAAATAATAGCCACCAGACCAGTCAGTTAAAGAGTAGTTCTCAGTCTGGATCTCTTTTTCTGGCAAAACTTGCATCTTTTGTTCTTCAAATGCTCCATACTCAGGAGAGGGCAGGACACAGACTTTGACTTGTTATGTTTGGCCAAGAAGAAGGCACAAGTGTCCCAAACTCACATGGGTTTCTTAAAGTATTCTAGCAGTTCAAATGCTCAGGAGACTCCAGGACACAGACTTTGATTTGTGTCCCAAGCTCCACTGGATTCTTAAAGTCCCACCCAATATATGAACAAGGCACCTTCGCAATGGGTTTTGCTTACATTAACATTATATGTCTGCACAGGAAATATAAAGTATCCCTTCCTCTAAAATGTGCAAATAGAAAAAAATAGATTTATTTGAAAAATGGAAGTCGAGTGGATTTTCACTCCTTAACATTTTCTGGTTATTTTCTGTGCACTTTACCTACAGTGCAGAGTCTACCAATTCCCCAATTTGTATTCTTTATTTTAGGGATTTTCATTGACTACACAAGGTAAATAATCAGGTTTGTTTGTGGGAACTGTTCAGTATAGGAGATTGGAAAATTCCAAGATGGAACTTGAATTTCAATTTCAATTTAATTTCAATTTATTTGATTTGTTAGCCGCTCCCTCTCCACAAGGGACTCGGGGCGGCGTACAATAAATAAAACACACATATATATTACATTTCACGGAGGAGGTAACAACCATTACAATACATAAAATAATAAAATGAAATTAGAAATTAAAATACCCCAGTTTAAAATTTCTAATTTAAAAAGACTGTCAGGAGGAATAAGATGGAACTATGCTTGAGCCAGGCCAGATAATTGAAAAAGGTGGGTCTTGAGTTTTGAACGGAAGGAGCGGAGATTGGAGGTAATCCCAATGTTGAGGGGGAGGTCATTCCAAAGGGCTGGGCCCATCACAGAGAAGGCCCTACTCCTGGGTGTCGCCCTCTGGCATTATTTAGTGGACCGCACCCGGAGAAGTCCCTCTCTGTGAGAGCGGATTGGTCGTAGGGATGTATGGGGCAGGATGCGATCCCGCAGGTAACTAGGTCCTGTGCCATGGAGCGCTTTGAAGATGGTGATCAAAACCTTGAAATGCACCCGATGTTAGGGTTCTAAATACCATGCAGAAATAAATCATTGTCCAAGGCAAAACATCCTTTAAGGTGCAATTTATTCCGCAGGCATGTTAGTACGGCTATGGAAAATTTCAACTCTGAATTACATCCTCTAAGTTCAACCAGTTGAAAGTTCATGATCTCTCCCCACACCCACAAATCCATCACATGTTCCAATCATATTCTTCCACGCTGGCATGTACACCCATCTTCTTCCGGCTAGGTGTCGAGATGCGAAGACAAAAGATGACCTTGGCTTCTACAAAAGAATGTCAACAATCCATTCTACAATCCTACTCCTTTCTATTCCCCCCTCCCAACTACTACACTAATGAAACAGCATAGAGAATTATTAAAAAGTGTGGCAGGCTAAAGATCCTAAAAAGAATATAATTACAGGCCTGACACCCGATAGACCACAGGAAGCCAATGCAGCTCGCGCATGAGAGGTGTTATATGGGAGTATCTAGTACTCCCCATAATCACCCGCGCGGCCGCATTCTGGACCAGCTGTAGTCTTCGGGTGCATCTCAAGGGAAGCCCCATGTAGAGAGCATTGCAGTAGTCTAGGCGGGACGTCACCAGCGCATGGGTGACTGTGCGTAGGGCATCCCGGTCCAATAGGGGGCGCAATTGGCGCACCAGGCGAACCTGGTGGAACGCCCCCCTTGCCATGGCTGTTACATGGTCATCCATGGACAGCCAGGCATCCAGGAGGATGCCCAAATTGCGCGCCCGCTCCGTGGGGGCCAGTTGCTCGCCCCCGATGGCCAGAGATGGAAGCAACTGGTTGAACCAGGGGGCCGGAAGCCACAGCCACTCCGTCTTGGACGGGTTGAGTTTGAGTCTGTTGTCACCCATCCAGACCCGTACGGCTTCCAAACACCGAGACATCAGTTCGACGGCCTCGTTGGGGTGGTTCGGGGTGGAAATGTACAGCTGCATATCATCAGCGTACAGATGATATCCCACCCCAAAACCACGGATGATCTCACCCAGTGGCTTCATATATGTGTTGAACAGGAGAGGCGAGAGGACCGACCCCTGTGGCACCCCACAAGTGAGGGGGCTCAGGGTCGACCTCTGCTCCCCTGCCAACACACGTTGCGTTGGGCCGGAGAGGTAGGAGCCGAACCACCATAGGACGGTGCCCCTAACCCCCAGCCCCTCTAGCCGGTGCAAAAGGATACCATGGTCGATGGTATCAAAAGCCGCTGAGAGATCTAATAGGACCAGGATAGAGGAACAACCCCTATTTCTGGCCCTCCAGAGATCATCAACCAACGCGACCAAGGCCGTCTCCATGCTGTGCCCGGGTCAGAAGCCGGACTGGCGTGGGTCTAGTTAATCATTTTCCTCCAGGTGACGTGGGAACTGTTGGGCCACCACACTCTCTACAACCTTCGCTAAAAAGGGAAGGTTGGAGACAGGACGATAATTGGCTAGCTCCGTTGGGTCCAGGGAAGGCTTCTTGAGTAAGGGTCTCACAACTGCCTCTTTCAAGGTGGCCGGAAGAGACCCCTCGCCCAACGAAGCATTCACTAGTCCCAGGAGCCAGTCGCGTGTAACCTCCCAGGATGCCAGTACAAGCCAGGAGGGACACGGGTCCAATAAACATGTGGTAGGTCGCAGTCGTCCACGTAACCCGTCCAAATCTTCGATGGCAGCCGAGTCAAACTCCTCCCAGAGTGGTCTCTCAAGACTCGCCTCGGGCGTCTCCCCTAGCCCACTGAAAGGGACCCATTCCCTCCGGATTTGAGCGATTTTATCCTGCAGATATTTCCCAAATTCCTCTGCCCTGCCCTGTAAAGGGGCTTCCCGCGGCCTCTGTGACAGGAGGCAGCGGGTCACCCGGAACAGGGCGGCAGGGCGGTTATCTGCGGATGCAATAAGAGCAGCACAATGTTGACGTTTGGCCGCTCTTAATGCCACAAGGTATGTCCTTAAGTAGGTTCGTACCTGTGCTCGGTCAAGTTCGGAGCGGGAGGATCTCCAACAACTCTCTAGGCGTCTCTTGTGGCGTTTCATCACCCTTAGCTCCTCGGTAAACCAAGGGGCCAGGGTGGTTCGTTACCGCAGGAGAGGCCGCAAAGGCGCCACCCGGTCTAGGGCTCCGGCAGCCGCACTATTCCATGCGGCTACCAGGTCCTCTATTCGGGGGCGGGTCAGGTCTACAGGAGGTGGCCCAAGCTCCATCTGGAACTTATCCGGTTCCATCAGGCGCCTGGGGCAGAACCATCTAAGGCCTTCCGGTTCCACCTCCCCGCAGTGGGGGGTAGCGCCAGGGAAGTCAAGTCGGAGAAGTGTGTGATCTGACCATGACAGGGGGGTAATAGCTAAGTCCCCTATTCCCAGATCACTCATCCACTGGCCAGAGACAAAAATAAGATCCAGCGTGTGGCCTCCCTCGTGCATGGGGCCCTGAATTAATTGAGTCAGGTCCATGGCTGTCATGGAAGCCATGAACTCCCGAACCACCTCGGACGCTTCTCCCATCGACGGCAAGTTGAAGTCCCCCATCACTAAAAGTTTGGGGGTCTCAACCGCCACCGATGCGATGAGCTCGAGGAGTTCAGGCAGGGCTGCTGAAGTATAGCGAGGAGCCAGGTATACTATCAGCAGGCCCAACTGTCTCCCTGGGCCCCATCTCACGACAAGGGACTCACACCCGGATGTCTGCGGCACAGTGAACTCTCTCGGCTCTAAGTCTTCCCGGATAACCACCACTACCCCACCGCCCCTTCCCTGGGCCTGTGGCTGGTGGAATGCTCGATAACCTGGTGGGCACATTTCCACGAGGGGTAGACCTCCCTCGTGGCCCAACCAGGTCTCTGTTATTCCTGCGAGGTCCGGCTCCCCCTCCAAGATCAAATCATTGATGAGAGGGGCCTTGTTGACAACGGACCTCGCATTGCATAACAACAGCCTCAGGCCCTGGGTCTGTAGATCCTGACCACCTAGTATGCGGGGGTTGGTACAAGCGACCGGGAATGACCAATAGCCACGGTCTCCCAACCGACTACGAGTTCTTGATCTGTCCTCGCACCTACCCCTCCCTACGACCATTGTTATGAAGGAGCCCTGTATTGGAATGCTATCTTCCCTCTCCCCCCCCCACTCCGCTCCCTCCTCTCTCGACCACACCTATTCGCCTGGCTCTACTTTCACTCCTGACCAGATTCACCCCCCAACCCTGGAACCCCTTAAAACTATTTAAAAACGATTAATTAAAAAGCCCCTTAATTTGCGCTTCCTCCACCTCTCTGGGTTAATAAACCCGTCCTCAAGGTGGGCCCTTGAAAGGGCTGGAGGCCATACCTGCGAGAGGGGGGACTCTTGCAGTCGCAGTAGGTCAGACCTCATGTGTGTTAAGTTCATACCGTTATCATACAATTATCAGGGGCGAGATTATTTGCAAGTGCTGTAGTTGGAATCATAGTTTGTCATGAGATTGTCCTTACCCTAGATGGAAAGGGTAAGTTAGTGGGCTAGCCGACTAGCCAGATTTATCTAAGGAGGATCTCAAGATGGTATTGGAGCAGATTATAGCAGGATGTTAAGGGCAAGCCATAGTCAGGGTAGTAGAAAAAATGGATGGAATTCAAAGTTTTAGCAAGGGAGGCAGTTGTCAACAGGGATAGAAGGGAAAAAGTCAAGCCTTCAGCAGATGTCTACCAATCTCCTCGGCGTCTCTCCTCCATGTCCAATCCCAGAGAAGAATGGCCATCTGCCTCCTCGGCAACTCCGGAGCTCATCCTCCCGGGGGCTGTTGTTCCCAAATCCGAGGCTGCCTTGGCTCCCTGAGGCTTCCCAAGCCCCCTGCAGTTGGCAGCGCTCTCTGGCACCCCGGGCCTCGTTCTCTCTTCTTGCGGCTCCTCCGCAAGACCAGGGGTCATGGCGACCAGAGGGTGTGGCGCTCGGCGTCTCCGACTGCCTCCCCCGCCGCCACCATCGCCAAACCCTCGCCGCCTGAGCTGCGTGGGTTGTCTGGGCTATCCTCACCTCCGACATTGTTCTTTCCCTCCTTCAGGCTTGCCGCTCCGCTCTGCTCCACTCAGCTCCACCCTCCACCTGCCGCTTCATTTCGCTCCGCTCCTTAGAACGCAGCAGTTCACCAGCTCCGGCCTCGGCCATTCCCTCGGCCACTGCGCCTCCGCACGTCTCCACACGCTTCTCCGCCCGGCCAACCGACCACCCGACCACCCTGCCTGGCCAGTCCAAAGCCAGGACAGAGCCGGGGTGGTCGTTGACAAGTTCCCGACCCTCAGAGTGAAACCGAGGGTTGGCAGCACCCCTCCCAGCAGGGAGGCCACTCCGCAATCATGCGGAACTCACAGACCGGCCGCCATTCCCTCCGGAAGCTCCTCCTCCTATGGAGAAGAGTTGCCAGGAGGCAATCATATGGTGATAGCCCAATAGCATCGGCCCATAAGAAAATGAGAAAATGAGCAGAAGAAATAAAGCCTGGGAGGAATAAAGATTAAAAAATGATTATGGCAAATGTTCATGAATCAGCAACTTCAGAAGTGTAACTAGAAAGAGATGAGGGATGTTAGCAACTGCATTTGACTTACATTGTCTGCCATGTTGAACTATGTTGGAGGTTTTCCTCTCAGTCGATCTTATGTCAAGAGGAGAAGGGCAAGAAGGGCACCCAATATCCAAGAAATAACACATATTATATTATATTGCTTTCAATGATATGTGGCAATTAAAACCCAAACAAAAAATGTGGGCAATTATGGGAAGTGGTTTTGTTTTAGCAGTCCCTGCACAAGCAAGAAATGGAAGTCAATGTATCTTGTAAATGGTTTTTGAGGTTATTTAATTAGGATTTTATTCCTCCATATAATTTAAAATTCCTTCTGACTCATATAACAGCCATTATGATATGGTATGGCCAGTTCCACTTCTATCATCATCAAAAATTAATCTTTTTTTTTTATTCATACTATTTTCTATTGTTTAAATATGGTTTTCATGTGGCAGTTGTTTGCTGTCTTACCCTACTTGTCATATTTGTTTTGTACAACTAAAAAATTGCAAGTGTAGATTCAGATAATCATGTGGTTCCCCCCCTCCCCAATGTATGGAAGCAAAATTATGCAATCAACAGGATATCCCAAAGGTGGCACATCAACCTCCATAGTTTGCTTATGGCAAAAAAGAGAGAGGGGATGAATGACCCATGGAACTGGCTAGAGGCTAGTGTTATCATAAGTGCAGAGAGAAGATAAGGTTATCTGCTAAAATGGATCAACATCAGGAAACAGGTAAGAAGTCACAATAAAGCTATCTTCTGAGGTACCATAGGAGGTTAGCACCCACCCCCTCTTAGAAGAATGAAATATCCTAGGAAATATTAAGTGTGGGGTTAATTAGTTATTCAGTAGTTGGCAAACCACATGGATTAATCAGTCAAAGTCCACATTCCTTCCTCTTAATCCTTTTGCTTAAAAGAAGGTACAATGGAATTTACACGTAGACATCACATTCCATGCAGCAAAATATTAACTAAGTAGAGAGTCACATATCTATATCATGAAGTGACCATGAAGTGTCCATGAAGTGTCCATGAGGTGTCCATGAGGAAAGCATGCACCTGTAAACCAATCAATAGTTGCCAAGTGTATTTTCTGTCCAATGAACTTTTGCTATTCTGAGAAGTTTGACAATAAAAGGGAGCCCCAAACAATGCTCTGGGTGGGTGCCCTTCCCATCAGGGTGCCTTCCATTGGGTGGCCTTCCCAGCACAAACTTACTCCTGTCTGCGTCTGCTTTTTCTACGTCACCAACATCTGGTGACCCTCACATGATCTCCTATACTCATTCGGGCGGATGAGCCCAGGTGCACCACAGCGAACTTTGCTCCCAATTTTACGTGAGTGTGGGGGGGACTGTCAGCTCCGCAGAAGTTTCATGCACAAGAGCTGCAGAAATTACTTAAATGTAATCAAGTGACAGGAGTTAGTTTATGTAAGTTAGAAAACTTAGTAGTGAAATAGGTTGTCAGTATCCCTGGTATCCCGAGGCAGGTACTTGGGAATTAGGGGACTGGATAAAAATTGGAGTACAATTGCATACCGAGCCACAAGCTCCTATTCAACATTTATTGTTGTGGAAAAAATGTAAGGATATAATAGAGAAGGTGAGGACTCATAAACTCCAGGCACCAACTACGTTGAGGCCAGTGGAACCTAGTTCCCCCACTGCTCCGGTATACATTGTCTCTACAAAGGAGCCAATTGGAGCAGTCCGAGAAGGATTTCAGGAAGAACAGAAAAACTGAAATCTCACAGGACAAGAACTTGCAGAAGGGCTTCAAGCCTTTCTAGTGGTACAAACAGTTGATCCCCAAAGCCAGGCACAATATCAGTGGAATCCATTACCATATCAAGTGTTAAGAGAATTGAGGAAAAGTATCACTGAAACGAGGTTATGTTCTACCTATACAGCAGGAATGCTGGAAGGTATTTCTAATGGTTATCAGTTGATCCCACAAGACTGGAAATAATTGTTTAGAATGCTTCTCACACCTGCACAATATGTAGTTTGGAATTCAGAATACCAAAGAGAGGCTTATTCTGATTTTATTGATAAATTACAAGAAGCCATCCAATGGCAAATTGATAATGAGGAAGCTAGTGGGGAATTAATGAAACAACTAGCTTATGAACATGCTAATGCAGATTGTCTTAAAGTTTTGATGTCTATTATAAATAAAGAGGAATATACTTTAGCAGAAATGTTGAAGGCATGTTCAGACATAGGCACACATGCATTTCAAATGGATGCCTTAGCAGCTGCATTACAAAACAGGCACTTTGGCAAGCCCAAAGGAAATTGTGCCTATAGAGGCAATGGACCAGGTGGGGGCCAAGGTGCCAGACCACAAACAGTTTGTCCCAAATGCAAAAAAGAACAAACCTCTTTTTGCCTTTACTGTCCCAGTTATAAATTCAGAAAAGCCAACGGAAAGATATCAATGGACAGTTTTACCTCAAGGTATGTTAAATTACAACAGCTTTTAGGTTCAATTAACTGGTTATGCCCATATGTGGGTCTTCCTACCAGTATACTTAGTCCTTTATTTGGTGCATTAAAACTAAGAGATAATCCTTCTGATTTAATACAATTGACAGCAGCGCAGAAGGAAGTATTTGACCAAATAAACAATGCATTAATATTAGTCTGGGTGGATAGATGTCAGGACCTCCCCCAGGCCTGAAAGTGATGTTCCATGGTATTTGTGCGTGTATGTGTGTGTGTGTTGAGATCCTTTAATAATAGAAAATGGAGCTCATTGGCTTATGTACAGCTCCCTGAAATAATTGTAATAACTGCTTTGCATGAAGAAAGAATGAAATGGGATTTTTGTATGTGAAATTAATGATTGCAGTGCAAATGTGAGTATGTTGATGGAAAAAGTTGGTATGAATGTAGTTTGATTCCCTTTCATATAAAGAAACAGTAAGTTGCAAGGTTGTTTAATGCTATGTGTGTGTATGCATGTGTGTTATCATTTCCAAACCTGAAGGGAGGGTGAGATCCTCTAATAAAAAAAAATGAAGCTTGGTGGCTTGTGAAAAAACAAAAAAGCTTCCTGAAATACCTATGATTGGTTGGCATGAGCAAGCATGAAGGTCTGATTGCAGTATGAATGTGAGTATGTGTCCCCGATGCCCCAGGGAGTGATAAGTGAAGGAATCCATCTGCGTGAATTCTCCCCCCCCCCCTTCCTTCTGGGTCATTCTTTGGAGGGAAGCAGGAAAGGTGGGGAGAATGAATGTCTGCTCATTTTTACCATGAATGTGTGTATGAAATGCCCCCAGTGATACCTGTGAATGCCTCTGTGCATCCCCCCTCCTTCTTTCCCTCCTTCCTTTTGGGTCATTAAAGGCAGCTGAAGTTTTTCTGTTCACTTTAACCATTTTTTCTCTCTCTCTTCTGAGAAATTTAAAGTAAATGGGTGATCTGCTCCTGCACCTTTACCTTTCATTGTTGTGATCTTTCATCTGCATATAAAAGTTCTGCAGTTACATTTCTTTGTCTGCTCTGAATACAATTTTGATTTTTTTCTCCTGGAAATATCTTTATGTTACAATTGATACTTTTTCTAATTTCATTTGGGCTACTCCTCAAAAAGGAGAGGCTACTAAACATGTTATAAATCCTTGTATTAGGACATTTGCTGTTATGGGCCTACCCTCTACTTTAAAAACAGATATTGTCCAGCATATTGTAGTAAACTCTTTGCTGAATTTTGTGAGAAATGGCAAGTTAAAAACACATTTTTTGGCATTCCTTATAATTCCACAGGGCAGGCTATTGTAGAATGAGCTAATCATACCCTAAAATCAGCTTTGGAAAAACATAAACAAACAGGGGGAAACCCCATAGGCCTTCCTGGGAAACAAGAATGCCTGAACAAAGTTCTATTCACATTAAATCATCTTAATATAAAAAATTTATCTACTCCAGTGGATAATCACTTTGGCCATAGAACAAGTCATCCTCAGCCACAAGTAATGTATAGATTGTTACCTAAACCTGAATGACATGGTCCGGTTCCCTTGTTAACATGGGGACGAGGATATGCTGCTGTGCTTGCTCCAACAGGACCCGTGTGGATTCCAGTGTGGTGTGTAAAACCTTGGAAAGATTGAAAAATCCAATACCCAACTCAGCCTGCAGAATCCGTATCTATATCATGAAGTGACCATGAAGTGTCCATGAAGTTTCCATGAGGAAAGCATGCACCTGTAAACCAATCAATAGTTGCCAAGTGTATTTTCTGTCCAATGAGCTTTTGCTATTCTGAGAAGTTTGACAATAAAAGGGAGCCCCAAACAATGCTCTGGGTGGGTGCCCTTCCCATCAGGGTGCCTTCCATCAGATGGCCTTCCCAGCACAACCTTACTCCAGTCTGTGTCTGCTTTTTCTACGTCACCAACATTAAGAAGGCAGAATATTATATTTCCCTGGATAAAAAATGGAGAAACAAATTTTTAGGCAGGAAACAGACTCACTCTTAATAGCCCCCACTTTCCTTAGTGGCCCATTAAAATGCTCAAGCCAGTCTATTCTACATAATAAAGAGTTCTCCCCTTCAGCTCCAGAGTGATGGGATTAAGGCATGATATATATTAGCCCTTTACCCCACTCATCACATGGCACTTGGAAACTCAAACGTGGACTCAAAACAAAGCCTAGAGAGTTGCCCCTGCATGGTTCCATGGGTGTCTGACAACCAATCAGAATACATTTCTTACACAGGAACAGGAAACAGAAAGGTGGGGCTGAACAGAGAGTATAAAGCCAGGAACTTTCAGCCCTTCTTTCTTCTTCTTCACCCAACATTGAAGCATGTGATCACCTTTTCTGTTCAGGACTCAAGCCATGTGGTCCTGTTCACCATTAAACCATCTTTCTAAGCAGCCTCCATGTCTCCAGTGTCTTTCCCCCTACTTGTCCTCCCCAGAATGACATTTCTCCCAACAGTACTTAACAAACCCTGTGTTTCTGGACATGTGCTTATCTCTAGAATGTCTAGTTCTGTCCAAAGAACATAATGTGTACAAGTAAAAAAATCAATTAGAAATCTTAGGAAGCTTATGAATAATTGCAGAATATAAAAAAGTCTACCACTGAAAAAGAGGGTAATGTGTCTTAAGAGCAGAAAAGAAGGAGAACATCTATGACCAAGGAAATGGTCAGATAAGCAGAGCTTGAGACCATTCCAAGAAACTAACTTAAGAAAATGCCTTGCTTAGACAGACTCATCCCTAATTCAGAAGAAGATAAAGTGATGGAGGAGGGAAGCACATTTAGACTTGCAGGTTTTTTCTAGCTGTTCCAATAAAGTAGTTTTATACATATTCTCTACATGGGGCTCCCCTTGAGATGCATCCGGAGACTACAGCTGGTCCAGAATGCGGCCGCGCGGGCAATTATGGGGAGTACTAGATACTCCCATGTAACACCTCTCCTGCGCGAGCTGCACTGGCTCCCTGTGGTCTACCGGGTGTGTTTCAATGTGTTGATTACCATCTTTAAAGCGCTCCATGGCACAGGACCTAGTTACATGTGGGATCGCATCCTACCCCATACATCCCTGCGACCAATCCGCTCTCACAGAGAGGGACTCCTCTGGGTGCCGTCCACTAAGCAATGCCAGCGGGCGGCACCCAGGAGTAGGGCCTTCTCTGTGAGGGGCCCAGCCCTCTGGAATGACCTCCCCCCCGATATTAGGACCACCACCGATCTCCTCTCCTTCCGCAAGAAACTCAAGACCCACCTGTTCCAACTAGCCGGCCTGGCCCAATTATAGTTTTATCCTCTAATCCTCCTGGCAGTTATTTTAAATTTTGGGGTAGTTTTTAATGTTTTTAATTCTATTATTACTGTGTAGATTTTATGAAATTGGTTTTGTGAGTTTTTATGCCTCCTCCATGTAACATGTAATATGTAATATGTCTATGTAAATGTATATGTCCATGACACTTTGACCTTTGATTGTACACTGCCCCGAGTCCCTTTGGGGAGAGGGAGCGGTTTATAAATCTAATAAAATCAAATCAAAATATGTGGCATTGGTTTCTTAGTCTGGTCTGTTGGATTCCATTGTAATTGTTTCAGGACAATTTGCATTCAATGTTTCTTCTCCTTCTCCCCCACTCCACATTTGCTTCAGATTGACCATTCCAAATGTAGTGATCAGCGGATAATGAATGAATTAGTAGATATTTTATATAGGCAAGCAATGGTACTATTTTATGGATTAGGTTTCTGCCTAAGCTTGGTATACTAACTTGTCTAACGACATTGTCTTTGCTTACAAGCCATGCCCCTAACACTCTGAAACAATTGAAAAAAATGAATAAAAAAGAAATTATTCAAATAAACCAAAAGGTAATTTTGCTACACCTGGCTACTTGACTCTACTCAACTTTAGCAAAAAAAAAATGTGAATCACCTAATTTTATTAGGTCATCATCATCACATCTTGTGCTAAGCACATTTATTAGCTCAAGTGGTGGGAAATGGGAGGTCAAGGGTTCATGCCTCTCCAGCTATAGGATAATATCATGCAGCATTATAATCATGAGTGTGCTTCTTACTTAGTATAAGTAAATCAGAAATACATGAGGGGGGCTTCTGGTTCCTGCTGCTGACGGCGACGGGCAGGCTCTGCTCACCCCACGCTTTCCCGGTGGGCCCCTCACTCCTTGGGGGGCACAGGACGCCCCGTAGAGGCTCCTGCCGGAGGGGCGGCACCGCAGGGGATCCTCCGAGTTGGCGGCGGCTGGGGGGGCCCCCGCATCACTCCAGGCACTGGGGAGCATGATGGGGAGGCGCTCCGGCGTCTTCGCTGCGAGGCAGCGGGAAGAATAAACATTCAGAAGGACGCGGCTGCGGTGCGGTGAGGCGGAATCAACTCTCCATTCCCTTTGTATATGCGAAAAAAGTTGCCAGCTGTTTAAAATCTCCTTTCGGCTTGGCTTTGAGAAGCGTGGCTGGAGGGAGGGGGATTCCCCCCCCCTCGGACAGGCGGCTGTTAACTATTGTTGCTCTTGGCCTTGGGGGAGGAGGCAGGGAGAGAGCCAATTAATGACGCCACGCTCTTAGCAAAGGTGAATTTCGGCTTTAAACTGATAATGGAATGATGATCTGGAAACTTTGGAAACTTTGAAACTTTTGTTATGCCTCCTAAGCCCGAAGCTGGCAGGGCAAGATGGCACACTTCCGTTGTCTTCATAAACAATGAAAACTGACTCCACCTATAAAACTTCAGGCATCCGGTCTTTGTCTCCGTGCTATTCAGATAAATCTCTTGCTGTTTGTGACTTTTTGGACTCCCTGGACTGAAAAACTTTACTCTATTGCCAGTGTGACTAGAAAAATCCTCTTCTGCCTGGACCTTCTGTCTCCTGAACTCTCTTGGCGGTTCTACCTTTCTGACTGATCATTCTCTGCACTGACTGAACTCTATAATGTCACGTAAAAAACCACCTCCTGGGAAGCCTGGCTTTGCTGCCTCTGCCCCGACATCTACAACATCCAGTCCAAATACACAGTCAACGATAACATCTCTGATGCAGCCCAAAACCACTGAGACTGAATTCCAAAAAATGTTTCAACAAATTTTACAGGGACAAGATGAGATTAAAAGACAACTAAAAGAGATGAAAGAAGAAATTAAAGAGAACCAGGACCAGATTAACAAAAACTTACAGAGACTGGATCTTTTGGAGGGTGGGACAGCTGAGATGAGGGAGGGGATGGAAGGGGTGCAGAAGGGGAACAAAGAACTTGACACCCAACAGATGAAAATAGAATTTGAGAGAATGTCCTTTTACCTTAGATTTCAAAATGTGGTGGAGACAGATGATGAAGATATAAGGGACATTATGACAAGTATTTTGGCTGAATAAATCCAGAAAGAGAAACAACAGATGGGGTGGGAATTAGATTTGGTTTATAGAGTGAACTCAGCTTATGCCAGAACACCCAACGTACCCAGGGAGGTACACATTAAATTTCTCAGAAAAATCACAAGAGATGAAATTCTGAGTGCACAAAGGGGGCAAGCTTTGAAATACCAAGATAGGGAAATAACCATCCTGAAACAGATCCCCAAGAAAGTGAGGGAGAAAAGAAAAAGCTATTCGCAATTGGCGAAGAAACTATACCAGAAGGGGGTGTGGTTCAGATGGTTGATGCCTGAAGGTATGCTAATATTCTGGGAGGACACAAGAGTTAGAATTAATACACCCATAGAGGCGCAGGCCTTTGTGGAAAAAAATAAAGTACTCCTAGATAAATCAAATGATCCTACAACAGACATGCAGGACATGGGAGGGGCCGGAGCTCCGCTGGCGGGGGGAGAAGGGGCAATACCAAGAAAACTCAGATCACAAAAATGAGTAAGAAAATCCACTTGATATAAATTGATCGAAATTATTAACTGAATTTACATGCTGACTATATATTGTTATTTAGTATTGAATTTTTTGTAATTGTATTCTATGAGTATGGAGGGAGGGGACTCCTGCCGCACATTGCAACTGCCAAAATTTGTAACCTTTCCTTTACCCTTTTCCTATATTATTTTCTAAAAAACCAATAAAACTTTGTTTAAAAAAAAAGAAATACATGAGGGGATTTGATTCACAGAGTAGAAATCTGCCAAGAGAAGTCCATCTGCTACCAATGAAAATAAACACTATATTCTTGCTGTACCACAGAATCCTACTACAAGCAGAGAGAAACAAGGAAAAAATGTTGACATGAAAATGGCAAGCTAGTTTTAAAATGAGGGAAAGATTGTCAGGATCTGAGTAACCCTTTTGGGAGGGGGACTAACAATGCATTTGAAGGAAAGTGAATCTTCTGTTCATTAAGAAAGTTACCTGCACAAAATAGGAAATACTCTGGCTGAAACTGCCAGAGCAGTGATGACTTGGCTGCTCCATCTATAGTTGAAAAGATAGAAATTGAAATACTTGAACTCTCTCAGCTGGCCTGCTTGTCATCCCTGCTGGCAAAGAGCAGACTGGCAAGGAAAGCAACTGTCAGATCCGTGAATCTGCCATTCTTGGGAATGACTGGGGAGGGAGGGCGATGTGGACTGCATCACTCAGGAAGCAAAACGTAGAAAGTTTTCTTATCACTTTCCCAGAGCGTCCCTCACAAAAAACATATTCACAACTGCGGATTGGCCAAATCCACATTGGACAGTTGGGAGGGGATTCTAACTTCTTTTATTCCTATTGTATTGCCTTAAGGACTCCAGAACCCGCTTTGCCTTTTGCCCAGCTATCACTTGTTTTTCAATAAAAGGATCCTTTTGAAATGCAAGATTTCAAGTCTTTACTTCCTTGATTAAGGGGGAGAGGCCTTACTGCAACACTGAAAGAAAGCATTGAAATCTCAATCAACACTTATTCATATCCCAGTGCAGTATTATTCCATGTCTGCAGACCACCAAATAAAAGCAGCAGTGGTCTGCAAAGGGGCTAGAGGGGTTACACAGATGGGGGAAACTTAACCAACCAGCTAGCAACAGTGCTGGCTTCCTCATTGTTAATGCTTCCTGCCAGGGAGCATTGGCAATCATCATTGAGTTTACACTTCTTCTTTTATTATTATTGGTTAATCTTTGGCGAGATTCACAGCCTTTGGGGCTGGTTGGTAGCTCAACAGCTCGAGTCCTAACCAAGGACCTAGGAACTGTTAAGGTAACTTCGGAGGATATAAGCTGTTCCAAGTAGGGTGTTTTTTTGTAGAATCAGAATGTTCAAGTCCAATAAATTTAGAATTTCCAAATAGGTATTGCTCCAAGGGCTCCAATTACAATCGGGACAACTCTCAATTTCTTTTTCCACAGCCACTCAACTTCAATTTGCAAGTTTTTTTTCTTGCTGCTTATAATTTGCTCATCACCAGGTATTGCAATGTCAGTGAACCAAACTTTTTTCTTTTCAACCATTGTTATATCAGGTGTGTTGTGGGCCAAGTGCCTGTCAATCTGAATTCTGAAATCCCACATCTTGACTTTTTTATTTCCTAGAACCTTCTCAACCTGATGTTCCCAGTGGTTTTTTCTGTACTCAAATCCAAACTTCTGGCTCAGTTTCCAGTGAATGATTTTAGCAACTCGGTCATGGCGTTGTTGGTAGTCAGTTTGTGAAATTTTGCTGCACCCACTGATCAAGTGGTCTTATCTTTCTCTCTACAGAGGTGGCATTTGCTGTTGGTGGTAACATGCTGAATTTTTGCCTTCATGCAATTTGTGGCTAAAGCTTGTTCTTGAGCTGCCAAAATAAAGCCTTTTATTTCTTTTTTCAGTACTCCTGATCTTAACCAGTTCCAAGTTAGCTTTTGGTCAGCTTTGCCTTCAACACTTTTCAAGTATTGGCCATGCATAGCTTTGCTTTTCCAATTTTCAGCTTGCTTCTATATTACTTCTTTCTTGTATTCAGCTTTTGACTTGGTTGTCTTCAAAAGGCCTCCTTTATTTACTTCCTTAATCATTGGTTCTTCACTTTTCTGGATGTAGTCATTCAAGCTGTGTCTTTCTTCTGCCACAGCCTGCTTTACTTGTAGGAGTCCCCAACCACCTTTTGCTTGGTAGATATAATCGGTCAACATCACTTTTAGGGTGCAAGGCAGTATTCATTGTCATAAGCTTCCTTGTTTTGCTGTCCAAATTGTCCAACTCCATCTGGGTCCAGTCAATTATTACTGCAGAGTATCGAATCCCAGGTATAGCCCAGGTATTTGTTTCTTTTGTGATGTTTCCTCCACTCAATTTGGACTTTAATATCTTGCGAATTTGTTGAATGTACTTGGCTGAAGTTGATTCCTTGACTTTATTATGCATTAAGTCAGAGGCCTCTGAAATCCCCAAGTACTTGTAACCTTCTTCTGGTTTTACTGCCTTTATCATTTCTTCATTCTCAAGTTCTATTCCATCATCTTCTATGACCTTGCCTGCTTTGATTGCCATTGTTGCACATTTGTCACTTCCAAACTGCATGCCAACATCTTGGCTAAATTATTTTGTGCTTTCAATTAATGAATTCAGTTCAGCTTTTGTTTTACCAAACAGCTTCAAATCATCAATGAAAATTTTCAATCCTTTCTTTGCAAGTTCATATCCACAGTTCACCTTCTTCAAAATGGTTGTCAGTGGTAGCATTGACAGTATAAAAAATAGGGTGAAAGGGAATCACCCTGGAAAATGCTGTGTTTAATTTCAACTTCACCCAGTTCTTCTCCATTAGCCATAAGCTTCGTTTTCCAGAAGTTCATTGAAGTTTCCATGATTTTTTGTATGTTACGGCTAATGCCAAAGATTTTCAGGCATTTCTTGATCCAGCTGTGGGGAACTGAATCAAATGCTTTCTTATAGTCTATCCAAGCCCTAAACAGGTTGGTTCATCTTTTCTTTGAATTCTTTAGAATTAGCTTGTCAATCAGCAGTTGGTCCTTTGTTCCTCTTGAAGTTTTGCAGCATCCTTTCTGTTCTATAGGAAGCAAGTCATTTCTTTTCAAGTATCCATAAATTTGATTTGCAATGATGCCAGTAAGGAGCTTGTATGTTGTTGGCAAGCGGGTGATTGGCCTATAGTTTCCAGGGTCCTTTCCTCTTTCTTTATCTTTTTGGATCAAAAATGTCCTTCCAGTTGTCATCCATTCATCATTTTCAGGTGTTTTTAAGATCTGGTTCATTTGGACTGCCAATCTTTCATGCACACTTGTAAGTGCCTTTAGCCAGAAGCCATGCAGCTCACCTGATCCAGGTGGCACTCCAATTCTTCACTTTTCTTGACTGCCCTTGCACCATTTCTTTTGTTATTTTCACGTCTTCCATTTTATGCACTTTAACAGAATCCTCAACCTGCTTGATCCATTTTGCATTTCTGTTGTGCTTCTTGTTGTTTTCCCACAAGTTCTTCCAGAATTTCAGAGCTTTCTCTTTATCAGGCTTTTCTTTTGTTTTTACTCCATCTCCACTTTCTAAGCTCTTGTAAAGCTGGTGCTGATTTGCTCTGAACTGTGAGTTTTCCTTGAACTGAGTTACTCAATTTTCACATCGTTTAATCTTTTCAGCAATGGCAACAACCCTCTGCTTCAGCTCTTCAATTACTACCACAATCTCCTTGTTCTCCAAATCGTATCTTGCTTCCAGGCTGCTTTTGACCTGCTTGTTCTTTAGCTGACCTTGACTTAGGTTCTTCAAGTTGCTCAAGTCTCCATGAAATTTTTTGAACTTCAATTCCAGCTGAATTTTCCATTTAGGCTTCCCCTTCTTGCCTCTTTGGTTCTTTTGCATTTTCAAATCCAATTCTTTGGTGTTTATGAAGGTTGCTGCATACATCAGCTGCTTTGTTTCAGCTACTGTAATGATTCAGATAGTTTGCACAGCCTCATCAACCTTTTTAAATACATTTCTCAATTCTTTCCAGTTCACTTGGTTCAACTTCAGCAAACATGCTCTTTCAGCAACTTCCATTTGATGCTTTATTTTCTCAGCTAATTGAGCACTATATGTTGGTGCTTGTTCTTCAGTGCTTTCTTGTTCTTCATTGATTTTAGCAACCTCTTACCCTCTTTCTTCCTCAGTTTGCTTTTGAGTTTGCAAATCATTCTTGGTGTTACTCTTCTTTGTTGCTATACTCAGACCATTAGTTGCTTTCTCTTCGATTCCTGTTAATTCTGTTGCAGTGAAAAAATTGTGGCTCAAAATTACACATCGTTGTTCCATTAACCTTTGTTCATTGATATCACAGTCCATGTGATTCCCCCTCCAGATCTGATACATTCATTTTTGAAATCCACATTTTGCTGACTCAGATTGATAGTAAGCTTTCATAATAGAGATGTTTTCTTTCCTAGTCCAGATTTTTCACTTTTTCGCTTTTTCTTCCAGTAGCTCGTCAGCTCCATGCCCTGGTTGCCTAGTAAAGGGAGCTGAGCCCTATAGCTCATTTTGCACAGAATGCCCAGGAGCCATAGCATCCAATAGAACCCTTGTTGATCTGGGCAACAGTTCAGCTGGCATAAATTTCATTTTTCTCATGTTTGAATGGGTTGTGAAACAAATTTCATCTGGCCCTTCACCTAAGACCTGTCTGACATGTTCAGCATAGCTATTGTTATTATTTGTTATTATTTGTTATTATTTGTTATTATTTGTTATTATTTGTTATTATTTGTTATTATTTGTTATTATTTGTTATTATTTGTTATTATTTGTTATTATTTGTCATTATTTGTCATTTTTTGTCATTATTTGTTATTATTTGTTATTATTTGTTATGCGATTTTCTTTGTTATATATAAATTTTACATATTCACAATAGCAGTGTACTGTCTGGGTACAATCTCTTTTAAAAACACATAATAAATCTTATACACACAATAATTATGACTGTTAATCTCAAAATCTATTTGCCATGGTCTTCACTTATTCTTGTTTAAACATTTTCTATTGTTTAATTAAGCATTCTGTTCAGTTTTGTCTATAATCAATTAATAATATCAGACATTATAAACATCATGTAGACATCACATTTATAACCATTATCCTCCAAGTCAATTAATCATAATGTTTACTTATCTTAATTGTTCACTATTCATTTTTTAATTACAATTATTTCAACTTTGTTTACATAATCCTCCTTGATTCTAAGTTTTTAACTTCTGCTTCTATTTTCTAACCATTAATAAAATAGTTCCCAAGTTAAACAGTAATATTTTCCCCATTTCTAGTTTCTACTTCTATACTAATTTTTAATAGAACAACTCCTATATTAAACAGCATTCTACATCTCTCCCTCATCACTTGCCTGTTTATATATCTCATCTCTTATTGACTTCTTGGCACATCTCTCATACATTTCCCTTCTTATATCATTTATGTTTAATCTTGAGTATTTCATCTGCCTCTTTAGCTTCTTCACTCTGTTGGGCCTTCAATAGACCTTTCAATAATCCTTTCCTCACTTCAGGGATGTCTTTCCATATATTCTCTTCTGTTTTTTGATCTCTTGTTTTTCTTTTTCTTTTTTTAGGTATATAACATTTTTTATTTTTACATTTTCATGACATATAATCACATGTATACTATTACATAGCCAACATCATATTGTATTATTAAATGTTTACATCAATTCATCTTACCATCAACTCCCAAAACAATTATTGGCTCTTCTGCTCTCCATACACCATATTTGTATCTTATCCATCACTTTCTTCTCCCTCTCTCCTACCCCTCCCTACTTCTTTTCTTCCCTCTGTCACCCTTCTCTTCTCTACTTCTTCTCTACTTCTCCTCTCTCCCCTTTCCACTCCTCCTTTCTCTCCTTCTCTTCCCCCCCTGCCCTCTCTCCTATCCCTCTCTTCTTCCCTTACCTCTCTCCTCTACTTCCCACTCTTCATCTCATTTACTTGGTGTATTTCAGCTTCTGAGCGAGCTCCATTTTATGTTGCTGGTATTTATAATTCCTTTTCAGTATACATATTTAATTTTAACATATATCTTCCTCCTTTTTTAAAAAAAGAGAAAACAAAAAAGTATACATATAATTATACTTTTAACCCCCACCCCTGCCTAATTGTAGACCTGGTTACAATTCCCAGCTATTCTCGTCATTATGTTTATATAGTTATACATACTTACAAGCCCCCACTTTGTAATTCTGTCTTTAAATCTCAATAGTTTCCCATTGTAAGTATATTTCATGTTCCCTCTCCATTTTCCATCTCTTGGTTTAGATTCCCTTAATTGTCTATAAATGGCAATCCTTACTGTTCAATGTTCATTACAATTCCCTTAATTACTATATAGAATAACAAGCAGTACACATCTCACTTTATTCATCATCTTAAAAATTCTATATATGTCCATGTTTCATATATTTTAACCCATGCTTAATTGCCTTCTATTGTCATATTCAATCAATTAGCAACTCAGTTTAATTATCATGTATAAAAGTGAATCACAAACCTCTGCTTTACAATATCCCCATATCAGTTTCATATTTGTCCATATTCCGTGTTTTAACCTTTATTTAATTATTTTTACATTATCATATTCAGTCAGTTAGCAACTCCATTTTAATGTCATATTTAGGAATAATCCCCTTATCTTAGCTTTATATTTTCCCATATAACAATTTCTAGTTGTCTGATTTTTTCCTAGTAAGTCTTTTGTCCCACTTCTCTATTCCTGCCTTCTCCCTTTTCTTTGTTTTGACATGTCTACCCTCTTCAATTTTCCCCAAGCCTCTGTCAAAAAAATCTTTTATATTTCCCTTTGTTGAAATGTAACCTCCTATTTCAACTTTCCTTATGTCACTGTCAACCTCCAAAACATCCTTTGTCTGCTTTTTATTCCCTTTTGTTGGGACAGATCCCCCCCCTTTACAATTTTCCCTATACCACTGCCACTATGGAGTTTTTTGTCTGCTTTTTATTTCCCACCATTTCTACCCCTTCATTGTCCCCCCCTCCTTCCCTTCTTCCTTAAATACCTACTTCTCTGAATTCAGAATTCTATTTAGGCTTGATTTTAACAATTTATGCATATTTTTTTTATAATTTCACGTAGTTCTTCAAATTCCCACCTTTCCATAATCTCCAGTCCCAAAGTTACAGTTAGTTATACAATTCTTATTTCAGAGTTCTCATTCAGTCTTATTTTGAAATTCTGGTCCACTTAAATTTAGTTAATTCAACTACTGTGAAAACGGAAAAGAAGCTGGAGCCATCTTGATTTTTTGCAGACAAAAAAGAAAAAGAAAACTTCATATTTCCCCAGTTCTTGATTTTGTTATTATTTTTCCTTGGTACTTTCCCCTTCTTGGCAGTTATAATTGCTCAAAATATATTAATTGGAACAAACTTGGATACAGCCAATTTGGGTATATTTCTCTTCCCTCCTGCTTTTCCATGTTCTGATTTATGGCAGTTGGTTAATTAAAATTTCCTACATAGGCAAGATTAGGTTATCAGTTGTCAGTAAGGAGATGGTGTTTTTTTCTTGATCTTTCTTCCTTGTTGCATTCCAGTTCTTATTAATTGGAGTTGCTTAAGATATGTTAGTTAAAAGACACTCGGATGAAGCAAATCTTCACACTCCTAGACTCCTTTAAAAACACAATCTTTTCAAGTCCAAAACCAAATTTAGAGTTTGTGTTTAAGTGGGTTTGTCACTTCTCTTTTCTCCTTTCTGTCCAAATTATTTCAAGCAAATGGCTCTCTTTGGGGCTAGTGAGTCAACCCTCTATTTCCCCCCTTCTTTCTTTTTGCAAAAATCCCAATCTGTCCATCAATATTATTTATGCTCTCAAGATTCTTTGCCTTTTCCAAAATCTGATTTATAACTGTGGGTTAATAGATCTTACCAGGCTTTCATCTTGCCTCTGCATTCTCCTGTTCAGCTGCTTTGGCCTGGAGTCAGCTCTTGTGCAGCCATGTTGCCATGCTGTCATCCCGGCTCTGATTCAGAGGGCAAATCTCTCACCTATGAAGGACCTGTTGTACTCCCTCTGGGTCTGATAAGACACTGCCCCTTCTTCACCCCCCACCCCACAGGGGGATTCTGATCCAAAAATGGATGTTGGAGACATTTTGTCAGACAGGGTTCATATGAGACTCTTCAGAGCTCACATCTCCCACGTCTGTCCAGCTGGAGAACTTCAGGTCGAATCTGTTTTTTGATCTCTTAAAGGGTAATTTTCCTTTTCTATTTCATCTGCTTTTACTATCTCTTCTTTTTCTTTTTGCAACATCATTTTTCCTCCTTTGTCCGTTCCTCTGTTCTTTCTATTTTCTCCTCTGTTTCCTGTATTTCATATTCATTATTCAATGTCATTTCCTCATAATTTTCTGATCTTACAACTACATCATGTATCAATTCCTTTATCCTTTATCATTCCTATGATTCCTTGTCATCATTTCCTGGGTACCTTGGAGCATCAATAATATTTCTTTTAATAATACACTTATTTTCCCCTATTGCACCATTTCGCCTTATTTTAATGAATTAAAAAGTTACTCAGTAATCTATCAAGATCCAAATGTTCCAATTATTCATCACACCAGGAGAGCCAATATTAGAGCAGTTCACAAAATCACTCCATAAAATAGTCCATTAGAAACCTTCTTTCAGGGATTGGACTAGAAGACCTCAAAGGTCCCTTCCAGCTCTATTCTGAATTGAAAAGTTAGTAGTATATAGATTAATAATATTGTTGTTCAAGTTTGGTCTACCTCATTGCAGAGAAGAGCAACAAAGATTATTAGGGAACTGGAGGCCAAAAATATGAATGATTGCAGAAACTGGGTATATGTAGTCTAATGAAGAAAAGGACTAATGAAGAGAAGGACTAGGGATGGCATGATAGCAGTCCCAATATTTGAGGGATTATCATACAGAAGGTGGGGTCAACTCTTGTCCAAAGCAATGGATGGCAGGACCAGTAGTAACAGTTGAAAACTTATCAAGGAAAGATGCAACCTAGAACTAAGGAGAAAGTAATTGACAGTGAGAACAATTAATCAGAGGAATGGCTTGCCTCCAGAAGTGGGTGCTCTATCAGTGGAGATTTTTAAGAAGATATTGGACAGTCATTTGTCTGAAATGGCATGAGGTCTCCTGCTTGAGTAGGGGGTTGGACTAGAAGACCTCTAAGGTCCCTTCCAACTCTGTTATTCTGTTATTGGACTGACTTATTTGCATTTAGTTGTCAAATGTCTGAAAAATGAGGCATGAAGTAATGCAAAATATATCTGTTCCCAGGAGTGAGCTTGGGTCCTGTATGACCTGGTTTGGGGCTGTAGAAAAGTCCTAACAGTCTGGAAATTGCTAGAATGACCAAGGCAAATAACAGAAAGAGCCCTCATATCAGGAATGTGCAGAAGTTAAATTGCTTTTCTTTATCCTGTATGTTATGTTCTGATACTTTTTAAAGTGTGAACAAAAAAGAGAAAGAAAAAGGAAGGAGCATAAGATGGGGTGAGAGCTTATTATTATTGTAGATAATACAGTTATCAAACCCAGGAATGCATTGACAGGAAAATGGACACTGGTGGTTCCTTTTCTAGAGCCTATTAACTCCATTAGCAGGAGACCGATTCTCAGCCAATGTTCCTGCTAACCCAATTTTCATTTAATTTGAGGTGACTTGATAGTCTTCTCTGTCAAGAAATGATTATGTTGCTGCTCCAAATACTCTAGGCAACTGTGATGGCACAAGTTGTAAATTCAGGGCTATGTTCTAATCCTGTTCATGTATGCCAGGGGCACCACACTGGCGATTAATTATTTGGTTGAAGAAGATTAGAGAAAAGCAGCTCCCCTTCCAGCCTTTGAGGTGGGAGATGTTTGAATAGGAACAGGCTGATCCTCATAAAGAAGGCAACTAAGAACATCAGAGAGGCTTTACGTGGTGTGCTTGTTCTTTTCGATACCTGAGGGACTTCCTCCTCCAACTATTACACATTAAAGTGCTGGTGATGTGATGAGAAAAATCATGTGAATTTACTAAATATAAGCACACATTTATTTTAGCAGTGACTCTGCTGTATTAAGATTATGGACAGTTGTTTTAATATTTAGTCTATTTGGAAACCAATGCAAAAACACAATTTGGAATTGACATGATATGATTAGCAGCACTGTGTGCCTGGAAAAGACATATTGACCTATTAATAGTAGCAAGGGTAAACAGAAATTGTAAAAAAAATGAGTTAATGTAAACAGACAGGATAATAAAACATATACATTTACTTTTGCAGAGTTGAGGTCTATCAAACTTTATTTAATTGTAACCTAGAATTATGTATATGATGAAGAATAGCCAAATGTTTCCCGAAATTTAGACCAATAATAGACATTAGTATGAGTTTAGTTTAGTTTGCTTTTGGCTTCTGATGCTTAAAGATAGACATAGATAATCTATTCAATCAGTAAAGGGTAACTGTAGCTCCAACATTTCTTATTATCTGACCCATATGCTATGTCTTATATTCAGAAATGATGAAAACTATATATTAACCTCCTTTTATATGAGATCCTGTTGGGTATCCTTAGTTGTTTTCTTCACGCCTAAGCATATCCCAGAGTCTTTCCAATAGAAGATCATTTCCTATCCAGGGTTCATAAGCAATTTCAAGGGGGAATTTACAACATTTTTAAAAAGAATTTTATTGGTTTTTAAACATTTATATGGAAAGGTTAAAAGGGTACATAGAAAATTTTGGCAGCTCCCGTGCCAGTGGTAGAAATCCCCCCAAATCTCATAATTTTTACAATGTTAAAAATAATGGTAACATATAAAAGCATAAACAGAATCTTGTTTTACATTATATCAACCATATGTTCAACCATCTCTTTCTTTGTCACTTTCTAACATATCAACAATTACCATAGTATTTCAAATACATTTATTTTTGTGATGTGAGCCTTTTCGATATTGCTCCCTCCTCCCTGTCCCCAGGTGGAGCCACAGCCCCCCCTTCATATCTTGCACATTACTACCTTTTTCACCACCTCCCCTATTTTTGTCCTCTAGTAGAGAACTATGTTTTTTAATGAAGGCTTCTGCCTCCTCCACTGTATTAATTCTAATTCTATTTCCCTCCCAAAAAAATCAACATTCCCTCTGGCAATAACCATCTAAACCAAACTCCTTTATTGTATAATTTCTTTGATAAGGAGGAATACTTCCTCCCCTTTTCCCTTATTTTTTTTGGAATTTGCTTAAGAATGGTAATTTCTTTATCTTTATATTTTAATGGTCCCTCCCTTTGGGCTCCTAGCACCTCATCCCTCATGGTCCTCCTAAGAAACTTAACATGTACCTCCCTTGGAACATTGTGTGTTCTAGCATATGCTGAATTAATCCTGTAAACCAGATCCATATCCCACCACAACTGTTCTTTATTTCTCTCAATATATTCTGCTAAAATTGTACTCATAATATCCTTAAGATCTTCATTTTCTGTCTCTGGTAGGTTCTGGAATCTGAGAAAAAAGGACATTCTTTCAAGTTCTATTTTTGCCATAAAATTTTCCAGTTCTAAATTTCCCTTCTGGACTGCCTTAACCTCCTCCCTCAATCCAGCTGCCCCCTCCTCCAACACCCCAATTCTTTGTTTGTTTTCTGTTATATGATGTTGTACACCTCTGAGTTCATCTTTGAGATCTGTCACCTATTTTTTTCAACTCATTTCGACCCCTCATAATTTCCTGAAACATTTGGTTAACAGATAGTTCTTTTGAGCTCTCTCCAGTCCCTTCTTGTTGTAACAATGAAGTAATTTTCATCTGCTGTATGTTTGGACTGGAGGTGGCAGAAGCAGGAGCCGAGAATGACTTGCCCGTTGGTGGTTTTTTGGGCCCCATTTATCTGTGTTCAGGGATGATAAGTCTTTTACAAAGAAAATGGCATCAGAGGAGCGTGCAGCTGTGCCGATCCAAGGCGGCAGGCAAATCCAAAAGTGAAAAGTTAGTTCTCCTTCACAGTTCCAAGGCACGGAGGTACACCAGAAAGGGGAAAAGTCAAATGGTCAAACTTAATCAGGAAGCCCACGTAGCAGGAGAGGTCCAGAGCACCCTCAGAGGAGGTATTAAGACAATTACCAGAGATTTTCTTTCCAAAGGTAGTTTCAAAACGCAGGCTTCATTTATAAGTACAAAGATGAAGACGGAGGGGTGCCATCTTGGCTCCTCCTTTCTCAGGGAGAAGAACAAAGAGTTCCATAAAGTTTTTTCCTTTTAAGAAAACAGCTCAGCAACCACCTCTTGCAGATGTGATATCAATCTTTCTCACATAGTTAGTACAAGTGGCAGGTCAGCCTTTATTCTCTCTCCATTCCGATATAGAGAGAGCTAGTTCAAATGCTATCTTTGCTGCTTTGTCCGAGGGGGGGGGGTAAAGAGAAAGAAACACCCCCCCCCTCTAATCATCCAGTTTCAAATGGATTGAACAAAAACTTACAATAGTCTGCTGCTTATCTGTTAACGATGATTAAGGAGGTTAGGGCGGATCTCTCCCCACCGGCACTTCAGCCGCTCTTCTTTCGCTTAACTCTTTCGTTAACTCTGGTACCTGGGGCGAGGCTGGAAACACCCCCGCCGGCTGCCGCCGAGTCTGGGGGATTCCAGCAAGCCGCCCTGTGGCAGGAGACCCCTCCAGGGCCCCCTGTGCTCCTGAAGGGAGTCCACCGGTGAGACTAGCAGTGGACAACACATCCGTCACCTACAGGAACCGGAAGTGATCTCCAGGAATTTACAACATTTTAAAACTTTTCCTTGAGGCATGGTAATCAAGCTTTGAATTTTCAGCATTACTAAGATTAGGAAATGATTTCCTACCTAGCAGTCACAAAACTTCTATGAATCACCATCATTTTTATGCAGTTTAAATTATTATTTATGTTATAAAACATTATTTCAGAATTAGTTTTAATATTTTGTCTATTAAAATGTGTTCATTAAAAATCTTTATTATATCAAATGTGTCAGTGGAGCTTTATGGATTGGAGTTTTCAATTCAATTGATTTTAATAAAATTCATAGAAATTGATGATTCATTGATACTCAGTACTAGCAGTTAGATTATGCTCCTCTTCGAAATGTTTGTGTCTCCAGCATCTCAGCTGTTATGTGATTAGTAGTCTATCCATAGTCTGTGTGCATATAATCTTACATTACTTCTTGCACAGTCTAACTTGACGAAACTATTAATGGAAGTAGGAGGCAAACAGGTGTAACACAAGTTCTGTTCACTTCATTTTTAGCTCCCTGATCCTCATGATTACTCTTCTTGTCTTGTTGTTTTAGTTCTAGTTTCTCTGAATTCTTCTTGATGTATTTGTGAGAAATGGACATAAAGCAGAACTGAGTGGCACTATAAACCTTCATGGCTTGGAAATTATACCTTTATAAATGCAGCTTATATTTGCATTTGATTATTTTTGTAGATATATCATATTGATTATTCACATTCATTCACAATTACTTCTCCAAGACCTTTTTCACAAGTAGTATTGTTCCATGTGAGATCTGTACATTTAATTTTTATTTCTTAAGTGAAGAGCTTTGCATTCTTTCTTTATAGTTTTATTGTCACATTTTAGCCATTTCCCTTAGTAAATAATTTTACATTTTGTTTCTGTCTTCTTGAGGATTACTTATTTAGTATTAGCAATTAGTGTTGTGCAGTTTTTTTTGATCCAGTGACCAAAAATAGCTTCAGAACATTTGGGAGTATGAATGGTACCTAATGGTGACTTATTAAGAATTTTCCCAGATGTCAAATGTAGTTATGCATAGACATAGAGAATAGATAGATATTCGAGATTATAGATTCAACTGATTTGTTCCAAAAGCTATATTGTTATTGTTCTGTCCTTGCTACACATTACTCTCTGTGTAGCTTGAAATGCAGCTAAACCCATCTATCCTCCAATAAAACAGACCATGTGTGTAGATCTGGATGCTTTATTAAAAAGAACAGGATCATGAAACTGGTGTTGGAAAAAATATCCATCTGGTTCAGTTCCAAGAGGGGGAAAAGACACTGGAAACATGGAGGCTGTTTGGAAAGATGGTTTAATGGAGCAGAATCATCAAGCACATGATCCTGGTACAGCTGCTGACATGGAGTGGAGAATGAGAGTTATTTATACCTTCTCTTGGGCTTTGAATTTGAGCTTCCTGTGGCAAGAGCATGTATTCTATTGGTTGTAGTCAGACTCCCGTGGGGCCATGTGGGGTCATGTTTGTCTGAACCAAGTTTGGTTGAAGCCTGGAAGGTGATGCAATGTCCCCAGGTAGTTTTGCAATGCAGTGAGCCCTGCATTGTCAGTGTCATGCTCCAAGTAATGCACCTATCATAAAACAAACCCCGGGGCATTGCTTTTCCTCAAATAACAATTTTATTCAGATACATCATCTTGGCACTACTGGTGAAAAAGCAGTACCAAAGTTCCCAGGCTTTTCACCCCAATATAAGTTTCAGTTTTCTCAAGTTTCCAAAACAATCAGTCACATTGTCCAACCAAGATGAGAGTTGGTTGCTTGACTACTTCTCTCCTCCTCCTCTAGTCAGTGAGCCATTGGAATGTGCATGACTCATTGGTTAGTTATGTTGTGGCTCCATCCTCCTCCAGCTCAAAGCTGTGTCAAACTGAACCAATGTTAGAACATAACAGGATACAAAAAATCCCTCATCCACTTAACATTCAGGCTTTAAAGGCTGCCCTCCCCCAACAGCAGGAACCTCCCTGCAAGAGACTAAGCACAGTGTGGCTAGTCAATGCCACTAGCCCCCTCTCCCTCTCCTGGGAGGTCCCTTTAGTTTTTGAAGGAACTTATCATGGAACTGCTTTTATCAATCTATCTGCATTCACTTTCCAACTCTTTACCCAGGTGGCCTCAAATAGTGGGTACCCCTTCCAAAAATGAGATGTTCCAATTGTCCCCTTTGCACTCTAGAGTCTAAGATCCTCTTTATTTCATAGTGAGTCTGGCCCTCGATTACCATGGGCTTAGGGTGTACCCGACCCACTGGCCAAAGATGTGAGCTCACAGCTGGTTTCAGTAGGCTGCAATGGAATATTGGATGCACTTTCCCCAGAAATCAATGGAGTTGACTGGGGAAGGTAATTAACAGTGACTGGGTTAATTACTTTCACTATTGGAAAGGGTCCTAGGAATTTTGGACCAAGCTTCTTTGAGGCAGGTTTTAGTTTCAGATATTTTGTGGACAGGTAAACTCTATCTCCCAACTTAAACTCCAGTTGGGTGGGCTGGTGCTATCAGACAGTCTCTTATAAGCCTCTGCTGCCTTATTTATGGCTTTCCTTGTATTTCCCATGTTTTCTTTAGCGACTCAGTCTATTCAGTTAGTGACATGGAGGAAGGTGGCTCCCTCAGAAGCTCCGGCATGGGAATGAACTCTAAGCTGCTGGTCACCTGGAAAGGGGTTAGGCCAGTGCTACTATGCACTGCATTGTTATACGCTACTGTTGCAAATGGCAACAGTTCTGCCCAGTCTGATTGCTGATAATTGACTAACACCTTAATTATTGTTCCACCATGGCGTTAGCTTTTTATGAGGCCCCATTAGTACTTGCGTGAAATGCAGAACTGAGCACTTGTGAGGACCCAATGGCCCACATGAACTCCCTCCAGAATTTTGCTGTGAATTGGACCCTCCATGTAACTCCATGTAACTTATAAATATGTTTAGCCAATTTTCACGCTGATGCGAGTCCTGGGCAAGGTACAAAATGGGTCTGCTTGGAAAACAAGTCTATGACAATCCAAATAACTGTGCTCCCTCCACTTTCAGGGAGTTCGACAATGAAGTCCATAGCTATCTCTTCCCAAGCTTGAGATGGGTCTGCCACTTGCTGGAATAACCCGGGGGTCTCCTCGGCCTCATCTTTTTTTTAAAACAAAGCTTTATTGGTTTTTTTGAAAAATAACAGGAAAAAAGGTAATGGAATGGTTACAAATTTTGGCAGTTGCGATGTGCGGTAGGTGCCCCCTCCCTCCATACTCATAATATACATTTACACAAAATTCATTACTAAATAGTTATATATAGTCAGCATATGAGTTCAATTAATAATTTCAATCAATTTATGTCAAGCAGATTTTCTTATTCATTTTTGTGATCTGAGTTTTCTCGGTATTGCCCCATCTCCCACCGCCACCAGAGCTCCGGCCCCTCCCGTGTCCTGTATGTCTGTTGTGAAATCATCTGGTTTTTCTAGAAGTACTTTATTTTTTTCCATAAAGGCCTGCGCCTCTATGGGTGTATTAATTCTAACTCTTGTGTCTTCCCAGAATATTAGCATACCTTCAGGCATCAACCATCTGAACCACACCCCTTTCTGGTATAGTTTCTTTGCCAATTGCGAATAGCTTTTTCTTTTCTCCCTCACTTTCTTGGGGATCTGTTTCAGGATGGTTATTTCCCTATCTTGGTATTTCAAAGCTTGCCCCCTTTGTGCACTCAGAATTTCATCTCTTGTACTTTTTCTGAGAAATTTAATGTGTACCTCCCTGGGTACGTTGTGTGTTCTAGCATAGGCTGAATTCACTCTGTACACCAGATCTAGTTCCCACCCCATCTGTTGTTTCTCTTTCTGAATGTATTCAGCCAAAATACTTGTCATAATGTCCCTTATATCTTCATCATCTATCTCCACCACATTTTGAAATCTAAGGTAAAAGGACATTCTCTCAAATTCTATTTTCATCTGTTGGGTGTCAAGTTCTTTGTTCCCCTTCTGCACCCCTTCCATCCCCTCCCTCATCTCAGCCGTCCCACCCTCCAAAAGATCCAGTCTCTGTGAGTTTTTATTAATTTGGGCCTGGTTCTCTTTGATTTCTTCTTTCATCTCTTTTAATTGTCTTTTTATTTCCTCTTGTCCCTGTAAAAGTTGTTGAAACATTTGTTGAAATTCAATCTCTGTAGTTTTAGGTTGCATCAAAGCTGTTATCGTTAATTGTGTACAGGGACTGGATGTTGTAGATGTTGGGGCAGAGGCAGCAAAGCCAGGCTTCCCAGGAGGTGATTTTTTACGAGACATTGTTTATGGAATAAAGAGTTCAGTCAATACAGAGAGTGATCAGTCAGATAGGTAGAACAGCCAGAAGAGTCTAGGGGACTAAAGGTCCAGGCAGAAGGTGATTTTTCTAGTTACACTGGCAGTAAGATAGAGTTTTTCACACCAGGGAGTCCAAAAGGTAGCAATCAACAAGAGATTTATCTGAGTAGCACGGAGACAAAGACCGGAAGCCTGAAGTTTTAAAGGTGGAGTCAATTTTCACAGTTCATAAAGACAACGGAAGTATGCCATCTTGCCCTGGCAGCTTCGGGTTTAGAGGCATAACAAAGTTTTCAAAGTTTCCAAAATTACTGGATCATCATTGCATTGTGGAGTTAGGTCCAAAATTCGCTTTTAGTAAGAGCGTGACATCATTGGTTGGCTCTCCCCCTCCTCCTTCCCCTAGGGCTGAGAGTAAAATTGTTTCAAGCCGCCTGTCCGAGGGGGGGGAAATCCCCCTCCCTCCAGCCGCGCTTCTCCAACCAAGCCGAAAGAAAAGTTTAAACTGCTGGTAATTTCTCCAAATTAGTAGAGGGAATGGAAGGGAGTTTTCACCTCACCGCACCGCAGCCGCGTCCTTCTGCTTGTTTATTCTTCCGTCAGCCTCGCAGCGAAGACGCTGGAGCGTCTCCCCATCATGGTCCCCAGTGCCTGGAGCGAGGCGCCCCCCCGGCCGCTGCCGATCTAGGGGATCCCCCGCGGTGCCGCTCCTCTGGCAGGAGCCTCTACGGGGCGTCCTGTGCCCCCCCCAAGGAGTGGGGAGCCCACTGGGGTCGAACACGGGGCGAGCAAAGCTTGCCCGTCGCCGTCAGCCGCCGGAACCGGAAGTCTCCCCGGCCTCATCTTCATTGCCACGCAAGTGGCACAACTCTTTACATAGTCCTCAACATCTCTTTTTATCTTAGGCCACCAGAATTGGCGATGTGCAGGGTCTTCAGGTAGCCCAAGTGCCCCCTTGTTTGGAGTCTTGACTCTGTTGAAGGATGTGGAGTCGCAAGGTGTTGGGCACGTATAACTTAGATCCCTTCCAACCCAGTCCATCCTTAAGGGCTAGTATTCCTGGGTTGTCCTTGTGCCATTGGTCACCTGGTAGTTCGTCTTTCAGCTTTTGGATCATCGCTCCTCCTTCCATGTCTCTCCTTATGGTGGCCTTTGCCCTGGTCAGCGATTGCAATGCCGGCTGAGGAAAGGGTATAATCTCATAATCTCTTCCCATTTTTTGTGGTATTGTGGCTTCTGCGACAGAGCATCGGTGAGAAGGCTCTTCTCTCCTGGGATGTACTTCAATTCGAAATTGAACCACTTGAAGTATTGCACCCACCTGACCTCTTTGGGGGATAGCTTGTGGGGTGTCTTTAATCCCTCTAGGTTTTTGTGATCACTCCACACTTTGAAAGGCATGGGGGCAGCCTTGAGGAAGTGCCTCCAGATCAGTAGGGCCCATCAGATTGCATAAGCTTCCTTCTCCCACACTGCCCATCTTCTCTAGGTCCACGTCAGCTTCCCTGAGGCATAAGCGCTCTCTGGTACTCTCTGCGTCTTTCTGAAGGAGGACCGCTGCAATGGCTACATCACTGGCACCAGCTTGAATCACAAACGGCTGGTCAGGGTCAAGGTGTTTGAGGGTTGGATCTTTGGCAAACAACCCTTTCAGCTGCTCAAAGGCATGTTGGCACTCCAGGGTCCATTTGAGGGGTTGACTCAGCTGTGGCTGTTGCAGACCCTTCCCCATTTTCAGCAGATTGGTGATGGGCTGGGCAATTTCATCAAATTTCACCACTTTCATTTTACCCCTTCGTTTGACACTTGATGGCCTAGGTCAACGATGGCGAACCTTTTTTGGCTCACGTTCCATAAGTGGGGGGGAGCGCAGGGAGTTAGTGTGTGGGCATGCCACAGACATAATGCAATGCACGACACCCCCCCCCCAGTGCACATGCGCCCACTACAGGCGTGACCACCATTTTTTTGCATGCTTCTTTTGCCCTCCCCAGGCTCCAGAGCCTTTATAGGAGCCTGGGGAGGGTGAAAACAGCTTCCCCCCCCCCAAAGCCCTCTGGACGCTCAGGGACCTTCCGGACACTTCCCTGATGCCTCTGGAGCAGTCAAAATGAACCTCCTAGTTCGGAAGTGACTTCCGGTTTGCTCGGAGGGTCATTTTGAGCGCTCCGAAGGCTTGAGGGACCTTCAGGATGCTTCCCTGAAGCCTCCGGAGCAGTCAAAATGAACCTCCGAGCAAACAGGAAGTGACTTCCGGTTTGCTCGGAGGGTCGTTTTGAACGCTCCGAAGGCTTGAGGGACCTTCAGGATGCTTCCCTGAAGCCTCCGGAGCAGTCAAAACGAACCTCCAAGCAAACGGGAAGTGACTTCCAGTTTGCTCGGAGGGTCGTTTTGAGCGCTCCGAAAGCTTGAGAGACCTTCAGGACGTTTCCCTGAAACCTCAGGAGCAGTCAAAACGACCTTCTGAGCAATCTGGAAGTCCGTTCCCAAACTTCCGGTTTTCCCATAGGACTGGTATTTTGTGCTCCGGAGGCTTCAGGGAAGCTCATGAAGCCTCCGGAGGGCCTATGGCAGGCGTGCCATAGGTTCGCCATCACTGGCCTAGGTAGTCTAGGCAGGTCTTGTGGAATTCACATTTTGACAATTTTGCATATAGTTTGGCCACCAGGAGTTTCTGTAGCACTTGGCACACTAGCTTCACATGTTCTTCTAAGGTCTTGGTGAAGATGAGAATGTCAACCAAGTACACGAGAATCCTCTTGTAAAGTGGGCCATGCAGCAACTCGTTTATCAGCTTCATGAAAACTGTGGTGCTCCCCGACTTCCGGTGGCATCGCTGGCCTTGGAGGACGCTCCCTCAGGAATGCCAGCCCATTCAAGCGGCTAGGATAGCATAAATCAGCTGTCCAGCAGTTTGAAAACCTCCCCCTCGGGAAAAGGGGAGGAGGTGAGCTGTCTGGCAGAGGGTAGAGGCGCCCAGTGGCCCCAGAAGCAATTCTGTGGTGTGAAAGGTGCAAACTCCCCAGGAAGCCTGACAATCTCCTTATCACAGGACGCTTCTGCATTTGAAGAACAAAAGGCAGCGTCCACACCTGCAATTTCAAGTTTATTCTACGTCTGAATAAGAAGCAGGCAGAGCAAACCAGGAGGTCAACAAATTGCAAGTACAAGCCTTAACTCCGTAGATTATATCTCTTTCTGTAAATTTAAAAGGAAGTTCTTTTTTAAAAAATGGCGCCGGAGTAATAAAGGGTGTGTTGAAAATGAAAGTGAAGTGGAAAACTGATTAGCACTTGTTAAGTGCCTGTTAGTGTGGCTGAAAGACTTCAAAGAATAGTTGGACTTTTTAGACTGAATAAATTGGCTGTTTGAAAGCTTGATCTGAATATTTTGAAATGGCCTCCAAGCAGACAAAATTCAATGCTTCGAAAAGTGCAGGCAGTTCATCAGCGCAAACTTCAAAGTTGCAAACTTTATTACCTCCGGTGGAAACACAATCACAAACCCTGATACTGGAGGCTCTACAAAATAACTTACAAAATGCATTAAAAGAACAGGCAGTTGTCTTGGAGGGGAAAATTACAAGTGCCTTTAAAGATGTCTCTGATGAAATATCTGGAATTAAGGATTTAATCCAAACACGTAACCAAGAGATAAGGGAGGATATAGTTGAGGCACTTAAAGGATTATTTGACTATGTAGCATCTCTCGATGAGAAGGTGGAAGAAATTAATGAGGCTAATACAAAGTTGGACAACAAACTTGTGGAGGCACAAATTAAAATTGATAAGTCGGAGGTGGAGCTTATGATGATGCAATATAGAACAATGGAATTTGCCCTGAGGATAAGAGAGTTGAAGGAACATACTCAAGAAGACTTAAGAGAGTTTTTGCAGACGCTCTTGCTCAATTAACTGGGGAATCAAAGGCCGAATGCATCTGGCAAATAGACAAAATTTACCACGTTAATTCATGGATTGCCAGACAAAGACAACTGTCAGGCCTGTAATTCTGTTCCTTTTAGGATCTTTGGCCTGCCACATAATTAAAATATATATATTATGCTGTTTCATTGGTATAGTAGTTGGGAGGGGGGAATAGAAAGGAGTAGGATTGTGGAATGTATTGTTATGGATTTCTTAGAAGCTCAAGGTCGTCTTTTGTCTCCGCACCTCGACACCTGGCTGGAAGAAGAGGGGTGTACATGCCAGCGTGGAAGATGAAGATTGGACCATGTGATGAATTATGGGGTGTGGGGATAGATGATGAACTTTTAACTTGGGGAATTCACCGGATGTACCTTAGAGTTGAAATTTCAACAGCATAATGCCAACATGCCTGTCTTATTAAATTGGAGTTTTAAGGACTACTTTGCCTTGGACAATGATTTAATTCTGCATGATATTTGGAACGCTGACATTATTTCAACTCTCCCTTAAAAAAATTTTCTTTCATCGGGGTAGTGAATCCCAGCTCTGACCCAACCCTGGGCAGGACGAAATTTCAGTGAAGATGGAGGAAGGAAAGAATGCAGCAGAGAAAGCTAGGGATGATGGATCACTTATGTTTGTCGAAACCATCTATGCACCTTCTAAAGAAATAGTTCAGCAGGCAGAGGCGAAGCAAAGGGAGCTTCAGCAGGGCGCCCGGCGAAAGGAACCGAAACCAAGATTTCCCTCACAGACGGAGTTTGATCTGCGGGAGGAAGTTTCGGGATTTATTGCTTCTCAGGAATGCCTGCTGGAAGGAGGGGGGCCCCCCAAGGAAACTCTGACAGATGGCTGGAGCATGGGGAGAAGAGCAAATGAATGGAGATCTCAGTCGCTATCACGCAGCCAGTCTTTGATGGGCCTTCCGGACCAATTCCGACGCCTAAATGTGAGTGAACAAAAACCCCTGGGGCCCCCAGAACCACCCGGGTGGAGCCTAGCAAAGCCCACATTATCCTTTCCCAGCAGAGAAACGGCTGCGCAGTGGAGCGGAGACCTTGGTTCTTTCCACACAGCCATCAGCGAATCAGCACCCCCCCCTCCTGGAGTGAAAAAAAGTTGGGAAGTAAAACTTAACCAGCCGAAAGGGGCCTGGAACACTTTCACCTCCCCCCCTCTGCAAAGCGATGGCTCTGGACCCATCAATCAAGCCAATTCAGGTTGGGCTTTCTTCCCGGGTCATGGATGGGCTCAATGCCAGTGGACGCCTGCCCCTTCCCAACCAATGGCGCCACCCCAAATAGCTGCTCAGAGGCAGAGCCAGGGAATGGGACCACCACAGGGCCCAGCCCCCCCACCAATGCCTCAGCAGGCTTTTGCCCAACCGATGGGTGTGGCCCCACAAAGCTTACCACCCCAAGCAGCAGGCCGACAGGTTGCTCCGGTTCAACCACCAGCACCCCCTCCTCCTCCCACACCCCCAAGGTTCCGTGCAACCTATGATGGCAGCCGAGACAAACTAGCTTACTTTATGAATCGAGTGTTGGCATACGTTGACCAAGTAGGCCCACAATACCTGACGGATCGAGAACTGATCCAAGAAATAGCAGAGGGGATGAATGAAGGAGAGGCAGCACAATGGATAGCGGAACTCCATGAAGAAGCAGCTCCTGAGTTAGATGACATAACGGGGTTCATCCAACTGATGCGGGCCCGATTTTACGATGTGGCCCAACAGGTAGATGCTGAAGACCAGATCCAGGAATTACGACAGGGGGGTCGGCCGGTCAAAGAATTAGTTTGGGAATTCCGGAGAATAGCTGGAAGACTACGTTACTGGCCAGAGAGACTATTGGTCTATACGTTCAAAAAGGCCTTAGATCCCAAACTGAAACAAGCTTGTGCCGTAAGGGGGACCCCAGATCGTATCCAAGAATGGTACACCACTGCAATCATACTGGACCACGAGATTAATACCTATCCAAAGCCTGGTACCAGAACCCCTGAAAAAAAACCGTTAGCCCACCGAACGCAGAGGCAGCAAACTGAAAAGCTCCCGCTAACCCCTCGTTCCTGGGGCCCCAAAATAAAGTGCTACCATTGTGGTCAGCTTGGCCACCGGGCATCTACATGCTGGTCTCCAGCCCCAGTTCCACAACCACGCCAACCACCTGCCAGCACAGTCAAGAAAACCCCCAGAAAACCACCAGAAAAAAGTCGTCTGGCACAACAGCCAGCAGGGGCAGAGAGCGGAGCCACTGAAAACGCCCAGGCCACCTCAGAGGAGGAAGAGGAAGGAAACCCAGAAGACGACCCAATGGTGAGTCCACCTATCCGCCCCTTCCAAATAAAAGCCAAACTCCAAATACCGAAAACGGGGGTAGAAGGGGAAGTTGGGGTGATTATAGATACCGGCTGCACCCGATGCTTAATCAGCATGTCAATAGTGGAGCAACTAGGTATACGCACCAGACCCCTGAAACAACCCATTCCGTTTGAGCAAGTGGATGGAACCCTAATTGGGGGAGCTCCGGCTACAAAGATCACTGAGTTAGTAAAACTGGGGATAGGCCGCCACTATGAGTTCCTCAGATTCATCGTGGCCCCTGGAATGCAGGAGTCAGTTATCCTAGGGCTTGCATGGTTGGACAAGTGGGAACCTACCATAAAGTGGGAGGATGGCGTTAGAAAGGTGACTATTGGACTTGGGCCGTTACCACCAGTGGAACCAAAAGGCCACCCAGGAACATTGGAACCTAACTGCCCAACCCATCCAGAACCTGCAGCAACCGCAGCAGACACTAAACTTCCGGGAATCCAACGAGTCCCAAAGATCTATTGGGATCTGGCGGAGGTGTTCAGTGAGGAAGACGGAAACTACCTTCCACCTCACCGTGCCACAGATTGTGCCATAGAGTTCAAACCTGGGGTAACCTTACCAAAGCCCAAAATGTACTCTATGACGCCTAAAGAGATGATAGAATTGAGGAAGTACATCGACACCAATTTGAAAAGAGGGTTTATTGAACCAGCAAAATCAAAAGTAGCGGCCTCAGTGCTCTTCAGGGAAAAGAAAGATGGGGGGGTTCGCCTCTGTGTGGACTTACGAGCTTTGAATGCGGTATGCGAAAAGAATACCTATCCCCTCCCTCTCATGAAAGATATGTTGAACCACTTGGCTAAGGGCAAGATCTTCACCAAGCTGGATTTGAGAGAGGCGTATTACCGTATACGAATCCGGAAAGGGGATGAGTGGAAGACCGCTTTTAATACTCCCTTAGGCAGCTTCCAATATAAAGTCATGCCTTTCGGACTACAAGGAGCACCCGCAGTATTCATGCAGTACATAAATGAAGTGCTACACGACCACCTGTACCGCGGAGTACTCGTTTATTTAGATGACATCTTGATCTTCTCTGAGACCATGGAAGAACATGTGAAACTGGTACGGCAAGTCCTGAAAAAACTTCTAGCTGCCAAACTTTATGCAAAATTGTCAAAGTGTGAATTCCACAAGACCTCGCTAGATTATCTGGGATATCGTATCTCCAATGAAGGAGTAGAAATGGACCCAGAAAAAGTGAAAGCGGTGTTAGATTGGAAACCTCCAAGCACTCGCAAACAATTACAAAGCTTCCTTGGATTTGCAAACTTTTATAGGCAGTTTATTCCAACCTTTGCTGAAATTGCCCTACCATTGACTAACCTATTAAGATCGGGGCCTTCCCCTACTAAACCAAAAGCAAACCAACCATTAAAATGGACAATCGACTGTCAAAAGGCTTTTGAGAAATTAAAACGGCTCTTTGCCCAAGAACCCATATTGCAACACCCCGATCCAGAGCGACCTTTCATAATCCAAATGGATGCCAGTGATGTCGCGATAGCCGCGGTGCTACTACAAAAGAATAAAGAAGGCCACCTCTTACCATGCGCTTACATCTCCAAGAAACTCACCACTATGGAAAGAAGGTGGCCCATTTGGGAGAAGGAGGCATTCGCGATCAGATGGAGCATGCTCACCTGGAGGCATCTCCTGGAAGGGGGGGATATACCGTTCGAGGTATGGACTGATCATAAAAACCTCGAAACTCTCCTTGCCCATCGAAAGTTATCCCCCAAACAGGTCCGTTGGGCCCAATATTTCCAAAGGTTCAAATTTGAAATTAAACACATCCCCGCAGGGAAGAACTTGTTAGCAGATGCACTGTCGAGAAAACCCCAGTTTGACAGTAAGAAGGAAGAAATTTTCCACCCCATCATATCTCCTTCTCACCAAAAGGCAGCTCAAGTCACCAGTCGAAGCCAAGATAAACTGAGAACCGAACTGAAAGCAGCCCTCCAGACAGACCCATGGTTCAACAACAACAAAGACATCCTAACGATTAATGATGGCGTAGCCTGGAAGGGATCCAAACTGTATGTCCCTGCAGAAATGAGATTGCAAGTGCTACAGCGGAGTCATGATGCGAAACTAGGAGGCCATTTCGGATTCCTGAAAACTCTCCACCTCGCTAGACGTCAATTTTGGTGGCCAAGGATGAGGTCTGAGGTGGAAGATTATGTAAAAAGCTGTGCTACTTGTGCAACAATGAAAACCCGTCCGGGAAAGCCCCCTGGACTACTACAACAAGTGGCCAACCCTAGTCGACCATGGGAAGAGATAGCAATGGACTTCATTGTCGAACTTCCAGATAGCAGTGGTAATAAAGTAATCTGGACAGTTATTGATTTGTTTTCCAAGCAAGCACACTTTATCGCTTGTTCAAGCCTACCATCCGCAAAGAAATTAGCGAAAATGTTTGTGAAACACATTTATCGCCTACATGGAGTTCCAAAAAGGATCATTTCAGATCGTGGAGTTCAATTCACCGCCAAGTTCTGGAGAGAATTCCTAAAATCGATCGGGTCCACGCAGGGACTCAGCTCAGCATTTCATCCCAGCACAAATGGGGCAGCAGAGAGGGCCAATGCGATGGTGGAACAGTATATCCAGTGTTATGTGGACTATCAGCAAGACAATTGGTCGGACTTGCTACCTTTCGCTGAAGTAGCATATAATAATACGGTTCACAGCAGTACCGGATTAACTCCTTTCCAGATTACCAGTGGCATGGAATTCGTTCCCATGCCTGAACTACCTAAGGAACCTCCCTCATCCATGTCCCTGAATGAATGGCTGGAGGCACTAAAGAAGGGATGGGAGAATACCAAAAAGGCGCTAACAGATGCGGCAGAAGCCTACAAGAAGCAAGCTGATAAACATCGTTCCCTACAACCCCCCTTTCGAGTGGGGGACAAAGTTTTTTTGTCTACTAAATACATAAGATTAAAGATGCCTAGTAAGAAATTAGGTCCGAAATTTCTAGGTCCTTTTCCAATAGAAAAGATAATTAACCCAGTTACAGTTCGACTCAGCCTACCCAGACTCTTAGGGAAAATTTACCCGGTATTCCATTGTAGCTTATTGAAGCCGGTAAGGGAGTCTAGCACGAGACCATCCACCCAAACTCCACCTCCTCCCGTAGTGGTAGAAGGGGAAACACATTATGAAGTGAAAAAAATATTAGATTCCAGGCTGTATAGAGGTCGTTTACAATATTTAGTGCATTGGAAGGGATACCCTTTGTCAGAAGCTACGTGGGTGAAAAGTTGGGATCTGAAAGCAGATAAATTAGTGAAGCAATTCCATGAGAAATTCCCTGATAAGTCAAAGGGTCCCCCTGGGGGAGGAAGAGGTGGTTAAATTTTGATAGTTAACATTTATGTAATTCTCTTTTCAGGAAACGTTTTTCTCTTGAGGAGAGGCCGCCTGTCAGGCCTGTAATTCTGTTCCTTTTAGGATCTTTGGCCTGCCACATAATTAAAACATATATATTATGCTGTTTCATTGGTATAGTAGTTGGGAGGGGGGAATAGAAAGGAGTAGGATTGTGGAATGTATTGTTATGGATTTCTTAGAAGCTCAAGGTTGTCTTTTGTCTCCGCACCTCGACACCTGGCCGGAAGAAGAGGGGTGTACATGCCAGCGTGGAAGATGAAGATTGGACCATGTGATGAATTATGGGGTGTGGGGATAGATGATGAACTTTTAACTTGGGGAATTCACCGGATGTACCTTAGAGTTGAAATTTCAACAGCATAATGCCAACATGCCTGTCTTATTAAATTGGAGTTTTAAGGACTACTTTGCCTTGGACAATGATTTAATTCTGCATGATATTTGGAACGCTGACACAACTGCCAAGAGATATTGTAATCTATTTTGTCACCATGAAAATTAGGAATGAAATACTGCAAGCAACCTATAAAAACAAACTACAAGTGGCAGGTCAAGATGTGATAGTACTGAAGGAAATTCCCCCCAAAATGTTGAGATCTAGAAAGGATTATGCATTTCTAGTGGACGAACTTAGAAAGCGCCAGATTTAATACAGATGGGAGACCCAAGCCGGATTGGTGGTGAACTACCTGGGAGAAAGACATCGCCTTAACTCTGTCCGGAAGGCAAAAGATTTCTATAGCATAGTACTAAAGGCAGGACACCCTCCATCTCCAGGTCCCAAAGAAAGAAAAGAGACAGAGGACCCCAGCCAGCAAGATAATCAGGCACAAATTGGGGTTGTGAGTTTGCTGCAAGAAACAGAAGAAATTATGGAACAGAGACAAACCTGCGCGGCTACCAAGAGTAAAGAACAAGAATTAATGTCTCAACAAGCCCAGATGGCAATTCGAGATAATATAAACATGAGCACAGAAGCAGTGGGAGGAGCTAGACCAAAGGTGAAATCCCAGCAAGATTTCCAGGCAGCTCTTAAAAAGCTTCAGTGTGCTAAAGATGACAACTAAATTTCTAACATGGAATGTCAATGGCTTAAATTCACCACAAAAAAGGAAAAAAATATTTCACTACTTGAAACAATTTAAAAATGATGTAATTTGCTTACAAGAAACACACATTGGAACACAGGATCAGAAATATTTGATGAGCGCTAGACTGGGATCGCATTTTGTAGCATCTGCTCCGGAGAAGAAAAACGGTATAGTTATATATTTAAGAAAAGACTTAAAGGCTGAATTAATTGAAGCAGATCCTCAAGGTAGATATATTGCAATTGAACTATTAATAGAAGGAAAGAAAATACTCTTAACAGGAATATATGCTACCAACCAACAAGAAGAAAAATTTTATAAGTTGCTTCACACCAAACTAACACAATGGGGTTACAGATCCTGCGTTTTACTGGGCGATTGGAATGGAGTACTGGATCCTGTTCAAGGATTTTCAAGGCTTTTGCAAAATACCCAAATACGAACAAGATTACCTAAATCTTTTTTTTGATATGGTGGATGACTTTGAATTGAGGGATATCTGGAGAGAACAGAATGTTAAAGAACGGGATTTTACTTTTTTTTCTGATATGCACCAATCCCTTTCCAGAATTGATTTTATACTAATTGCAAATTATTATTTTTTCCAGGGTAAAGAAGACTAAGATATGCCCGAGAACTTTAACAGACCACAACCCGGTCTGGATGGAACTTGAATATGGAGATCGACCCAGGAGTTCTTGGAGATTAAATGAAAATCTATTTAGATATGAGAAAAATGTTACGGAATGTAAAAAACTATTGAAAGAATATTTTGCTTTTAATATGCATAAGGGGATATCAATGGAAATGGTTTGGGACGCAAGTAAAGCATATATGAGAGGCGTTTTAATAAATCTGAATAAGTTTATAGGTGCAGACAAAGGGAGAAACAAAGGGAATTAGAGGAAGAGATGAAAAAAAGAGCAGGAGATGTCTAAACCAGATGATAAAAAGACAAAAGAGATAATTACTTTATTGCGAGGGCAGTTCAATATGTTAATGTTGGACCAGATAGCCACTAATTTTCTATATGCTAAACATAACACTTTTTGTAATGCCAATAAACCAGGTAGATGGTTAGCATATATGTTAAGGAAAAAACCAAGATCCCGTAATATAGAGAAAGTAGAATATAAAGGGAAAGAAGTTTTTCAACAGGATATGATTAAAAAGACTTTTTTAGAATTTTACACCAGATTGTATGCTGGTGACAAAATACAAGGATCAGATATAGACCGATATTTGGAGAAAGAGAAAATTCCTATACTTACAGATGAGCAAAGGGGAAAATTGAATCAACTTGTAACTGCAGAGGAAATCCTCCTGGCAATTAAGCAGTTAAAAATTGGCAAAGCACCTGGCACAGATGGCCTGACAGCAGTTTATTATAAAAAGTTACAACTAGAAATGATGGAACCTCTTAGGGAACTATTTAATAAAATTCAAATGGAAGGCAGGCAATGTTCCCTCTAATTTTTTTTCAGTGTGGGTGGAAAAGTATAGTGTTTGAGCGGCACATTTTCATGCCTGAGCACCTGAATTTTTTTCACACATGTCACCCAAAACAACCAAATCAGTGTTATTTGAAACGCAAAGTTATATTTATTCAAGGTACCCCCTTAATTAAAGGTGTTATATAGCAGTATCACTTACTGCAAGTCTGCAATATTAAAATGCTTGTATATGGTAATGTACACTGTTATTCACTGAAAGTCTGTCTCATCTTACAGTTTCTCACGTCTGTCTTTCTTTAACAACCATTCCGAGTACACTATATCAAAATCAATCTGTGCTGCTGAATTCTGGTAAGATCAGATTCGCATCAGCATATCCAAGTGCTCAGTTTGCAGCCGATTGCGAGCTTTGGTCTTGATGGCATTCATCAGGCTGAAACCTCGCTCACAATCAGCTCTTGATGCTTGGAATGTTGAGCAGATGTCCAGCAGATGTGACAGCAATCCAAACTGTTGCTCTCTTAGTGCAAACTGAACTACATCATCAAATGAGTGCATTAATCCAGACTTGAATTTCTCCGACACCAGAAATCTGAAGTCACGATATTGTGGCTGTACAGCTGATGTGATGCTGACTTCATCCAAATCCTCAAAGAAATGCTGGTATTTTCCAACCAGAGTTGCAATCTCAGTTTCCCCAAAATTAAAAGAATTCACATTCGACAGAGCAGCAGTTTCGAATATATTCCAATCTGTCAGCTCGTTGTCTGGAAAACGACTGTCAAGATGCAAGCACACACGTTCAATGAATCTGAGTATAGGAGCCGTGTCAATGTTTGGGTTGCTCTGCATATATTCGCGAGCTTCGTCATTCCAGTAAACCGTTTCACCTAAATACTGCAGGCAAAGCTTGGTTATTCTGGCCTTCACAAACTGAACGGCTTCGATTGGTGTCAGGTTGCTTCTTTGCAACAGCTTGTTCAACTCGGCTAATTCACGAACAACGTCGTCAAACACGATCAATGCAACACGAATCTGTGGATCCGTCAACTTTCTGTAACAATATTTACAGACTGGGTCACTGTGTGTTTCTGCTTGCTCTTTACAGTACTCAACCAAAACTGTAATGTTTCTCATCAATGCTCGCAATGCAAAATGTCTGGAAAGCCATCGTACTTCATTCAACGGTCTGAAAGCTACCGATTCACACTCAAGAACTTCTGCTAGTTCTGCAAATGCCGTTTTCTTCACAGAAGAGCGGCAGAACAGAGTGTATACAGTTCGTAGTAAAGTCTCGATGTCCTTCATCAGTGAAACGTGCTTACACGCATCATCAATCCCTAGGTCTTCTCGATGTGCCACACAGTGCTGTTCAAGCAAATGGGATACATCTCGACGAAGCTGAGCAGCCACACCGTTATTCTTACCCAGCATCACAGACACACCATCTGACGTAAACATGACCATCTTTTGAATGTTGATGTTGTTTGTAGCATAGAACTCTTTTATGGCTGCTGTGATTGCTGTGCTGTCGCACGTTGACAACTGTAAAATTCCTGCAAACACGGTCTTATAAATTGCGGCATTAGATGGGCGGAATTTCGCATACAAAATCAAAATTTTGGTGACTGATACATCGGTGCTTTCATCAGCAATAAGAGTATGAAAACTGGCATTACATAGATCATGCATGACTTCTTTCTGAACAACTGCATTGATGCACTCCACAAACTCAAAGCCATAATTCTTGCTGCGCCAGCTCTCCGGAATGGACACATACTTGCCTATGTGGTCATGTATGGCTGTGACTGATAATATTGACACATTCATGTTTATGGCCAGCAACACATTATCGATCAAAACTTTGACTTCATCGGCACTGGCATTTCTGCGCAGTGAAACTTCTTTTCTGTTTGCTCTTTCTTCTGCACTTTCAGTCAGTAGCCTCGGCAGTCCTCCAGATTTCTGGCATCGTAGTTTAATGACCGAATCCAGGTGACTCTTCTGATTGATATGACGCTTCAAATAATCAATTTTCCAATCATTCCACCGTTTTCCAGTGGTGAATGCGCCGCCTGTACAAGCTTCTTGGCATATCTGGCAAACAATGTCGTCACTATTTTCACAATACGTGAAGATGTCACCCAGTTTTGTTAATTGTTTTTAGATGAAGTTGGCAGTTCAGTCTCTACTAACTCTCCCAACCATTCTTGTTTAAACTTCAAGCTGCACTTTTTCTTCGTAACGAAGTTTACTCCAGCTTTACGTTTCGACATCCACACTGACTGATGTACCTATAGGGTTATTACAATTATCTTTTCAAATTCATTTTGGATTAAATAAAAAACAGCTTTGAAATGAATATATAAATTGCACTTAATACCAGTAATATTAAAATAGTAAATGTTTGATATATTTCATTTTAATGAATTTCACTTGATATACTTCATTTTAATGAGTTCACATTCAATTGCAAAAGTTGTCTATACACTGTATGCTTCTGTGAATGTATTATATGCAATTTGCTATTTTAAATGAGTAAAATTATTAAAATCCCCATTCATAAAGTCTCATTCACATCTAAGAGTTTTCTTCCATCATTAATTTGTAAACTCAAGGATTTATTGCCTGCATGTTCAACAATGCTTGCTGATTGTTTAAAAATTTGTGGGAATTTGTTCCTCTCTATACAGGTGGTTTCAGTAACCTACTACTACTGCAAAACTAATGGCAATACATTAAATTTTATTATTTTTAATATGAAAAAATAATTTGACTCATAAAATCTGATTGTTTTTCATGATTGCTCACACAGAAGTTGCTTGCTATTGGAAAAAGTAATGAATAGCTAAACAGAATAGGAAATTGCATTATCCAAAACTCTAAAAAAATGAAGTGAAAAATATTTTAACCACACTTTTTTTCAAATCTTACTCCTCCTACAACCCAGTGAACTGTGTGGATGACTTTAAAGTACTTATATTGTAGTTAAGATTTTAATTCTAAAGAATTTCTAAACTCCATACTACTTGCAAATTAAATAGATTGTTAAAATGGCTCTACCATAACAAATAAGAGAAAAAAAACACCTTCCTTTTGTTTATAAAGTAGTGATTTTAATTTGCTCCAAATGATTTAACATTACAACGTGGGTGGGACTGGAATTTTTATTACTCAGCAATGTCGTCACAAAGAGTGATGTCATGTGACCGGGCTCTCTCTCGCCTCTTTCCGACTCAAGGGCATCAATCATATTAGCCCAGGGATCTGCAAAATTGGCTCTTAAGACTGGTGGACTTCAACTTCCAGAATTCTGAGAGTTGAAGTCCACCAGTCTTAAAACAGCCAACTTTTCAGACCCCTGTGTTAGCCCAAAGCCTGGCGCTGGGCGGGCCTTGCTCCCCCATTGGTGGAGCCCCAAGAAGCGAGGATGGAGAAAAAGAGACAGAGGCCAAGGAGCTTCTTCCCCCCCACCCCGCAAAAATCTTATCAGGGAGCCGGGCAGTAGCAAATTAGCTGATCACGCAGCACGCGCGGAAAGCGAGGTCTGACCGGGTGGGACAGTGAAACTCCAGGGCTCTCTGACCTAATTGCCCATGAGAACTGTTGCCTCTGAAGCGACATTTTGCTCCAATATTTTGAACCTTTAAGCGCCCCTTTCCCTTTTTTCTTTTCAACCCACAATGATTAGGGAGGATCCAGAAGTCGGGCGGGGCTGAGAAGCGAGGAGGCAGAAAAAGAGACGGAGGCCAAGGAGCTTCCCCCCCGCCCCTTCCCAGCAAAAATCTAACTGGGGAGCCAGGTGGGCAGTAGCAAATTAGCCGATCACGCCGCATGATCAGTTAATTTGCTACCGCCCACACGGCGTGATCGGCTAATTTGCTACTGCCCGCCGGGCTCCCCGGATAGATTTTTGCTGGGAGGGGCGGGGGGAAGCTCCTTGGCCTCCGTCTCTTTTTCTGCCTCCTCGCTTCTCGTCCCTGCCCGACTTCAGGATCCTCCCTAATCATTGTGGGTCGAAAAGATAAAAGGAAAAGGGGCTCTTGTTTTGAAGTGCCTACACTGATTAAGGAGAATACTGAAGTCAGGAGGCAATGTACTGCGTTTAGCTGGAGCTGGCTGGAGAGTGTTTCGATTGTGATGTGATTCCCTAGCCGCTCTGTAGTCCGTGTGTCCACAGCAAATATGCGACGCTGCGCGGCAGTTAGAAATTACTGCGTGGCATATTCCAGGCACATGCGCGGCCGCGCAGGCACGCACCTTAGAGGGAACAGTGAAGGCAGGGTCCCACCATCTTGGAAAACAGCTTTTATTTCATTGATTCCAAAAGAGGAACCGGATCCTACCCAGCCAAAAAACTACAGGCCTATTTCATTACTTAATGCAGACTACAAAATCTTTGCTAAAATATTGGTAAATAGGTTAATGCCAATTGCACAACAAAATATTCACAATGATCAGTCTGGTTTTATACAGGGAAGGCAAATGAAAAGTAATGTAAGACAAATCATTAATATAATGGAATACTTGGGAAAGTATAACCAAGTCCCGGCAGTGCTTCTATTCTTAGATGCGGAGAAAGCATTCGACCAAGTCAATTGGCAATTTTTAATAAAAATACTACAAAAGATGCATTTCGGAGACCATTTCATGCAATCTATCAAAGCAATATACCAGAAACAGACAGCACAAATTATAGTTAATGGAGGCTTAACAGAATCTTTTAAAATTGAAAAAGGAACAAGACAGAGGTGTCCCTTGTCTCCATTATTGTTTATCTTAATCCTGGAATTGTTATTGAACAGAATACGTGGGTCTGACAAACTACAAGGAATTAAGATTAGGCACTACGAATATAGAGTGAGAGCATTTGCGGATGACTTGGTTGTAACTTTAACTCAGCCGGGGGAATCAGTTATAGGTCTAATGAATATAATTAACCAATATGGTCAAGTATCTGGGTTCAAAGTAAATCTAGGGAAGACAAAGATGATAGCTAAAAATATGACTACGAACCAAAAAAAAAAAAAAAAAGAATTAGAAAGAGTAACAGGATGTGAGATAGTAAAAAAGGTTAAATATTTAGGAATTTATATTACAACTTCAAATGAGAACGATCCATATATGTATATATGTATATATGTATATATGTATATATGTATATATGTATATATGTATATATGTATATATGTATATATGTATATATGTATATATGTATATATGTATATATGTATATATGTATATATGTATATATGTATATATGTATATATGTATATATGTATATATGTATATATGTATATATGTATATATGTATATATGTATATATGTATATATGTATATATGTATATATGTATATATGTATATATGTATATATGTATATATGTATATATGTATATATGTATATATGTATATATGTATATATGTATATATGTATATATGTATATATGTATATATTGCTACATTGTTATAACCATAAATAAGTAAGTTTGAAACCTGGTGGCAATTACTAGCTATATTATGCCACAACCATTTAAATAAGTTTAAATTTAACATTATTAAGAAACAATCTAAGCATTTAAGTACTTAAAATATAGCATTGTAGATGTTAATATGAACAAATATTGAGACCCTCCCCAGTCCTCCCTCCTTGCCTATATAACCCCTTCTGCCAACACCTCTAGATATTATTGTATAATCTATATTATTATTATTATTATTATTATTATTATTATTATTATTATTATTATTATTATTATTATTATTATTATTATTATTCTGTATTATTTAAAACTTATATAGTATACTAAGATTAATGTGGATATACTAATACAAAAAAAAGAGGGGGGAAGATTGAATGCCAGTTTGGGACAATATATACAAGATACTTTCAGAACAAGATAAAACTATAAGAGAAATGGCAAATATAACATCAACAGCACTTAGAAGTGGAAAAAAGACGAACATTAACCCTGCAATAAATCCAACAACAAGGGGTTCGCCGCCGCCCCCCGCCCCCCAACATCCAAAGGACCAACAGAAGAAATGAATGAAACAGAAAAAACAAATGTGGGGTCGAATACTGAAAATATACAGACAGTGCTTCAAACCATTCAAGAAACTATGTTAAAATTCCAAGAAACAGCAACAAAAAACCACGATGAAATGAAAAAAGATGAATGAAATGAAAATAGATATGAATGAAATTAAAGCAGAGATGTGTGAAATGAAAAATGAAGTCAAGAAAGACATACAGAAATTAGATGATAAAATGGAAACCATACAACAAGCTCTGGGAAAGAATGAACAATTAATAAAAGAAGCAGAAAAAAGAACAGAACAGACAGAAATAAAAATAAACCAGGTTGAACAACAAATGAAAGCATCAAATAAAAATCTAGAGGAATCGCTTATTCACATGGAGATGGACCGTGCAGCTTTCTACCTCCGCTTTCAGAATGTGACAGAGGTAAAAGATGAAGACCTAACTATGATAATGTCTGGCTTAATTGCAGAAACTTTAAACAGAGATAAGCAAGAGATCATAAATGAATTGGATGACATTTACAGAGTTACCACCAATTATGCGAGGAAACATCGACTACCCAGAGAAGTGCACATCAGGTTAGCGAGGAAAAAAGTAAGAGACATACTATATAAAATAACAAGAGAAGAACCGATGATGTACGAGGGGAAGGAGATACTAATATTAAAACAAATCCCACGAAGAGTGAGGGAACAGAGAAGAGACTACCAATTCTTGGCGATGCAATTAATTAAGAGGGAGATACTGTTTAGATGGTTAATACCAGAAGGGATGTTAGTAACATGGCAAGAGAAGAGAATCAAAATTGACAATCTTGAAAAAGCACAGGAATTATACGAGCAATTAATGTATCCGGAAGAGAAACAAAATACAGAAGAGGAGATAGAATATAGAAGAAAGGAAGAAAGACAACAAAAGGCAAGTGAGGGAAGACAGGGAGGACGTAGTAGGGAAGAGGAAGAACAACAGAAAGAAGAGGAAGTAAGACCAAAAACAAGAAGTCAAAAAGAAACTAGAGGCAAATAAAGATAAGGACAAGTAGAGATTTAGGAAAATGGAAGAAGAAATCCAACTACTATCTGTAAATGTCAATGGTTTAAATTCACTAACAAAAAGAAAACATATCTGCGCAAAATTAACAAAACAAAAAGCAGCCATAATATGTCTACAGGAAACACATATCAAACAACAAGATATAAAATACTTAGAATGTCCGAAATTGGGAAAATTATATACAGCATCGGCAGAAGAAAAAAGAAAAGGATTAGCAATCTATGTTAAAGAGAGAATAAAGACAAGCTTAATTTATGCAGATCCAAGGGGAAGAATATTAATATTAGAGATATGGATAAACCAAAAACCAATATTGCTGGTAGCAATTTATGCCCCAAACGAAGACCAGAAAAATTTCTATAAAAAATTACATGAAAAAAATCAGAGAAATTGGAGGGAAAAACATCTGTATAATAGGAGACTATAATGCCATAGTAGATAGCAAAAAAGACTATGTAAGTGACAAAAAAACCAAAAACAAAAAAAAGTATTACCAACAACGTGTATGGAGATGATGGAAGAGCTAAATCTAATAGACATCTGGAGAAAAATGGAACCAAATAAAAAACAATTTACCTTCTACTCAAATCCACACCAATCTTGGTCACGGATCGACATGGCATGGATGAATAAGGAAATCGTGGCAGAAGTATATAAAATTGAAATACTACCAAACATCTGGGCAGACCATAACCCCATTAAAATAATCTGGAAAGGGGAAAAAAACTAGATGAAGATGGACATTAAATCTGCAAATATTAAAAGAAAAAGAATTTATCCAAAAGTGTAAGAGTGAGTTGGAACTATTTTTCAAAGAAAACACAAAAGAACAGACATCAATACAAAACCTATGGGATATTATGAAAGCCTACATACGAGGAATCATTATAGCATATTCAGCAAAAAGAAATAAAGAAAAATGGGCACAACAGAAAGTATTAGAGAAGGAAATTGAGAACCTAGAAAAAGAACTCCAAAACAAACCACAAAGTGACAAAATTAGAAAAGATTGGATGCTAGCGAAACACAAATTAAACATACTAGTCCAGGAAGAAATAGTAAAAGACTTAAAACTAACAAAACAAAAAAAAATTGAGCAAGCAAATAAACCAGGAAGGTGGCTATCTTATAGATTGAGAAAAGAAAGAGAAAAAAGATTAATATATCAACTCCAAGAGGAAATGGGTGAATTACAACACACAATGGAAGGGGAAAAAAGATTGTACATAAATATTTCGAGAAGTTATATAAGGGGGAACAAATAGATGACAAACAAATACAAGAATATTTAAACAGAGAAGAACCCCCAGTAATACCAGAAGAGATGAAAGAAATGCTAACGAAACAAATAACAAAAATTGAACTGAAAAAGGCAATTCAAAAACAGAAAAATAATAAAACACCAGGCCCAGATGGATTCCCAGCAGAATGGTACAAAACGATAAACGATCTGAATGAATCAATAGAACCCCTAATGCTGGAGATGTATAACGAAACATTGACGAAAGCAAAAATACCGAACACATGGAGGGAAGCATACATTACGTTAATATATAAAGAAGGTACAGACCAAAACCAAATTCAAAATTACAGGCCAATCTCGTTGCTGAACGCGGACTATAAAATATTTGCAACAATAATAGCGGAGAGACTAAAAAGATTACTAAATGACTACATACACCCAGATCAAAATGGATTTCTCCCAACAAGACAAATTAGAAACAATACCAGAATAATAGCTAATATCTTGGAGTTGTCAGGCCTGTAATTATATTCTTTTTTGGATCTTTGGCCTGCCACACTTTCTTATAATTTTCTATGCTGTTACAATAGTGTAGTAGTTGGGAGGGGGGAATAGAAAGGAGTAGTATTGTAGAATGGATTGTTGACATTCTTTTGTAGAAGCCAAGGTCATCTTTTGTCTCAGCACCTCGACACCTGGCCGGAAGAAGATGGGTGTACACGCGTGGAAGATGATGATTGGAACATGTGATGGATTTGTGGGTGTGGGGAGAGATCATGAACTTTCAACTGAGTGAACCCAGAGCATGTACTTCCAGAGTTGGAATTTTCCATAGCCGTACTAACATGCCTGCGGAATAAATTGCACCTTTAAGGATGTTTTGCCTTGGACAATGATTTATTTCTGCATGGTATTTAGAACCCTAACATTATTCCAACTCTCTACTTTAAAATAATTCACTAGCTCCCTCCCCCTATCAAGGGGGAAGGGCTGGTGATGGAAGATCTGGTGATGGGGTCTCGGCATTCCCAATGCTGACCGGGACAGCGTAAATATCAGCGAAGAATGAATGAGAAGCTTTTGGTGATAAGAAGCTGAGTGCGGAACTTCAAAGGCAATTGAATGCTGCTTCCAGTTTAATTGCATCAGGAGGAATGCAGGAGGAGACACGACAAGACGAAGGAAGGTCGCAGACGGACTTCTTCAGGAAAATTGTGAGTGCATGCTCCCCCTCCTTCCCCCCAGCTTGGAAACAAGGCTTGGGAAAAAAAAACCTAGAACAGAGGTTTGGGCTCCTTCCAGACGGCAATAAATGAAATGGCTTGTCACCCTGCAACTAGCTGGGAGAAAGATTCCCTTTCAAAATGGGAATTTCAAAGGAGGCAGGAAGAAGGAATTTTTCCAGCATCTGTCACTTGCAAGCCACCACAAATGGGGCTGCAACCAGTAAATGAAGCAAATTGGGCAGTAAATTGGGCTTTCCTCCCAGGACTTGGATGGAAGAGATGCTACTTACCAACTCCTTTGCCATCAGCATGGGGAAATGCTCCAAGCCAGCAGAGGGCACCTACTTGGCCCATAACTCATCCAAGCCAGCAAAGGGCACCTACTTGGCCCATAACTCCTCCAAGCCAGCAGGAGGGTCCTTGGCACGTAAAACCCCTTAGCCAGCCATCATTGGTTGAGCTGCAACCTGTGAAGCAGGCAACCCCGGGATGGGTCTTAACCCCAGGTCATGGATGGGAGGGATGCCAGTGGGCACCTGCCCTCCCTCAGCAGATGGCACCATGGCAGAAAGCTGGGCAGTGGCCAACCGAGGGATTGACCTCCCCACTGGTTCCAGTCTCCCCTGCAAGGCCCAAAAAGGTTCTTACCAGACCTTCCTACAGAGAAGAAATCTCCATGGAAGAAGGGATTACCAAACAGAGGCCTGCATTGTGGATGGCGGGAAAATGTGCGCCTGCAAGGCTCCAAATGGTTCTTACCCCACCTTCCTACAGAGTAGCAATCACCAACATGGAAGAAGGGATTACCAAAGCCAGGTCTGCAAGATGGGAAGCGGGACAAGGTGCATCTGCAATGCCCCAAAAGGTTCTTACTCCACCTTCCTACAGAGAAGCAATCTCCACCATGGAAGAAGGGTTTACCTAGGGGGCAGCTGCAAGTTGGAGAGCAAGGCAGTGTGATGAAACGGTTCCTGAGTTTAGAGATGTAACTAGGTTCCATTCCTCGTGGGGCCCAATTAAATGCCACCATTGTTGTCAACTTGGCCACAGAGCGTCAGAGTGCTTGGCTCCAGCCCCAATGCCACAAACGTGCGCACCAACCACCACGGCGGTAAAGAGAGGGTCCCAGATGTCACCACAGAAGAGTCATCTGGGCCAACAACCTCTGGAAGAGGATCCCCAATTTAAGGTGAGGAAGTGTCCTACCAAGAGGGAGGCCTCGGAAGAGGAAAAGGGCAGACATTCTCCGGAGGACGATCCCCAACTTAAGGTGACAAAGAGTCCAACTAAGGGGGAGGCCTCGGAGGAGGAAAAGCCTAAACGACCTCTGGAAGAGGATCCCCAACTTATGGTGACGAAGAGTCCTACCAAGGGGGAGGCCTCGGAGGAGGGAATTGCCGAAGAACAAATGTGTGTACCAGTCGCCATGGTGGTAAAGAGAGGGCCCCAGATGCCAACACAGAAAAGTCATCTGGGCAAACGACCTCTGGAAGAGGATCCCCAGCTTAAGGTGACAAAGAGTCCTACCAAGGGGGAGGCCTCGGAGGAGGGAATTGCCGAAGAACAAACGTGTGTACCAATTGCCACGGTGGTTAAGAGAGGGCCCCAGATGCCCGCACAGAAAAGTCATCTGGGCCAACAGCCTCTGGAAGAGGATCTCCAACTTAAGGTGACGAAGTGTCCTACCAAGGGGGAGGCCTCGGAAGAGGAAAAGGGCAAACAATCTCCGGAGGAGGATCCCCAACTGAAGGTGACAAAGAGTCCAACTAAGGGGGAGGCCTCGGAGGGGGAACAAGGCCAGCCGTGGATGATTGGATCCAAGAGCCCAGAACCTACAGCACCTGCAGCAGAGAGCCCGAAACGGCCATGGGAAGAGGTCGCAATGGACTTCATCATGGAACTCCCAGACAGCAGTGGGCATAAAGTAATTTGGACTGTTATTGATTTGGTTTCTAAGCAGGCACACTTCATTGCTTGCTCAGGATTGCCATCCGCAAATGAATTAGCGAAAATGTTTGTGAAATACATTTATCGCCTGCATGGAGTACCCAAGAAGATCATTTCAGACCGCGGAGTCCAGTTCACAGCCAAGTTCTGGAGAGAGGTCCTGAGATCTATTGGGTCCACACAAGAACTGAGCTCAGAGGTTCATCCCAGCATGAACGGCGTAGAAGAGGGAGCCAATGCGGTGGTGGAACAATACATCAGGTGTTTTGTGGACTATCAGCACGACAACTGGTCGGACTTGCTACCCTTCGCCGAAGTGGCGTACAACGATGCGGTCCACAGCAGCAGAGGATTAGCGGGTTTCCAGATTACCAGTGGCATGGAAGTTGTTGCCATGCCTGAGTTGCCTAGAGAATCTCCTTCTTTCATGTCTTTGAGTGAATGGATGGACATGCTAAAGAAAGGATGGGAGAATACGAAGAAGGCTCTAGCAGTTGCGGCAGAAGCCTACCAGAAGCAAGATGATCAATGTCGCTCACTCCTAAACCCCTACCGTGTGGGGGACAATGTTTTTGCATCTACCAAATACATAAGATTAGAAATGCTTAGCAAGGAATTGGGTCCAAAATTTCTAGGTCCATTCCCAATAGTGAAGATAGTTAACCCAGTTACAGTTCAACTCAGTCTACCCAGAAGTCTAGGGGAAATTGACCCAGAATTTCATTGTAGCTTGTTGAAACCAGTAATTGGGTCTAACAGAAGAGCATCCACCCAAGCTCAATCTCCTCCTTTAGTGATGGAAGGGGAAACACAATCTGAGGTGGAAAAAATTGTAGATTTCAGGCTGAATAGCGGTTGCTTACAGTACTTAGTGCATTGGAAGGGTTACCCTTGGTCTGAAGCTAATTGGGTAAACAGTGGGAACCTGAAAGTGGAGAAGTTAGTAAAGCAATTCAATGGGAAGTTTCCCGAGAAGTCAAGGGGTTCCCCTGGGTGGAGAAGAGGTGGTTAATTTTGTTATGTTAACTTTTATATTATTCTCTTTGCAGGAAATGTTTTTCTTTTGAGGAGAGGCCGCCTGTCAGGCATGTAATTATATTCTTTTTTGGATCTTTGGCCTGCCACACTTTCTTATAATTTTCTATGCTGTTTCAATAGTGTAGTAGTTGGGAGGGGGGAATAGAAAGGAGTAGGATTGTAGAATGGATTGTTGACATTCTTTTGTAGAAGCCAAGGTCATCTTTTGTCTCAGCACCTCGACACCTGGCCGGAAGAAGATGGGTCTACATGCCAGCGTGGAAGATGATGATTGGAACATGTGATGGATTTGTGGGTGTGGGGAGAGATCATGAACTTTCAACTGGGTGAACCCAGAGCATGTACTTCCAGAGTTGGAATTTTCCATAGCCGTACTAACATGCCTGCGGAATAAATTGCACCTTTAAGGATGTTTTGCCTTGGACAATGATTTATTTCTGCATGGTATTTAGAACCCTAACAGGAGTATTATGAGGTGCATACAGGGAAACAAGTGGCACTTGTATTCCTGGATGCACAGAAGGCATTTGATAATTTAAATTGGCAATATATGAAACAACAAATTAAAAATATGAATTTAGGAAATAAATTTGAAAGATTAATAGAAACAATATACTCCACCCAAAAGACAAACATACTATTGAATGGGGAAAATACAGAGTCCTTTGAAATAACGAAAGGAGTAAGACAGGGCTGCCCACTATCACCTCTGCTTTTTATTCTGACGCTAGAAAGCCTTCTGATACGAATTAGAAAAAACCAGGAAATAAGAGGAACCAAAATTAAAAATGAAGAATACAAAATACAGGCCTTTGCAGATAACTTAGTATTTATTATAGAAGATCCATTAGAAACAGGGAACAAGTTAATGCAAGAACTAGAAAAATATGGAGATGTGGCAGGACTAAAAATTAATAGAGAAAAGACCAAAATAATAACCAAAAATCTGAAGGAAGAACAGAACAAAGAATTAGAAAAAACATTAGGACTCCAGGTAGTAAAGAAAGTCAAATATTTAGGAATATGGCTAACTGCAAAGTGCTCAACCATAAAAGAAAATAATTACACAAAATTAGTGCAACAAATAAAAAAAGACCTAGAATTATGGGGAAAATTACAACTATCGCTATTAGGGAAAATAGCAACTATAAAAATGAACATACTACCAAGAGTCCTATATCTATTTCAAACGATCCCCATAAAACTAGAGATTTTTTTTTTTACGGAACTGAACAAAATAATACTAAAATTCATCTGGCAAGGGAAAAAAGCTAGGATAAAACTGAAAGCATTACAGGATGATAGAAGCAGAGGTGGTATGGGGCTACCTGACTGGGAACTCTACTATAATGCAGCAGCACTAATTTGGATTAAAGATTGGATAAATTTAAAAAACAAAAGAATATTAGCAGTAGAAGGACATGAACTGCAAACAGGATGGCACTTTTTCTTATGGGAAGAGAGTAAAAAGAAGCAAAAATATTTCCATGCACACTACATTAGAGAAGCATTGATTCAGGTCTGGAACAAAATTAAAGCAAAACACTATATGAAAATACCGGCATGGCTTTCCACCATGGAAGCCATGACACACCCCAATACGCTAGATATATCAAAAATGGTTAGGTATAGTGAAATTTTAGATAACCAGGGGAATCTGAAAACAAACCAAGAACTAAAAGAGAACAATATCAATATAGATTGGTGGCCATACCTCCAATTACAATCAAGATATAAAAAAGATATAAAAGAATATGGAATATATACGGAACTGCAACAAATAGACAAAATCTTAATTGGCCCAGAAAACAAATTTATAACGAAAATGTATAAATATTTGTTAGAAATAAACTTAGAAGAAGAAATAGTTAAAGGATTTATGATAGCATGGGCCAAAAATTTTGGTTATAATATAGATCTAGCGGATTGGGAAAAAATTTGGAATATAAATTATAAATTAACGAGATCAGCAACACTGAAAGAAAATATATACAAAATGTTTTATTGTTGGCACCTACCACCAACAAGATTGGCAAAAATGTACCCAACACTGAAACCGACCTGTTGGAAATGTTAGAAAGAACAAGGGACCTACTACCACATCTGGTGGACCTGCCCGGAATCGCAAAAAAATTGGAAAAGAATCTGGAAGTGGGCACAAGAAATTACGGGGGAACAAATAAAGTATAAACCCGAAACCTTCTTACTAGGAATAATTAAAGGGAACTACACAAAAAAAATTAACAAGATTGGCAAAAATGTACCCAACACTGAAACCGACCTGTTGGAAATGTAAAAAAGAACAAGGGACCTACTACCACATGTGGTGGACCTGCCCGGAATCGCAAAAATATTGGAAAAGAATCTGGAAGTGGGCACAAGAAATTGCGGGGGAACAAATAAAATATAAACCCGAAACCTTCTTACTAGGAATAATTAAAGGGAACTACACAAAAAAAATTTAAATATCTACTAACACATATATTAACCACAGCTAGAATTGCCTTTGCCCAATGCTGGAAGCAAAATAATACACCGCCAGACAAATTAGTGATAAAAAAAACCTTGGATTGTGCAGAGATGGACAAATTAACCCTAAAATTAAAGGACAAAGAAGAATCGGAATACTACGAAATTTGGAATAAGTGGTATGAATGGTTGGATAATAAGAAAAACAATTAAGCCGAAAACAATATACATAAATAAACATAGAACTGTATATAAAAGTAGGTAAATATGTAAAATATCATTAAAATGTATAGATAAGATGACATAATGATTGTAATATATGGTAAAGAGAGGAAAACATACATAGATACGACGATGTAACATTGTACAAACTGTTGATATAAAGATTGTAATATGTCATAAAAAGACAAAAACAATAAAAAATTATTACAAAAAAATAAATAAAAACCATAACATTGTGTGCATCATTAGTTTGGGCAGCTAAGCATGGATATGTAATAAATCATTTAGATGTTGAAACAGCATATCTTTATGCACCGTTGCAACACACTATTTATTTAGAGAAACCTGAAGGATTAAACGCTGATAGCAACACTGATTGTTGGAAATTTTAAAAGAGCCTGTATGGTTTAAAAGAGTCAGGCTCCGAGTGGAATTAATGCATAGTGAAGGAATTAGCAAGGATAGGGTTTAAAACTGGATTAGCTGATCCTTGCTTATTTAACCTAGAAAGTGATGGTATGACTTCATTATTGTTATTGTTTACAGACGATATAGCATTGATTACTAAAACAGAGCAGAAGGCTGCGATGTCCTGCCTTATAGCCGGAACATCGTGAGTGAAATGGGGCGGTTAGGGGTGAAAGGAGAATGGAGAGCGTCAGCTGCTGCCGGCGTGGGTGTGGTCAGCAGCTGCGGCGGGACGCCCGGCCTGGGGTCTCTGCAGCCAGCATGGGTATGGTCGGCGGTGGCGGTGAGATGCCCAGTCTGGGGTCTCTACAGCTGCTGCCCCACCACGCCGTGGTGTTATCCCGGTTGCTCCCCCCCTCTCCTTGCTTATGCACATGATAAATTAGATCAGCGGGGAGGGGCTGAAGCAGCTGGCATGGATACTAAGGCCAGCGGAAGATGGCTTCAGGAGTTGGCGTGGGCGCGGTTGGAGTGGAGGGGGTCCTTCGTTGTGCCCCTCCCAGTGTTGCTGCCGTTGCCTGGGCCACCGTACTGTGCCATTTGGCCATTTGGCCTCCCCCCCTGTGATATTACGGACGTTGCTGCCATCACTGGCCACTTCACCACCTCGCAAGCTAGCATCTGCTGCGATTTTGGACAGCTGTCTGTTACCCTTACATATTGTCCCCAACACCGTCTATTTTTATGATGGACATAGCTTCCTGCTACCCCCTTGAACACTGCTGGCTCCCCCCCCTCCAGTGGACATGTCATCTCCTCGTTCCATCTCCCCATGATGTCATCCCGTTTGCTTGATGCCACTCTCTCCTCTAAGCTATACTGCGACAGAACTTTATTCCCTCCGGGAACTCCCCCTTTCCCGGGGATGGCCTTCTGACCTATCAAGACGCTTCCTTAATGATGGATCTTGGGATCCCGAGAGGTGGCGTGCGAAGAAGAGATTTCTTAGGGTTTTTTTCCAGGGGCTTTTAAACCAAATTTTAAGGGGGAGTTTATTTGGATGGCTCAGACAGGCTTGTGGGGGGGAGTCTGCCAGGGCACAGGCCAGAGCTAACTAATGGGCGCGGGTTTGGAGGGCTGGGAAGGGTTGGGATTCCGGGGGAGACGCTAAGCCATTCCATTGGGGGGTTCACCATCTCTACTGTTTGTGGGAGAGGCAGATATGGTGAGGGCCAAGGGCCAAATGATGTTTGGAGGACGCAGTTTTGCTGTTTAAGAGTGATCACACGTTCTGACCCTCATCGCCCTTCTCGCACCCCCGGGTGCTCGGGATTACAGGACCCTGGTCTCCGGCTGGTGTCGCTTAAAGCCAGGTCAGTGGTACATAAGGCTCCCCTCATTTACGACCTCATACAAGAGGGTAGAGCGGACCTGGCGTGCATTACGGAGACCTGGTTGGACCATGAAGGGGGTGTGCCCCTTAGCGAACTATGCCCACCAGGCTTCCGGGCGTTTCACCAGCCGAGAGCCCAGGGCAGGGGCGGGGGGGTGGCGGTGGTTATTAGGGAAAGTCTCAGACCTCAGGAGGTCACTGTGCCTCAGATAGGCGGGTGTGAGTCCCTCTTTGTGAAGTGGGGCCTTGGAGCTCAGGTGGGCCTTTTTGTTACGTACCTGTCTCCCTGCTATGTTTCATCGGCCCTGCCGGAGCTGCTGAATATATTAGCTGGATTGGTGGTTGATTTCCCCAGGCTCATGGTCCTGGGGGATTTCAATCTGCCTTCCATTGGCGAGACATCCGAGTCAGCTTGGGAGCTCATGGCTTCCATGACAGCTATGGACCTAACTCAGTTAATTCAAGACCCAACCAATAATGGGGGACACACGCTCGACCTGATTTTTGTCTCTGGGCAGTGGATGAATGATCTAGATTTAGGGGATATTTCTATTTAACCCTTGTCATGGTCCGATCATTTCCTCATCAGGCTTGACTTCCATACTGCTACCCCTTGCCGCAGGGAGGGGGAACCGACTATATGGTCTGCCCCAGGCACCTGATGGACCCTGAAAGGTTCCTGATGGAGCTTGGGACTTTTCCTGAATCCCTTGCTCACAACTCGACCGAAGCCCTAGTGGAAGCCTGGGATAGGGCGGCCCCTGGGGCCTTGGATCGCGTTGTGCCTTTGCGGCCTCTGACCCAGTGTCGATCCCAGATGGCTCCCTGGTTTACCAAGGAGCTCCGGGAGATGAAACACCGGAAAATATGCCTAGAGAGTGGTTGGAGGGCCAGCCGGTCCGAATCTGATCGACCACTGATAAGAATTCATATTAAATCCTACTTACTGGCGATAGAAGCGGCAAAATGGCAATATTTTTCCGCTCTCATCGCGTCCGCAGATAACCGCCCAGCCGCCCTGTTTAGGGTGACCAGCTCCTTATTTAACCAAGGAACTGGGGAAGAGCCCTTGCAGGGTAGGGCTGAAGAATTTGTTCAGTATCTGCAGGATAAAATCGCTCAGATCCGGACAGGCTTGGACTCTGACTGGGTAGTTTCGGGCGAGCCAATGGGGATGAATCTTGAGGAGACATCTGGGTTGGGTTTGACCCTGTGACCCCCGAAGGCATGGACAGGATTATGGGGAGACTCAGTGCTGCCACTTGTGTGCTGGACCCGTGTCCCTCTTGGTTAGTTTCGGCTTCCCGGGAGATGACAGAGGCTGGCTCCAGGCGATTACCAACGCTTCATTGAGAGAGGGGTTCTTTCCCACTGCCTTGAAGGAGGCGGTGGTGAGGCCCCGCCTTAAGAAGCCTTCCCTGGACCCAGCTTCTTTAGCCAACTATCATCCGGTCTCCAACCTTCACTTTGTAGCGAAGGTTGTCGAGAGTGTGGTATCACGTCAGCTTCCCCAGTACCTGGATGAAGCTGTCTACCTGGATCCGCTCCAGTTGGGTTTCAGGCCCGGGTACAGCATGGAGATGGCATTGGTCGTGTTGATCGATGATCTCTGGCGGGCCCGGGACAGGGGCTGCTCCTCTGTCCTGGTCCTATTAGACCTCTAGGTGGCTTTCGATACCATCGACCATGGTATCCTACTGCGACAACTCGGGGGGTTGGGAGTGGGGGGCACCATTTTACAGTGGTTCTCCTCCTACCTGTCGGATCAGTTGCAGTTTGTGTTGACTGGAGGGCAGAGATCGACTCCAGGCACGTCACTTGTGGGGTGCCCCAGGGGTCAGTTCTCTCACCCCTCCTGTTCAACATATACATGAAACCGCTGGGCGAGATCATCCGTGGTTTTGGGGTACGGTATCATCAATATGCTGATGATACCCAACTTTTCATCTCTACCCCAAACCACCCAAACGATGCCCTCGATGTGTTGTCCCGATGCCTGGAGGCTGTGCGGATCTGGATGGGGAGGAACAGGCTCAAGCTCAATCCCTCCAAGACTGAGTGGCTGTGGTTTCCATCATCCATTTGTACATCTTCTCCCATCTTTGACGATAGGGGGAGAAATTTTAGCCCCCTCAGAGAAGGCTCACAATCTGGGAGTCCTCCTGGATACGCGGCTTAGTTTAGAAAAACACCTGACGGCCGTGACCAGGGGGGCTTTTTACCAGGTTTGCCTGGTACGTCAGTTGCGCCCCTTCCTGGATCGGGATGCTCTGTGCACAGTCACTCATGCCCTCGTCTTTTCTCGCCTGGACTACTGCAATGCTCTCTACATGGGGCTGCCCTTGAAGAGCACCCGGAGGCTTTAGCTGGTCCAGAATGCGGCCACGCGGGTTGTCATGGGGGTACCTAGGTGCTCCCATGTTACATCCCTTTTAGGCGGCCTGCACTGGTTGCCGGTTGTTTTCCAGGTGCGATTCAAGGTATTAATTATGACCTTTAAAGCGCTCCATGGCTTAGGCCCAGGGTACCTGTGAGACCACCTATTGCCACCAGTAGCCTCCCACCATCCAGTACGATCCCACAGAGTTGGCCTTCTCAGGGTGCCGTCGGCCAGACAGTGTCGGCTGGTGACCCTCAGGGGGAGAGCCTTCTCTGTGGGAGTGCCTTCCCTCTGGAATGAGCTGCTCCCGGAGCTTCGCATAATCCCTGACCTCCAGTCCTTCCGACGCGCCCTAAAAAGTTGGCTTTTCCAGCAATCCGGCCTGGCCTGTTAATTTTAACTTATTTTAAATGTATTGTGTTTTAAATTCGATTGTTTTTTTGGATATGTATATAATTTTTTTAACTTTTGGGATGTGTGTTTTTTTAATGTTGTATGCTGCCCTGAGTCCTTTTGGAGAAGGGCGACATATAAATCCAAATAAACAGAAACAGAAACATGTAACCCTAGGCTTGGCTTGGCAATGTATATAAGCTATGATTATTTTACTGTTACTTTAAATGCTTAAGAGATGTAATTGGTTTGTTAGCTCAAGCAGCCATAAGAGGGAGCCAGAATGGTTGTTAGCTCTCTGTTTTGTTAGAAGCTGATCGGTGTATTTTGAGGTATTGTGGTTTGCGACTTTTTAGCTATACTTTGTGTGTTAGACTGACTATTTTGATAACTGAATTACTGAACCATGTATGACTTGGACTATTAACCAGACTCTGAATATCTCTATATTTCTGCATAGTAAACTACTATATTTTTATACTATTCAGTGTCTCTGTATTCTGGTTTGTGCGTGTTATTCCATATCACTCTCATTACGCTTCTCTGCATACTCGCTCTTCTAACGGGGAGCTTAATTACTTAACAGGCTCCATCCTCCTCCAGCTCAATGCTGTGTCAAACTGAACCAATGTTAGAACACACCAGGATACAAACAATTCCACACCCACTCAACGTTCAGGCTTGACACTGAGTTTCTTTCTCCCTTAAGATTTCTCTTTCTCTTTTAGGGGAGATATGATATTCTGCCTTTTTAATATTTTCTAAAATATTTCATTCTTCTAGGAATGGTGGGTGCTAACCTTCTACAATATCCCCCCTTTTTGCCAAAATATGTGGGTGAAACATACATTTTTCTAGACAAAGATTAAAAATTGATCTGATCAGGGAGATTTGATGGGTGCGTTTAACTTTTTCTGATGCAAAGGGGACGGCATTGATAGAGGCAGCAGAAAGGTATCCCTTCATACCCAAGAGGGGAGCTTTCAAGCCATGAAGGTCTAGCAGCTAGTGCAAAAGTTCTGGAAAGAAATTTACAGTGTCCAATTTTCTATGCCAATCAATTACAGATATTAGATATCACTTTCTGTGAGCTTCCAGTCAGGTTTTAAGCAAGCACAAGTCCCAAAATTCTACACAGCCATGGTTTTGCTTTAAATAACTATCGCCTGCCCATTTCCAAGAGTTGCTTTTTTGAACCTGCCTTAGATCTTAGTTTAATGCATCCAAGATTTTTGAGGCCAAATTGAGGTTAGCCAGTGTGCAATCTATTTAGTATTTTTCAAATTTCCCTCCCACCAGTCAGAATTTTCCTCACCAGACAGAATTTCCCTCCCACCAGACAGAAGTCCAAGGTGTTCAGAATGTGCTGTGCCAACCACTCCCAAATGCAATCCCTCCATAGGTCCATTTAAATGATTACAACATAAATGAGACAAACAAAAAACCTTACAACAAATTTCTGCCCTCCCCCATCTCTTGAGAATTGAAAAGAGTATTTAGTCTTCACTGGTCAATCTCAAGGTCCTCTCTTTCAAGTCTGTTAGGCATTAGTTTGGGTTGGTGGTATGGCTGGTCAGTCAGGCTTGGGAAGATCTGCTCCACTCTGGTTGCTGTGATGACTTTCTTGGTAGATTACTAAATGGAGGGTCTCCTCTGGAGGCAGCATCTGGGTCAGTGACCTGCTTCCACAGGTTGCAGAGTTGTCTGTGCAGGGCTGAGAGACATGAGAACAGCCTCCCCCCCCCCCCCTTTGTGGGTGATCCTCCCAGGAAAGGCATTGTTGGAGGATAAGTCATGGAGAGGTGGAGGGATAGGTGGGTAGATAGCTTGCAGGCAGAGTATGAGGGGGGAGGGAAATATCAGTACATCCTTCAGGAAAAAGATGGACACATAAAATCACTTAAACACATACAGTAAATGCAAGATTTAAACTTTTCTGTAAATGAACTTAAAACATTCCCAACTCTCTTTTTATAACATTCTGCATTTTTAATATTTCCTAAAATATTTCATTCTTCTAGGAGAGATGGGTGCTAACTTTCTACACTGGAAAAAATAGAAACACATAGAATAAGAACCCAGATACAAAATAAGAAGTGTGGAGCTGCTGGTGAGCATAACAATTAACAAATACAGATAAATCTAAATCTCACCAGTGATGCTGTGTGCATGGGATACAGATTTTTGTCCTCAGATGAATATGTGCCACAGATTAGACTGAATTCTTCCTGGTGCTTCTGTTTCCTCCAAATGCTAAAGGAAATGTAGTCTGGCTTCCCAGAATGCACTTGTTTTTTGGAATGAGGGATGCTGGAAAGATGACCCTTGAAGGTCCGGGTCTCAATAAAGATTCATATTTGGCCACAAGATAGACCTCAAGATACATTAAAGAACAATAATAGCAATAAATATACATAATTACATATACAAACTTTATGCTGTAAGCATGACAGTTATTTGTTTTTCTAGCATATGAATTAAATGTAGACACAATGATTTGATCATGATGTGTAGTCATCTTAAGTATAGGACAAAAATTATTATTACTTTCTTTCCTTTCAATAAGAATATGGTCTTACTTCAGTCTTTTCCTTAACATATGAACACACATTCAAACTAAATGCAATCTATGTGGGACTCAGAAGATTCTTCAAAAGTCAATATTATACTGATGCTGCTGAGAATTTTGCGAAAAAAATCTGAATCAAAAGAACTAGCTCTTTGTTCTCATAAAAATAAAGTGAAAATCATTTTGACATTCCTATTTTGTCTTGCATATTTATCCTGAGCCTGATGATACTACTCTTATATTGGGAGTATTGGTGCTATTAAGTATGTTAGGGCAAGACAAGGGGAACATTTAAAATATTTGTAAAATGTGCCCATGATTGTTACCTCCTTCAGCTTCTCGTGTATAGCTTTTCTCCAGTTCCTCTTTGCATTGCAGTATTTTTTACAAAAATAATTATCCATCCAGTCATTCAATCAATGAAACAGAATTACATTTATGAAATCATTAAGATAACTCTCTGCAAGCTTGTATGTCCTCTTATATTCTCACTTCTCCTCCAGAATATCTTCATCCCTCTTGTAGTCCAGACAGAACTGCCCTGCCATCAGTAAGGAATAAGTTAAAATATGTTCTGGATCCTGTGAGACCAGAATATTTCTGTCCTACAAGCATTATCAACTACCGAACATAATTTACCATACCTATTATACCATTGCAGGGAGCTAGTCCTCAACAAAGTTCTACTGCTCATTGAAAACATAACAAATACTATATTACAGTGATGGCGAACCTATGGCACGCGTGCCACAGGTGGCACGCAGAGCCATTTGTCAGGGCACGCGACGCGCCTTTTTAAAAGCCATTTTTCGCCCTCCCCAGGCTCCAGAGGCTTTATAGGAGCCTGGGGAGGGTGAAAAGAGACTCCCCCGCCCTCCCAGAGGGCCTCCGGAGGCTTCAAGGACCGTCCGGAGATCTCCCTGAAGCCTTCGGAACGCTTAAAACAACCCTCCGAGCAAACCGGAAGTGACTTCTGGTTTGCTCGGAGGGTCGTTTTAAGCGTTCCGAAGGCTTCAGGGACCGTCCGGAGGCTTCCCTGACATCTTCGGAGTGCTTAAAACCACCCTCCGAGCAAACTCGGAGGGTAGTTTTAAGCGTTCCGAAGGCTTCAGGGAAGCCTCCGGACGGTCCCGGAAGCCTTCGTAACGCTTAAAACGACCCTCCGAGCAAACCAGAAGTCACTTCCGGTTTGCTCGGAGGGTTGTTTTAAGCGTTCCGAAGGCATGCACAGAACTCAAAAACAAGATGTTGGCAACGACCAAGGAACCGATTCAGGGGCGTGGCAGGCCTGGATTGCTGCCGGTTCTGGTGACCCAGGCCCCCATACCACTACCGGTTCCACTGAACTGGGCCAAACCAGTAGGAACCCACCTCTGACGTGAAGTGATAGTACCGCTTTACACTGCATTGGTGAAACCACACTTGGAATATTGTATCCAATTTTGGTCACCACTGTACAAAAAAAAATGTTATGACTATAGAAAGAGTTCAGGAAAGAGCAACAAAGATGATTAGGGGAGCAGCAGAGGATAAAACATGTGCTGAATAGTTGCAGGAGCTGGGATATGTCCAGTCTAACAAAGAGAAGGCCTGGGATGATATGATAGCAGTAGAGCTGCCACAGAGAAAAGGAGGTCAACCTATTCTCCAAAGCATCTGAGGATAGGATGAGAAGTAATAATTGATAACTTATCAAATAGAGATCCAACCTAGAATTAAGGAGAAATTTCCTGACAGTGAGGTCAATTAATCAGTAGAATGGTTTGCCTCCAGAAGTTGTGGGTGCTCCATTGCTGGAATGGTATAGGGTTGGATTTGAGCAGGGAGTTGGACTAAGACCTCCAAGGTCATTTCCAGAATAACTTTGTTATTCTGTTACTTCAGCTGAACAGAACAAGGTGCAATACAAAATTTATCAGCAGGAGCCACATCCCTGTTATATGTTTTCCATATAGATGCCATTAAGAACGTAGCACATTCAGAAGGAAAAGGCAATTAAAGCAGTGGTGGGTTTCCATTTATTTTACTACCAGTTCGCTCGTACGGGGCTTCTGCGCATGCATAGAAGCATCCGGATGGGTGGTCGGAGCCTCCCGCCACTGCTACTACCAGTTTGCCCGATCCAGGCTGAACCAGGAGCAACTCACCTCTGATGTAAAGGCCTGAGACAAGGAATCTGGTATGCCCTAATGCAAGTGCTACCGTGTAATAGGGGTGGCACGGAGATCAGAGAAATAAAGAAGTAATTTCTGAGTTTTACTGGATCTGAGTGGAAAGGCTAAACTTGTGGATTTCATATTTTTTCAGGTCAGCACCCTGCTGACAATGGGCATAGCCTACATCTCATGGACTCTACAGAGAATAGGATGGCCCTTGTGGCAAACAAACAGAGTGAGGCAAGTAACTTAGCTGGTCTTTTTCCCCTTGTCATGCAAATTCAAATGACAATCCCAAGGTTCAGACATCTGGAAAGCTTTCTCATGATAGAAACCCTCTGGAAGCCACTTAATGGTAATGGCCTCTTTTGGTTTGCAAGTATCATTCAGGCTTTTTGTTTTTCCTTTTTGTACCACTTCCATCAAAGCTCCTTCATGGCAGAAATATTTATTTTATTTCCTGACAACTGGAAGTAATTAATAACTTCAGAATAGAGGATATGAAAAGCCAGATGTTCTTGCCCTACTTAGAAAAGCCAAGAAAAGAGTGCAGCACCTGTGCCCAGTTGTTTCTACAGTCACCCTGGGATCCAGAGGGACCCATGTTTGCTGAGGAGGTTTATATATACATAAAAATAGATATAGATACATACACACACGTGTGTGTGTGCTATATATTATATTCACATATATCAGGTGAACAAACTACTTGGTTTGAATTTGTTCCATCTAGCTGGTGGTCCTGTACACCTAGAATTTAAAAAATGGAAATGTCCCTGAGGAGATTAATAATTTGAAAATTAATTTAAGGATACTAATTGAAATGTATTATACATTTTGCTAAGTTTTATTGATCAACAAAACAAACAATTCAAAGGAAGTCCACATAAGACTTATCAAGAAAACACAATGGTGAGAAAAATCTTTATTATTAGAGAAGAGAAAACCCAAAAGACTCAGAGTTAAAATAAAATTGAAGACAGAAGGAAACAAGCAGCAAATTTACTCTGGTTTAAAACTATCGTGTTATCTTTTTCACTTTAATTTTGTTTGTTTTTTATGGACAGACCTTTTACAAATGCCTCTTATTTTTAAACTGGACTGGTATTTTTTCCCCTTCTTCCTCTATACTTTCCCCATTTTTTGTGTTTGTGTTTGCAAGCCTTTCCTTGCAAGGCTCAGCCGGATCGTAATCTTTAAACTTTTTTTTTTCTTTTTCCGGAGAAAAACCCTTTCCGGAGTTCGGAGTTTACAAAAGAAAGCCAAAAACAGAGGGAAAAGATGTAACACTGCCATCTAGTGGCTAGAGACTTGGCAACATCTGATATTACAAAGCTATCGGCTTGGTTTACTGAAAGGATCAGTGGAAAAAACTTCACTGAATTTGTTTGAAACCTAGCAAAAGCATTGGATGTTTTAGTGGCAGTGTCTATAACTTGGAAAAATGGCACTATATAAATAAGAAAAGGAACTAACATTGCAAAAAATTATGTTAGAAATTCAAAAACTCTTAATAACTACAGAGATAATTGAAAAGAGTCTTGAATTTATAGATCAAAATACAAAATATCAAAATACAGAAAATACGGAGAGAAGAGTTTAGAATACTTATAAAACAACGATGAAATTTGAGGACAGAGTTCAAAAAATTGCAGAGACATATGAAAGTGATAAGAAAATTATTGACATTGACAGCAAATCGAGTGTGGAGGGAAATGATAAGTGCGGAATATGGAAAGGAGAGATCGATGAACTGGAACTCTATCTCAGATGTCAAAACATAGATGAAGATAGGGGAGAAAATTTGGCAGAAACAATGACAGTAATTTCGGCAGAAGCACCAGTGATAACAAAAGTCAAGGAGATGAAAGGAACAGATGGAGGGTTTTGAATTCTTTTAAGAAATCCAATGAACAACAAGTTGTCAAGAGAAGTCCACATAAGGCTTATCAAGAAAACACTTAGAATACAGATTCTACAAATGGCAAGAGATATTGGACTGCACTATTTCTGGAAGGATACAGGATGATGAAATGAAATGTCACAATAAAATTTAGTTAAATGTAGTTACATTTTGAGTACTATGTATAAGACAAATTAATAATAGATATAGCCTTCCGGTTCCGGCAGCTGACGGCGACGGGCAGAGACTGCTCGCCCCGCGCATCCCCGGTGGGCTCCCCACCCCTTGGGGGGCACAGGACGCCCCGGAGAGGCGTTCTGCCGGAGGAGCGGCGCAGCGGGAGGACCCCTGCATCAGCGGCGGCCATCGGGGGGCTCTCACTTCGCTCCAGGCACCGAGGAGCGCGAAGGGGAGGCGCTCTGAAGCGTCTTCGCTGCGAGGCTGTCCGGAAGAAAAAAAGAAACTTGAAGGATGCGTCGGCGATGCGGTGAGGTGTAGTCTCCTTTCATACCTATTACCTACTCTAAAACTCGTCAGTTGTGTCTAATCGGAACTTTTGGTTAATTCGGAGAGGTGCGGCTGGAGGGGAGGGAGATTTCCCCCCCCCTCGGACAAGCGGCTAGAAACAAACGTGCTCGTAGCCCCAGGGAAGGAGGAGGGGGAGAGCCAAACCAAAGAGGTCACACTCCAACTAAATGGATCTTCGGATTTAAACCTTTAGGTTTCAAGACAATGGGATCTGGAAGCCTTGGGAACTTTGAACTTTGAAAACTTTATTTGTTGCCTCAGTACCCGAAGTTGGCAGGGCAAGATGGCACACTTCCGTTTTCTTCATGAAAGGTGAACTTGACTCCACCTCTTAGCTTCAGGCTTCCAGTCTTTGTCTCCGTGTTATTTGGATAATTCTCTTGTGGATTGTTTGCTTTTGAACTTTCTGGAGTGAAAAACGTCTGTTCCCTGCCAGGGTGATTAGAGAGTTCCCTTGTGCCTGGTCTCTCTACCCCCCGAACTCTCTTGGCTGCTCTACCACTCTGACTGATTCTTCTCTATACTGACTGGACTCTTTATTACTAACAATGACATCTAAAAGACCACCTCCTGGAAAGTCCGGCTTTGCTGCCTCTGCCCCGACATCTGCAACCTCAAGTCCAAGTACACAATCAACATTGACAGCTTTTAAACAAGTTAAAACTACGGACTTGGAGTTTCATCAAATGTTTCAGCAAATTCTACAGGGATAAGAGGAAATTAAGAAACAGCTGAAGGAGATGAAAGAAAAAATTAGAGGGAACCAGGAAAAAATTGATAAGAACTCACAGAGACTGGATCTCTTGGAGCAGGGGGCGGCTGAGATGAGGGGGGGGTGGAGGGCGTGCAAAAGGGAAACAAAGAGCTTGACACCCAACAAATGAAAATAGAGTTTGAAAGAATGTCCTTTTATCTTAGATTTCAGAAGGTGATGGAGACAGATGATGAAAACATTAGGGACATCATGACAACTATCTTGGCTGAGTATACCCAGAAAGAAAAACAACAGATGGGGTGGGAAATAGACCTGGTCTATAGAGTGAACTCCGCATATGCTAGAACACACAATGTCCCCAGGGAGGTTCACATTAAATTTCTTAGGAAAAGCACAAGAGATGAAATTCTGAATACACAAAGGGGACAAGCCATGATATACAAAGACAAGGAGATAACCATACTGAAACAGATCCCCAAGAAAGTGAGGGAGAAAAGAAAATATTCGCAATTGGCGAATAAATTATACCAGAAGGGGGTGTGGTTTCGTTGGTTGCTGTCTGAAGGTATGTTAATATTCTGGGAGGAGACAAGGGTCAGAATTAATACACCCATAGAGGCGCAGGCCTTTATGGAAAAAAATAAATTACTCCTAGAAAAACCAGAAGACATCCCAGTAGATGTACAAGACACGGGAGGGGCCGGAGCACTGCCAACAGGGGGAGATGGGGCGACATCAAGAAAGCTCAGATCACACAAATAAGTAAGAAAATCCACATGACACAAATTGATTGAAATTACTTATGAATTTACCACACTGACTATATGTTATTATGTAATATTTGAATGCTATGCAAATGTACACCATGAGTCTGGAGGGGGCGTATACCTACCGCAGTTTGTGGCTGCCACAATTTGTAACCTTCCCCATACCTTTTCCTTTTGCAAAACACCAAAAAACCAATAAAACTTTTGTTAAAAAAAAAAATAGATGTAGCCAAATAAATGATTAATAATGATAATAAAGCATTTATATATACTAGATTGATAATATGAAATTTTATACAAACTGTGAGGATGATGGAGATGATGTTGAAAAACTTTTTTATAAAAGATAAATTTCTATATAGAATAGAATATAAAGATGTAATATCATTGGATGATTTCAGTATGATGTAATGAAATGCCATAATATAAATTTACTTCAAATTTAATATGTTTCATATAAAAATGATGTAATAATAGCTATGCTTAATGGATGTTTAACAATTATAACAATTTGTATACATGTATATTAGATTTATGATACTAATAATGGAAAAAACATGGAATTGAAGATTATTAGAGAATGTTATCAATGCTAAAATAATAGAATGATTTAGAATATGATATAAAAATATTTATTATTGGATATATTGAAGATGATATAATGAATCATTATAATATAAATGGATACATATTTAGAATACCTTGTTTAAAATGGAGAAACAATAGTGATAATCAAACAAATGAAGTATAATAATAATGTATACAAAGGTATTTGATTGACAATATGTGAATTTTGATAAAGCTCAAATGATGACTACGGAAAGGATGCAGAAATACCTTGTAACCAATCGACACACTGTATGCAGTTGAATAGGTTTTTATGTTATATGTTTTGTGTGTTTGTGTTTGTTTGAAAATAAAAAATTTATTAAAAAACAACAATAAACAATTCTTATGGCTTACACTCCAAAATGCTCCAAGTAAAACAATTTGTGAGAACATTACAAATAAATAGCCTGTTACATCAAAAGAGCCAAATAGCTTTAGGACCAAATAGATTTACATCAAGATAGAACTAATCAAAAGTGAACTGAGAAAGGCTACCTTTATCATGCAAAAACTTTTTCTAGGGGGTCATTGTTTGATACATTGATTTCAAGTAACATGGGAAAATATTTAAGAGTGACATTTTGAAATGCCTGCATTCTGAAATGTTGATTGTACCATCTGTAAACCAAACCTTGTTCTAAGGAACGGATTTCACTGAGCCAAATTACATATCATGGCTCCTTGTCATTGACAGTTAGATGGTGGTGGTGCTTCTAGGGCCTATCATAGCTATCAAGCTGTTTGATTGCCAGCTGTGAAGCCTCCAGTAGGTCACATTATGACTGACACAATTTGATTGTACAATGTTTCCATTTCCACATGTGCTTCAAAGGACCTGGAAGCCTGAATAGCTCATATAAACTCACCATGTCCCTTTCTAGGATTGTGTAGCAATTGTAAAGGTCAGCCACATGATCCCAGGAAAAACCATGGAGTAATTTGAAGGTTGTTGGCAATGGATATTAGATTTACCCTCCGATGAGCACCTTTGAAGACCAAATCCAAAATATAGTAGAACCAGAGGTGGGTTTCAGAGGGTACGCCCCGGTATCCACGTACCTGGTCAAATTTAGCATGTCTTCCGGTACCCGTTCTTCTGGAGGCCGCATACCAGAACGCTGCCTCCCATTGCCTGCCCCCTTGATCGCTCCCCCTGCCTAGCCAGTTGCCGCTCGCTTGCCCCACCTGTCCGCACCAGGCTTGCCCACCAACAGCCGCCTCATTACCCAGGGGGGATGGGAAATCCATGCAGAGGGAGGAAAACGCATGCATTCCCCACCCCTCCATTGGAAACGAGGCGGCTGTCAGAGAGAAGAGGGCAGTGCACACCACGTGGGTTTGTGCAGCAGCTGAAGAAGGAACAGGAGGTGAGGATTCGGCTGTTGCACAAGTCCACGGGCGCATGCTTCCCTCTTCTCTCTGACAGCCGTCTGGTTAAAAAGCCATCCCCCATGGTGTTTTTCCATGTGGGACTCCACAGAACATCCAAAGACCGATGCCACCATATCTGCCCTGTTCGGGGACAGGTCCTTTTCATAAGGGCAAGGCCCCGCTGGTCGCCCTCCCATTCCTCGTCTTCTGGCCACACAATTACCGCCTCAGAGACTTCAAAATGGTGGGAACTTGTTCTCACTCACCCGGGCTTCTGCAGAAGCTTCCCTCTGAAGCCCTCTGAGGGAGGAAGGGCCAGTTGGGAGAGGGGCTTTGGTCCTGCTCAGGGCTGTAATTGCATGAGTGTGCGTGCACCTATGTTTTCCACAGCGTGGAAAGACAAAAAACATGGCTGGAAGACAAGGAACAGGAGGGCGACCAGTGGGGCCTCATCCTTCTGACTAGGACCTGTTCCCAAAGAGGGCAGATGTGGTGGCATCGGTCTTGGGATGTTCTGCGGAGCCCACCAGAGAAAAACACCGATGCCAGGTACTTTTAACCATATATTTTGGTCCTATGATTGCAGAATGCTAAAAAAAACCATAAATCCAGGCCAGTGTTGAGTGTTTCAAATGTGATTGGCACACTCAACAAGGTGACCACAGTATATGTGTATCTGTGTCTGTGTATGTATATGTGTTTGTGTGTGTGTGTGTGTGTGTGTGAGAGAGAGAGAGAGAGAGAGAGAGAGACAGACAGACAGACAGACAGACAGACAGACAGACAGAGACAGAGAGAGAGGGAGGGAGGGAATCAGAGAGAGACAGACATACAGAGAGAGAGACAGAGAGGGGGAAGGAAGGGAGGGAGAGACAGACAGACAGATAGACAGACAGACACACACAGAGAGACAAAGAGAGACAGAAAGAGAAAGAGAAAGAAAGGAAGAAAGAAAGAAAAAGAAAGAAAAAGAAAGTGGGAGAGAGAGATGAAAGAAAGAAAGAAAGAAAGAAAGAAAGAAAGAAAGAAAGAAAGAGAACTTATGACCACAATTGAGCCCAAAATTTTGGTTGCTAAGCAAGAGCGTGGTTAAGTGAGTTTCACCACATTTTCCAAGTTGGCCACGCCCACCCAGTCACATTACTGCCAAGCCATTCCCACAAAACAGGCCACACCTACAGAATAGGTTCTAAAAAATTTTGAACCCACCACTAAGTAGAACCATACTATTCATGATCAGCAAACCCCTTTCCTGTGTTTTTATAGAATGATACCTGTATTTTGTGTAGTAACCTTTCAAGATCTCTGGGAATCCCCTCCAAAATTCCATGTGAACTATTTGAATAAGAAAATGCCAAGACAAATAAGACTGAACTGTGAGCGTATCTCAGGAATGTTTTTCTTTCTTTCCCAGACTACAATTTTTTTTCTTCCCTTTTCCAGACAAGAAAGGTAAATCACCAACTAGCTTTCTGAAAGTTTGTGTCACATTTTGGATGAATTCAGGCCCTCTCAAATTTCACTTCACTACAAAGCTAATTTTTAGCCAAGCTGAAGCAAAGTCACAAACTACATCTCCGTATTTCTTCTCAGTGTGCAGATTATTCTTGCTATAGCTGACCAACTTTCTACTCGATTCCAGAAGTGGAAAAAATAAAATAAATAGGGAATAGTTTATGAACAAATGTAAAAATATGAACTAGATGTTTTAATTCTGTAATAATGTACAAAAAAGACAGAATTCTCTTTTAAATGGTTATGGCTGCTTTAAAAATCATAATAGTATTAATTTTGGTGCAAACAAATCTTCCCTTTATTGTGGTTTGTATTATTTCATATCTATGAATGAAGAAAAAGAACCCATAAAAATATTATAAAAAATACTCTATGAACTATACAGCCTTATGTCATATAAACATAGATAGGAAAATACCTATCTAGGATAACAAGGGTGTAGATTTACTAGGTTGGACTTGTGATAGCTTAGTGTGTAATATATCTTCAATACAAAAAAGACACTATGCTGCTTTTAGAAAATTTATAAATTACAAAAAGGGAGAACTAGGACCATTGAACACTTCACTGTTCAAGTACCTGCCATACTCTGTAAGCTTTTTGGATATCCATAAAACTGGCCATGGAATTTAATAGAGAAATCCAATGGATCTGTCTTCTGACCTCAGCAAAGGAAACTACTCCTATGGCTCTTGAAACACTGCCTTAGAGGTCATGAGATTATATTATAAAATACTGAGGATAATTACTTTGTTGTTGTTAGTTGCGAAGTTGTGTCTGACCCTTCGTGACCCCATGGACAATGTTCCTCCAGGCCTTCCTGTCCTTTACTATCCTCTGGAGTCCATTTAAGCTCACGCTTACTGCTTTGGTGACTCCATCCAGCCACCTCATTCTCCAATCCTATGGCCCCTATTGAGTTTTCCAAATTTGCTGGCAAATTGGTGTAGCATTTTTACTGCATCATCTTTTGAATAGCTCAGCTGGAATACTGTCACTTCCACCAGCTTTGTTGTTGCTCAGATTTTCTAAGGCCCATTTGACTTCACATTCTAGGATCTCTGGCTCAAGGTCAGTGACCACCCCATCATGGTTATCAGGGATGTTAAGCTTGTTCTTGTATAGTTCTTCTGTGTAATTTTGCCACTTCTTCTTAATCTCTTCTGCCTCTGTTAGGTCCCTGTCATTTGGTCCTTTATCATGCCGATCTTTGTATGAAACTTTCCCTTCATAGCTCCCATTTTCTTGAAAAGATCTCTGGTCCTCCCTATTCTATTGTTTTTTTCTATTTCTTTGCACTGTTCATTTAATAAGGCATTCTTATCTCTTCTAGCTATTCTCTGGAATTCTTCATTCAATTAGGTGTATCTTTCTCTTTCCCCCTTGCCTTTTGCTTCCCTTCTTTTCTCAGCTATTTACAAATCTTCAGACAGCCATTTTGCTTTCTTGCATTTCTTTTTCTTTGGAGTGGTTTTAGTGGCTACCTCTTGTACAATGCTGTGAACCTCCATCCATAGTTCTTCAGGCAATCTGATTTAGTTTATACCTACTTTCCCTTCTTTCTTCAATTTATGCCTAAATTTTGCGATGAGAAGTTCATGATCTGAGCCACAGTCAGCTCCTGGTCTTGTTTTTACTGACTGTATAGAACTTCTCCATCTTTGGCTACAGAGCACATAGTCAATCCGATTTCTCTGTTGACTGTCTGGTGATATCCATGTGTAGAGTTGTCTCTTGGGTTGTTGGAAAAGAGTGTCTGTTATGACCATCATATTCTCTTGACAAAATTTTATCAGCCTGTGCCCTGCTTCATTTTGTACTCTAAGGCGAAACTTGCCTGTTATTCTGGTTATCTTTTGGCTTCCTACTTTAGCATTCCAATCCCCCATGATGATAAGGACATCATTTTTTGGTGTTAATTCTATAAGGTGCTGTAGGGCTTCATAGAACTGGTCAATTTCATCCTCTTCGGCACCAGTGTTTGGGGCATAGACTTGGACTACTGTGATGTTGAATGGTTTGCCTTGGATTCAAACTGAGATCATTCTATCATTTTGGGGATTGTATCCCAGTATTGCTTTTCCTATTCTTTTATTGACTACGAAAGCTACTCCATTTCTTCTGAGGGATTCTTGCCAGCAGTAGTATACCTGATGGTCATGTGAATTAAATTCACATAGTGAATTTAAGTTAGCTTATTCCTAAGATGTCAATGTTCAGTCTTGTTATCTCTTGTTTGACCATGTCCAGCTTGCCTTGATTCATGGATCCTTACATTCCAGGTTCCTTTGGAGTATAGATCTTTACAGCATTGGCCTTTTCTTTTACTACCAGATACATCCACAGCTGAGCGTCCTTTCAGCTTTGGCCCAGCCGCTGCACTCTTTCTGGTGCTACTAGTACTAGCTCTTCTCCAGTAGCATATTGGACACCTTCCGACCTGAGGGGCTCATGTTCCAGCATCATATCTTTTTGCCTTTTGGTACTGACCATGGGATAATGCTATGATTGTACTATTAATTGATCCTGGTTCCCATTAAAGACAAGATTTCAAGAAGTGAAGATTTCAATTAAGAATAATTTGTTCAACTAAGCTAGGAATAAAGTGGCACATTTATTTTCCTATACAGTAGCTCTAAACTGACTCTTTAGAGCTAATAACAGAACAGAGAACATATGCAGAGGCAACTGCTGAATCCTATGTATTTCAGGTTCATGATTTCTTTTTTCTTTTTACCAAAATTGCTAACCACATTGTTTCTACTGCTACTGCAGCTATGTAATAGTACAAATTATGTGCAGAATTCTTTTTTGTTGATACATTGGATATTCTGTTTTTATGTCACTGCCTATTGCAAACATCAACTGCTAAGTCTCCTTATATTCTGCAGAAAAAGGATTACCAAAAGTTTCACATATTGTGCACAGATTAGCTTCAGACCTTGCATCATAAATTATCTCTGTGTTTGTTCTAATAACATCTGCAGACATTGGATGGTACCCAAAGTCTTAAATCAGATTTGAAAGAGGATAAAAAATGAATTTTGAGCCATTTTAATATGTGGGGCCAACTCTGTTAGTGTCAAATACAGAACTTAGAAAGAACTTGCTGAGAAAAATAAAAATAAAAATGTTTTCTATCATTGTTTTCTTTAAAAATAATGAAAGAATCTATCAAGAACTTTATTTATATGGTCTGTACCCAAAGAAAATAAATAGGTAAAGGCAGTAAATCACTGCTTTAAAAGGTAGGCTGAAGATCCAGAAAGATTTTGATAGACTTGAACACTAAGCCCTATCCAACAACATAAATTCTCTATTGAGAAAAGTAAAGTTTTATACTTAGACAAGAAAAAAACAAATGCACAGGTATAGAATATGTGATACCTGGCTCAACAAAGTAACTGTGACAGGGATTTAGGAGTCTTAGTGGGCAACCATTTAAATATGACCCAGCAGTATGCTGCAATTGCCAAAAAAGCCAATGCAGTTCCAGACTGCATCAACAAAGGGATTGTATCACAATCACATGAAGTGATACTATTGCTTTATACTGCTTTAGTAAGATCGCTTGGAATACTGCATCCAGTTTTGGTCTCCACAATACAAAAAAGATGTTGAGACTCTAGAAAGAGTGTAGACAAGAGCAACTAAAATGATTAGGGGGCTGAAGGTTAAAATACACCATGAACCATTGCAGGATCTGGATATGTCTAGTCTAAAGAAGAAAAGGGCTAGAGGTGACATGATAGTCTTCCAGTATTTCAGGAGCTTTCATAGAAAAGAGAGGGTCAACCTCATCTCCAAAGCAACTGAGGGCAGGATAAGAAGTAATCAATGGAAACTTATTAAGGAAAGATCCAAACTAGACCTACAAAAATAAATTTCCTGTGAGAAGAGTTAATCAATGGAATGACTAGCCTCCAGAAATTGTGAGTGCTCCACCACTGGAGGTTTTAAAGAAGAGATTGGACAGCCATTTTTCTGTAATGATTTAGCGTCTCTTGCTTTAGGTGGGTAGACTAGAAGACCTCTAAGGTCTCTTCCAACTCTGTTATTCTCTTATTTTGTCATTTACTCTATTATCTGATTCAACTTTTCTACCTTGTCATGACTTGGTAGCAGTGGTGGCTTTCTGCCGGTTCACACTGGTTCGGGTGAACCAGATTGTGAATGGACCCAGAAGTAACCGGACCCGGAAGTAACTTCTGGGAACAGGCACCGGCACTGTCGCTCGATCGCCCTTGCTGTCCTGATGCAGCTCGCTCGCTCCCCTGCCCGTCCGCACTAAACTAGGCTAGCCCAGCCCGCTGCTCACTGATTGGCTGGAGTCCAGCCAATCAGTGAGCGGGCTGGAGGCGACCCATTTAAAAGCGGGTCCTCCATTTCAAAACTCCCTTCCCTTTGCCTTCCAGGAGCTTGCTGCTTCCCTCAGGTAAGCAACTAAGCATGAGGGGAGCGGTGGGACGCTAGCTTCCACGACGGAAGGTCTTCAGGCCTTCCGTCGCTGAAGCGGCAGGCTGGCAGGGGTGGCGAGCGGCAAGCCTCTGCGAGGGGAGGCCTTCAGGCCTTCCATCGCTGAAGCGGCGGGCTGGTGGGGGCGGGGTGGGCGGCAAGCTTCCACAATGGAAGGCCGAAAGCCCCCCCCCTCTCCAGCATCGCCTGGCTGGCTAAACCTACCAGGCGACCTGCTTAGTGACACTCTTACCTGTCCTGCTGCCTCTGTTTTTAATGTTGTACGCCGCCCTGAGTCCTTTGGAGAAGGGCGGCATATAAATCCAAATAAACCTAAACCTAAACCTCTCTGCCTGTCTGCTGCCTGTTGCATCCATCCATCGCATCGGAGTGCTGCTGATTCTGCCTGCTGGTAAGTAACCCGGTTTTTTTTCTTTTATTTTTTTAATGTATTTTAAAATAATATTTTATTTATTGTGCATAGAATTTTTAAAAATAATTTTACTTAAAAGTATTGAGTATAGAATATTTTTAAATGGTTTACTTTAATTTATTATGTGTGGATTCTTTTTTTAAATTGTCTTAGACTATTTTAAAAAAGATTCTATCCAAAATACAATACAATACAATAGTAGAGTTGGAAGGGACCTTGGAGGTCTTCTAGTTCAACCCCCTGCCTAGGCAGGAAACCCTATACCGTTTCAGACAGATGGCTATCCAACATCTTCTTAAAGACTTCCAGTGTTGGGGCATTCACAACTTCTGGATGCAAGCTGTTCCACTGATTAATTGTTCTAACTGTCAGGAAGTTTCTCCTCAGTTCTAAGTGCTTCTCTCCTTAATTAGTTTCCACCCATTGCTTCTTGTTCTACCCTCAGGTGCCTTGGAGAATAGTTTGATTCCCTCTTCTTTGTGGCAACCCCTGAGATATTGGAACAATGCTATCATGTCTCCCCTAGTCCTTCTTTCTCTTAAGCTAGACGTACCCAGTTCCTGCAACCGTTCTTCATATGTTTTAGTCTCCAGTCCCCTAATCATCTTTGTTGCTCTTCTCTGCACTCTTTCTAGAGTCTCCACATCTTTTTTACATTGTGGCGACCAGAACTGAATGCAGTATTCCAAGCGTGGCCTTACCAAGGCATTATAAAGTGGTATTAACACTTCACGTGATCTTGATTCTATCCCTCTGTTATATGCAGCCTAGAATTGTGTTGGCTTTTTTGGCAGCTGCTGCACACTGCTGGCTCATATTTAGATGGTTGTCCACTAGGGCGGATCCCTTTCACAGTTACTACTACTGAGCAAGGTATCATCTATACTGTACCTGTGCATTCCGTTTTTGTTGCCTAAATGTAGAACCTTACTCTTTTCACCATTGAATATTTTCACCATTTAAAATAAATTAAAATAAACCATTTTAAAATATTCTATACTCAATACTTTAAAATGTATTGTGCATAGAATTGTTTTAAATCATTTTGTTGTAATTTATTGTGTATGGAATATTTTTAATGGTTTCATTTTAAATTATTGCGTGTGGAATAGTTTGAAATGGTTACAGTATAAATTATTGCTGGTGGAATAATGGTTACAGTATACTATGGCTGGTACAATACCTTAAAATAGTTACAGTATAAATTATTGCTGGTGGAATACTTAACAATAGTTTTTAAGGATTTTTTTTATTTATAGAATATCTTTTTAAATTATTTTTTTGGGAATTTTTATTTTTTTAATTGTTTATAAAATATATTTACTACAAGAAATGTTATTCCTTTTTGCAAATGTTTTCTTTGTGATGCAATATGTTGCTTAAAAGTGTTCAGACCAGGTTTATGTATCTCAAAGTGGCTGCTTTTCTAGGTTGATGCAAGGCAGCTTTGCCAGATTTTGTGTTTCACCCTCATTGTTTAGGTCATTCTGAGGTGGTTGATGGTTCTGTGAGCTTCCTGGCACTGTCCCTTATAATTTCCCACAATGCCTTGATGGTTTTTCTTCCAGTGGCTTTGTCTTTCCTGTCCTTAGGGTTAGGAAAAAAAACTGGTTTCATTTGCAGTCTTTGGGGGGGGGGGGAATTCTTATTTTTTGGTGTTTTCCTGGCACTGTCATAGTTTGTGTGGGTGTGGGTGTGTAATGTCCCGCAGTTATCTATGCATTAATAATGATCTAGTAATATTTCCTTATACATTTTAGGAACCTTTCTTTATATTATTGGTGTTTTCTTTCATACTTTTGGATTTCTAATTTCTGTTTCCGTTAGTTAGCAATTGCTAAAATAAATCCCACGTGAAAAAGTATTCAAAGCCTTCTTGATTTTAATTGTCAATTTATTGCTGCACATTGTAATATTTATTCATTTTCATATCTCTGTTTTTCCACTGTTGTGCAAACACAATCCCAGCAGCTGCTAATATGTGTAAAATTAAATATATATTGTACTCCCTTTCAAATAGCCAACAAAATATTTCTGGTTTTAATTCCATATCTTGCTTTACCATTGTTTCTAACCACTAACTTCTGAATAGCTACTTGGACTGACCTAATTCATATATTCCTGTTTTTTGGAACTGAGAACTAAATTTCAGAAAAAGGAAATCTGTATTGCTCTGGGAATATGACATTCATTCTTGAACTATCTTCTTGGATGAAAGACTATAGCTTTCCTGTGTGTTGGGGGACATCCTTCCTGAAAAGACTGTACATTGTTGGGTGAAAACAGAGGTCCCTTCTGTTACCTGTAGTGTAGTCCTCAGCTTACAACCACAATTACTTTACTTACTTTTACTTTACTTTTATTTAGATTTCTAGACCGCCCCCTCTCCCGAAAGGGACTCGGGGCGGTGTACAGTCAAATTAAAACACAAATACATAGGAATAAATATAAATACACAAATCCTTAAATTAGATGAGGAGGTTAAAAGACTGTATCTTAAAGTAAAGCTATTAAAACCATATTAAAAATAACCCTTAAAAATACCCCAGAAAGTTAAAATTAACCCAACTAAAATATCTGGCAGGAGGTGAGATAAAACTATGGATGGGCCAAGCCGGCTAGTCGAAACAGGTGAGTCTTTAGTTTTTGACAGAAGGAGCGGAAGTCGGTGGTAGTTCTAATGTCGGGAGGGAGGTCATTCCAGAGGGTTGGGCCCATCACAGAGAAGGCTCTACTCCTAGGCGCCCATTGGCATTGCTTGGTGGACGGCACCAGGAGGAGTCCCTCCCTGTGAGAGCGAATTGGTCGCAGGGATGTGTGCGGTAGGATGCGATCCCGCAAGTAGCTAGGTCCTGTGCCATGGAGCGCTTTAAAGATGGTAATCAACACCTTGAAACGCACCCGAAAAACCACAGGCAGCCAGTGCAGCTCGCGCAGGAGAGGTGTTATGTGGGAGTACCTAGTACTCCCCATGATGGCCCGCGGGCCGCATTCTGGACTAGCTGTAGTCTTCGGGCGCGTCCCAAGGGGAGCCCCATGTAGAGTCCAATATTGTTTTAGTTCTTCTGCAGTTAGTATTATTTAACAGGATGAAGAGGCAACAGAGTATGACTGCTAGGACAGTCATCTTTCCCATGTAAGTAGCTGTTTTATTGCTTTGTGTGCTTGTTTCATCCTTAATATAGTAGTGCAAGCAATTAAAGTCTTGCTTTCTGTGTCTGTCCTTTGTGCAGGTTTTTTGAGCAAAGTAAATCGATAAGGTGGTGTGCAGAAGACCAGCAAGCCAGGGATCCTTCCTCTGTAAGTAGCTGTCTTTATTGCTGGGTGTGGTGTGGTCTGTGCTGTGTTCATCCTTGAGATAGTGAAGTGCAAGCAATTAAAGTCTTGCTTTCTGTGTCTCTTCTTTGTGCGGGTTGCTGGAGCAAGGTGGTGAGGTGGTGGTGCAGAAGATGCAAAAAAGGAGAGTAATTTTCCTTTTCTATTATTTTGTGTGCTGGTTTCATCCCAATGCAGTGCATGCAATGAAATAGTTCATTTCTGTGTCTCTTCTTTGTGCAGCCCATTCATTGGAGTCCATGATACTGAAGACTGGCAAGAACAGTCATCTTCCTTCTGTAAGTAGCTCTTTTATTGTTTTTTACTTATTTTAATCTTATTGTAGTTCATCAATTAAGGCAAAGAATTCAGTGACATCGTCTTGGCCACTCCCACCCAGTCACATGGCCAGCAAGCCATTCCCACCAGGTCACATGGCCGGCAAGCCACTCCCACAAAGGAGGCCACACCCACAGAGTAGGTTCCAAAAAATTTTCAAACCCACCACTGCTTGGTAGTGTCACTCAACATGAGGCATCATGCATATATAAGGTGACTTTTATTACTTCTCTCATTTTTATTGCACTTTCTTGCAGCCGATAAGTAGATCTTAGCAAAATATTGTTTTCCTTCAATCCTACTGGTGCATTTTCTTTCTTCCACTGTTTTTCAGTGTGATCAGCAAATTCAGTGCAAACTAACTTATCTAAGTAAGTTGTAGGAGGGCTGTACCCTTTTGCAAATGCAAGATGTTCTTCAAATTCCCCATGTCTTCACCAATAACCCTCATCTGTCGAGTTCGCTTTAGTTAATAGATTTCATAACAACAGTTTAGTAGATGAGGCTTACAAAGATTCCATTTAAGTGAGTCATTTGATGGTATAGTCGGCAAGAGATTATAGCAATTTCTCCAGCCTGCTGCAGTTTCTAATTAATATAATGTAAGCAAAATTTATATTGGGGTAACAGAGTACAAGCTGTAAGATATTCTGCATCCCCTTATCCCTATAACTTATACAGAGAAAAATATGGAAACTTTCTGGTGTTTTTAGACATAGTTGAACTGTTTCCATTAATGGCATTCTGACAATTTCTTTGCAATCAAACCAATAAATCAACTAACTTTTTAGCTTTCTATATTTGTTTTTAGACAGCTTTATTATAACAGAAGAGACAGGAATGAGCAAATACTAAAAAAGTATCCTTCTTAGGCACAATTATATTAAAGTAATCAAAGTAAGCAGAGAAAGAAGTTAATACTAGGCGAAATTTAAGCAAAGGCTTCAGAAATTCCTTGGCTGCTTTGGTTGCTGGAGAGAACAACAGTGACATCTACTGAGTATCAGGTGATATTAGGCTTTCTCTACTAAGATTCCAGGTGGGAAATATATCTATCACAACTGTCTCTAAGGGAATTAAGGCAACCTTCATTTAAAACTAAAAAAGGTCACAAGAATTTAAAAATCATCTTGCTGTATCCAGCCTGTTGTGTATTAAGCTCTCCTGCCATAGACTTGCCTGCTAACTTCTCCTGCCATAGACTTACATTGGTCGCTCCTGATTGGCCAAGACACACCAGCCAGCCGGCGGGAGAATCCAGCCACCTGATTGGACTATTGCCTGGCAACTCGACTACAAAAGAGCTGTCAGCTATCATTTGCTTGCTGTTTGCCTATCTGAGATTTGCCGTACTTCTGAGCTGTTTGTCACTGTGTAAATAAAGGTTGTGTTAGCTTCAACCTGCCTTGCCTCAGTCCCTGTCTGCCTCGTTCTCCCTACAGAACTCTGGCGACGAAGATGGGATTAGGTCTGAGGTAAAGGACAAAGGCGAAGTCACTGTCAGAGTTGCCTCAAGTCACAAAGTGACAAGATGTCGCTCTTCACTGGATTTTTTCCCCCTCTGATACTCCTAACATACCGTCCTTTTCAAGTTGGCTACCTAACCGGCATTTTCGGCATTCAGCCAGGCCACCAAATCGTGGGACGCTTACCTCGAAAGGTTTGAGTGCTTCCTAGAGGCAAACTACTTCACGGGTTTGTCTAGCAGCCGTAAAAGAGGCTATTTCCTCAGCGCCTGTGGCCACGAGATGTTTGTCTAGCAGCCCCTCAGTCAGTGCACTCCATGCCCTGGGAGACTCTTTTGGAGAGGTTGAAGAACCACTATTCTCCAACTCCCTCACACATGGCAAGGCACTATGCTTTCCGACAGAGAGTCCAGAGAGAGGGCGAATCCGTGTCGGATTACATGGCGTCTCTCAGAACGGTGGCTCTTCACTACAATTTCCCTGTTCTGGACGATGCCCTACTCGAACAGCTGGTCTCTGGCATCAGAGACCTCAGACTTCAGCATCGTTTGCTGGCGCGAAAAGAGCTGACACTTCAGACAGCTGTGGATGAAGCCACGGCATACAAAATGTCTGACAAATCTACGGCAGAGATACAAAGATTTCTGCCTCCAGCCACCCATGCCAGCAGGGGCCATGTCATGCACTACGATGAGGTCGAAGCAGAGGATCTCTCAGACATTGAGGAGGACATTAGCCACCTAAACCTCTCAACCTGAAAAAGCCGGTCACAGAGAGACTTTTTGCCTCAGCCGGGTTGCCTCAGCTGTGGCGGGAACCATGCAAGGGTGAATTGCAGGTTCAAAGCCGCCACCTGTCAACGCTGTGACAGGACGGGACATTTGGCTAAGGTGTGCAGGGCGGCCATGCCAGCTACTCTCCGGCCTCCTGAAACCGTCTTACCAAGGCAAGCCACAAGGCAAGCACCTACACGCCACCGGGACTGCTTTGCCATTGCTGATTGCCAGCAGCTATCTGAATGGGCTGTCAGTCACGTGTCACTCTCAAAGCCGACTCAAATTTTTTTTCTAACTGTCAACATCAAAGGGAAGCCCTGTAAAATGGAGGTGGACACAGGGTCTTTCAAATCCCTTGTCTCCTGGGCCACTATTAAGCAGATACTGCCCAGCCTTGCTAAGGCTATCCTGAGGCAATGCCAAATTCGCCTCAGGGACTATCAAGGGCAGCAAATCCCTATTGTGGGCTGTGGCACGTTCCAGGTCACCTGTCAAGACTTCGAGGGGCCTCTCCCGCTCATCATCGTTGACGGCCAGCTCCCCAACCTCCTGGGGCTGGACTGGTTCTCTATGCTGGGGCTCAATGTTTCTGGCATCCACTCCGTGGTTCCAGGCCCTTTTGCCGCGCTGACCAGCGAGTTCGCAGACGTGTTCGACAACCGGCTGGGTAAATATATGGGGACACCTATCTCATTTAATTTGGACCCCCAGGTGGCACCAATTCACCTTAAGCCTAGGAGGGTGCCTTTCGCCCTACGGCCTAAGGTAGATGTTGAATTAGATACTGCCATTCAATTGGGAGGAGGGGTGCCTTGGAGTCAATTTATTAGCAGTACCTGTGACAACTGATATTTTACAACTGGTTTTCTGATGCCGAAGTGCCTTGAGATCTCCTCACCTTTGGGGGGAATGTTTTTGATGGCCATGTGGGAAGTTTCATTTTAATATCTAACGGAAGATGGGAATGTATGTTTATTCAACTCTCAGGGCAATTGATAAAGGAAATATCTTCACACTTGTGTATTGGCTAAAATCTGCATTCTAACTAATGGGAGGAGTCTCTACTGCTTTAATTCTACTTGCATTGCCTAAGGCGATTCAGATGTTGCTTTGAATTCAATGGCTGCCATTCTACTTAATAAAAGGTTCCTTTTGTAATACTCTGTTTCAAGAGTCTTCACTTTCTTAAGTTAGGAGAGGAGCTCTTACATAAAGCAACATCTCTGCAAAACGGTCAGCCCGGAGAAGCAATATTTGCTCTACCGAGAAGACCCTACAAACCATGTCCAAGCATAACAATGAGCAAGGGGAAGCTGAATGCTGGAGGGAGACATCAAACACCCACCCCCAACTGCTCCATATACCCTGTTGGAGAGGATGAGATGAAACTGGAGGACCCCCAAAAGCCCCCTGGTCAATCGGCATTGGGACGAAAGACAGCTGGGATGGGAGGACAGAGGAATCAACCTCATCCATGGTAACTGAAAACTGGGGTGGAAATTGGAGCCCCCTCTGACCAGGAGGAGGTAAATGAAACCTCACTGAGAGAGGATAGTCTCAAGAGACATGTAACCCAGTTGGTGATGGAGATTTTGAAAAATCTCAACATCTGGGGGGAGCCAGAACGGCAGCCAAGAAGCATTGGAAGGGCAGCAGCCGCGGATGATCCCAGGGGGGCTAACCCCCCCCCTGGGCCCTGCTGATCAAGCAGATGGCACAGCAGCAACAACAGGGGACCCAGCAAACCCTACCCCCTAGTTGGAACATGGATTGGGGCCACTCCCAACCAACCCCAAAACCTGCAATTAGAAAGAAAAACTCCTTCCCTTGGGGTAAAGTTTGATGGGAACCTGAAAAAAATGGGATTCTTTGTGGAACATGTGCTCACCTATGTGCAAGAATACAGGTGTGATTTTCAAACCCAAGGATCCTGAGTGCAAGTGGTTTCCCTAGCCCTGGAAGGAACCGCTGCCAGATGGATGGTGACCCTACATGATGCCGATGTGCCAGAACTGCGGGACTTCGACCATTTCCTGATGACCCTGCAATGACATTTTAGGACCCCCTCGCAGACCGCAAAGCACATGACCGCATTAAAGTTGTGAAGCAGGGACGGCAGCCAGTGGCAGAGTATACCAAAGAATTCCAAGATCTGGCATATTGTGTGAACTGGCCAGAGGATATCCTGGTAAGCTGGTTCAAGGATGGGCTGAGTGATGACCTCTATAATGCCTGTGTGGCATGAGGTGCACTGAACCACCTACATGAGTGGTATTTCACTGCTGAAGAGGGTGAGATTGACATGGCCAGGAACCAGTACTGAGCAGGGCGAGTGTGGAAGAAATCCCCACCCAATGGAAGCAAGAACCTTTCAATCCACAAATGGCATCTTCTCCAAAACCCTCAGCCTGTTTTAAGTGTGGCAAAGAGGGGCACCAAGCTGCAGAATGCCATTCTCAAGCACCAGCTAGGAGACCAGAGCACCCATTGATGGGGAAACCTACGAAACCTGGCCAGTGCAGGAAGGAGACAGCCCTGAGGAGCAGGGAGATAGCAGAATCTCCATCCCTCCCCTCTTTGAGGAGGAAACCAAGGCTTCTCGGCAGGAGGAACCATACTCATCCGAAAGTGATCCAGAGGATGAATCACTGGTAAGCAAACCAATTAAACTGTTTACCCTCCCTCTAAGACTGTATATACCCAACTGGGAGAGGGGGATAAAAATATCTGCTTAAGTGGACTCAGGGTGCACCCACTATTTGATCAGCCCAACCCTGGAAGCTGAAAAGCCCCATAGCTTTTTGCCAACTAGATGGGTCAATAGCAGGGGGGCAGCTTCTTTTGCCACTGAGCCTCTACAGATAGGCATTGGGAGCCATGAAGAAATACTTATATTTACAGTGGTGCCTGGAATGGAATGGCCGCTAGTTTTGGGCCTTGCATGGCAGAAAAAATGAAACCCCAAAATTAATTGGAAGAAAGGCACCATAAGAGTGCAGATGCATGTGACTTTTGCTGAGAATCCACACAAAGAAACTGAGGGGGCAGAGCACCAAGAAACAGCAATGCCTGCTTACACTTTGCCAATCCAGGGCATACCCAAAGAATACAAAGACTTGGCTGAGTTTTTTTGTGGAAAAGCCTCTGACGAGCTCTCCCCCCCCCCCACCGCTCCACTGACTGTGTGATAGAAATCCTACCAAACTCCCTAAACACAAGATGTATAGCATGTCCCCAAGGGAACTGGAAGAACTAAGAGCATTCATTGAGAAAAACCTAGCAAGGGGTTTCATTGAGCTAGCCCGACCAAAAATCACAATCCCAGTGTTATTTAGAGGAAAAAAAGATGGCTCTAAATGTCTCTGTGTGGATTTTAGAAACTTAAAAATGATCAGTGTAGAGAACATGTAACCCTTATGAAAGACATGCTAGCACACCTCGCTAAAGGGAAAACATTTTCAAATCTGGATTTGAGGGAGGCTTACTACCATATCAGAATTAAAGCGGGAGGTGAATGGAAAATGGCATTTAACACCCCTCTTGGATGCTACCAATTCAAAGTGCTCCCATTTGAGTTACAAGGGGCCCCTGCAGTGTTGATGCAATTAATAAATGAAGTGCTACATGAGCATTTGTGTAAGGGCATTTTGGTATATTTAGATGACATTTTATTATATACCGAGACCAAAGCATGTAAAAGTAGTCTGGACTGTTCTGAACAAACTCAGCTCTGTCAAATTTTATGTTAAACTCTCTAAATGTGAATTCCACCAAGAAAAAAATTGATTATTTAGGGTACCACATTTCACACCAGGGCATAGAAATGGATCCTATAAAAATGCAGGTGGTACTTGATTGGGAACCACCCAGAACACATAAACAGTTACAAAGCTTCCTGGGATTTGCCAACTTTTACCGCCAGTTTATCCCCGCATTCGCCCATATTGCTCTCCCCATCACCAAGCTCTTAAAAACAAAGGGGGAGGGTAACCCAAAACCGAAGCATCCTTTGAACTGCACAATGGAATGCCAAGCTGCATTTTAAAAACTTAAATGGCTGTTTTCAGCAGACCCAATTCTAAAGCATCCGGACACAGAGAAACCATTTGTCATACAAGCAGATGCCAGCGATGTGGCAATAGGAGTGGTCCTGTTTCAGAAAAATGAGCAAGACCAATTACAACCATGCACTTGCACATCCAAAAAAGTGAATGAAACTGAGCAAATGTGGGCCTTTTGGAAGAAAGAAGCATATGCAGTTTGGTGGGCATTTATAACCTGGAGGCATTTCCTAGAGGGGAGTAAGATCCCTTTTGATGTCTGGACGGATCATAAAAATTTAGAAGCCTTAAAGACCCCAAGGAAACTCTCCCCAAAACAAGTATGATGGGCTCAGTACTTTAAATGGTTTGACTTTATGCTCAGATATCTCCCGGGAGGGGGGGATTTTCTGGCAGACACTATCCAGAAAACCGCAATACAATAATACGAAGCCAGACATAATCAAATCCATGATACAAAACAATCAACTAGCCGCTAAAGTAATCACCAGATCCCAGGCAAAACAAGAAACATTGACAGACAATGACACGACCCAAACTTTTAAACAAGCTTTAGCCACCGATGAATGGTTTTTGAGCCACAAATCCAGCTGCCTGATGAAAGATAACTTAGCTTGGGTGGGAGGGAAGTTGTATGTTCCAGATAGTCAAAGACTGCTCTTAATGGCAAGGTGCCATGACTCCAAATTAGCTGGACACTTTGGTTTTGTTAAAACTTTACACTTAATTAAAAAACAATTTTGGTGACCATCACTAAAATAGGACATAGAGAGCTATGTAGTTAGCTGCTCTATTTGTGCAGCAGCTAAAAGACATCAAGGGAAAATCCCAGGACTCTTACAGAAGGTAGCTGAACCTTCAGCACCCTGGAAAGAGATTGCTATGGACTTTATTGTAGAACTACCAGAAAGTGTGGGGAATACTGTCATTTGGGTCGTAACTGACCTGTTTTCAAAACAGGCACATTTTATACCTTGCCAAACAATCCCAACTGCCAAAAGTCTAGCCAAGTTATTCCTGATACACATTTATTGTCTTCATGGAGGCCTGGAGAGAATCATCTCCAACAGAGGGGTCCAATTCACCTCAAAATTTTGGAGAGCATTTTTAACTTTACTTGTCACAACCCAAGGGTTGAGCTCGTTGCACCACACCAAACTAACATGCAAACTGAAAAAGTTAACTCAATCCTAGAACAATATTAAGATGTTTTATTAATTTTCAACAGGATAACTGGACTGAACTTCTACCTTTTGTGGAAGTTGTATTCAATAATGCTGTCCACTCAAGCACTGGTTTCATCCATTTTAGAGTAGCAACAGGCCAGGGTTTCAGCCCCATGCCCATTATGATGTGGAGCTACAATGTGACCCATATGGCTTATTCACCCCTCTGCTGTGGCTCCCTGTTGCCCTGTCATGGCAGTGGGATGAAAGAGCTGTCACCATGTAATGGCGATGGTGATGGCCAGAGCCTTAGTGCAGGAGTGACATGCCCCCACACTTGAAATTGCACGGCAACAAAATTCCAACTTTGTCATGGTACATTTGCTTTTGCCACCAGCAAAGAGGGCTGGGAGAGAATGGTGGGGGCAGATCTTATGGGGTGGGGGCCATCCCCCAAGCCTGGCCTTCCTCCTTCCTCATCAGAGGGGTCAAGAGAAAGAAGGGGGCAGCGTGGGGAAGCACTCCCCTCCTCCAGCTGAGCACTAAGCACAAAAGCCTAGGGGGTGGGGGGGACAGAAGAAACACCCTCATTGGCGATCTGGACAGTGGAGAGGCGTGGCCCGGCTCTCGCAGTGAGACACTGTTCAGCACCTCCAGATGTGAGCTGCCACCTTTAAAACATGCTGTGCCTTTGAGGAAGCCTGGCAATGATGTCTGGGGCCATGGGAGGGGGGGGGAGTGGAGGCATCAGAGCATGCTCCTTTATCCCAATGTGGAATTGAGTGGGAGGTAGGGGGAAGGGTAGGGGGCTTCTAGGAGGAGAAGCCCGGCTAGCTTTCCTTTTGGCTTAAGGTGGGGGGGGAGACCCAATAAAATTCCAATTTCCCCCCAAAATGGGGAAAATAAAGGCCCGGCGGTCCAGTGTCCAAAAAGGGGGGTGGGGTCTGTTCATCAGAGGATCAGAAAGGACATCAGTTGAAGTCTGGGCAGGAGGCTATTCAGAGAGGGATCTGCCTGGGTCTCTTCTTCCCTCCCCCTTAGATTTCCCCCTTCCCAGCTTTCTTCCCTAGCCTTGTTTTAAGGGAAGGGGGAAGCCAGGTGGGTCAATAGTAGCTAAAAGGCTGTGAGGGGGGAGCAGAGTGAGAATCTCCTCCGTGGCTCTTTGCCTCACCACCCACTTTGGAGCATTTTCCGTGGGAATGCAAAGGGCCTTGGTTGGAGGTAAATGGCATAAAATGTAGCAGCAGCTCCAGACCACACCAAGTTCTCAGACTGGTAGACCTCCAATCCTCTCTCTATATATATATATACTCCCCCAAGTCCAGAGGGGACTCCCTCCTGGATTTCCTGGTTCATGTTTCTGAATCCTGGGAGGAGGAGGGTTGGGGGGGGAGGGGGAGAGACATGCCACAAAATGTGTGCTTAAATCTTGCACCAGTACAAGTCCTGATTATTAAAGATGGGGATGGGGAAAAATGCCATTCCTTTCCCAAGGAGCCAGGGAAAGTGGAATAAAAATGTGTGTGTGTGTGTGTGTGTGTGTGTGTGTGTGTGTGTGTGTAAATAATAGCCTGGGATAGCTTTAGCCACAAACAACAGTTGCTATTATTTTTGCTGAGAGCTTCTAAGCTACACAGCATTCTTTAATAAATACTAACCATAACAAACCATAATATACAGGATTAAAGGAAGGAAGGTGAATTCAGAGGAGAGTAGAATGAATGAATGAATGAATGAATGAATGAATGAATGAATGAATGAATGAAGGAAGGAAGGAAGGAAGGAAGGAAGGAAGGAAGGAAGGAAGGAGGTTGTGATGGCCCCCCAGAGGCTACTGCACTACACTCCCATAATTCCTGAGTTGTGCGCTGGGTTAAAGAAATCCAGTGCCACCAGAGAGTAGTCAAGTTGTGAAAGAGTGATTGAAATTCCTCACAAAACCTCATTATTCAGGTTAAATTCCCATGTTGGCACTTTGTGATAAATAAGTGGGTTTTGGTTGCAGTTTGGGCACTCGGTTCCTAAAAGGTTTGCCATCACTGATATAAGATCTCCTGCCTTGGGCTAGAGGTTGAACTAGAAAACCTCCAAGGTCCCCTTAAGCCCTATAATTCTATAAATTATATCACTGCACTTCTGATAATGCTAATATTTCACTGCACCATTTCTTTGGAACTCTGTAATTGGCTAATTTTACCGTTGTGCTGGGAAAAATGCATTGCACTATACATTGATTTATTTATGGGGCAGCCAGAAGATTTGTGGAAATACCCTGTTTTTTCATGCTACAATCATATATTCTGAGGTCTACGTCTCACTTGTAATGGAATGTGTGAGCTGTTGGCAGCTGCAGGCACATTCGGGAGGTAGTTGGGATATATAACTGTCCAAATGGGAAATTCCCAACTCTCTGCTCTCATCAACATGGAAGGCTTCCATCCTACCCCACCTTCAGGGGCTAGCTTTCTTTAAGATGTCTCTGTCTGGAGGAAGAAAAAGGAAGGACTTTTCTGTTGTTGTTCCTTCCTTCTTTTCTAGAGCACCAGAGCAATTAGGAGTAACAGGCTACTTCCCTAAACAGAATGAATGTAACACATATGAAGTATAACAAGACAATCTAAGTCAAGAATGCTGGGCATGAAAAAGAAAATGGGGAGAGGTAAAAAGAAATTAGGGTTCCTACCAAGAGCAACCCACCTTTTTTCTCGAAAAATTACCAGATAGATTTCAGTACCCAGTAGGCTAATTTGTCTAAAGCTGTTTATTCTTTTTCTCTAACAGAAGTATTTTCTAATATGTTTAGATCTCAATTACAAGGCAGTATATCTTTCCCCCCTCATTTTAAGATGTTTAGTTGTCTAGTTTGGACTTCAGAAAATCCCTCATTTCATAAAAAATTACAATTCCTTGAGGACCTGCTCCATTGTGCTGGAAAGCAATCACAATGCCACTGTGGTGCTTGAATTCACTGCATATAACTTGTTCAGCATAAACATACAGTTTCTGTTTGATGCTTCCCTCCCTTCTGACAAAGTTGTGATTCAAATGTTCTGTACCAACTGTACTTGGACGCAGCTTAAATACTATTCTGAACATAATGTCCATCGTCAAATTACTTTATATTTAATAGAGTTCTCTACATTCTGAATCATTCTCTGTGCAGCCAAGAACAATTTTTGAAATCCAAACTTATTGGATTTAAAAGATAGTTTTAACTTCCCTGTATGGTGAAGCCTCCCATTCTTTTTCCCTTTCAAGAAAGTTTCCTAAGATACAGAAATTGATATGAAGTTTCATTCTGAGAATCTTTCTTGACAAGGGCATTGGGTGTTCCTTCCATTTCAATCAGCTCCATTTAATTATTTGTTTGTTTGATTGATTATTAAATCTACTGTATTTCCTGCCCTTCTTGCCACAAGGCTTATCTGGATGGCTTGCAAAGTTAAAAACAATAAAATTATGCCAATATAAAATTATTAAAAAATATAAATTATGGTAAAAAGATGGGGAGGGGAGAACAGAGTGTGCAGGGGTGAGATGGGATCTGTTATTAGTCCAACAGTGACCTCCAGTTTGACACTCACCCATTGGGCCCCAAGCCAATTGGCAGTCAGGTCTTTAGGTCCTTATGGAAGTTCAGGCGTGTGCTCAACCTGGGGGATAAGATGTTCCAAAGGGCAAGAACCATGGCAGAGAAGGTTCTTCTCCTGGACCCTGCCAGAAAATGCAGGGCTCCACCCCTGACAATTGAGAGGCTATCCTGTAGCTCTTAAGATCTTGAATCTGGGGTCTGAAGTTGGGAAGAATAAATGGGTGGAGGGGCAGAATCCATTTTTATGGGATCTTCATAAAATGAAGGGTATGGGTAATAAGGTAATAAAGTAGGGATGATTAATGCAGGAAAAGAAAGGAAAGGTGGTGTCATGGAGGGGGGAAATTAGAGTAAATTGCATTAATATGAGTGTCAGGCCTGCAGCGGTTCCTTTAAGAATCTTTGGCCTGCCACACTCTCTCTGTCTAGCTTCATCTTTAGTATGCCTTTTCATTAAACGGGGAGGGGAATAGCAAGGGGTAGAAAGTGTTATTTTCAAAACAAAAAAATCCTTTCTAGAAGCTCAAGGTTATTGTTTGTCTCCACACCTCGACACCTGACCGGAACCAGCGGGGTGGAGATGCCAGCGTGGAAGAAGAAGATTGGACCATGTGATGGATTGGTGGGTGAGGGACAAGATCATGAACTGTCAACTGGGTGGGAATCCCAGGTAACTTCCAGAATTAGGATTCCCACAGATGTGCCAACATGTCTGTATTATTAAATTGGAACTTTAGAGATAGCTCTGGCATGGACTCTGTTTTAATTCTGCATGATATTTGGAATGCTGACATTATCCCAATTCTGTTTTAAAATTATTTTTTCAGCTATCCCAAGCTGGGAAGCTGTTAGGGGTACTGAATCCCAGTTATGACCCAACCCTGGGCAGTACGAAATTTCATTGAAGATGGAGGAAGAAAAGAATGCAGTGGAGAAGGGCAAAGATAATGGATCGCCTGTATTTGTCGATACTATCTATGTACCTTCTAAAGAGATAGTCGAGGCTACAGAAGTTAAAGAAAAGGAGTTTCAGCTGGGAGCCCTGCGAAAGGAACCAAACCCCAGACTTCCCTTGCAGACGGAATTAGACCTGTGAGATGAAGTCTCAGGATTTATGGCTTCTAAAGGATGCCTGCTAGAAGGAGAGAGAGCCACCAGGGAAACTCCGACAGATGACTGGATGATGGCCAGAAGATCTGATGGAGATCCCAGCCACCCTCACGCAGACATTCTCTGATGGGCCTCCCAGACCAATTCGGACAGCTAAAGCTGAGTGGAATCAACCCCCTCCTTCAGGACCACCTAAGTGGATTCTGGCACAGCTCACATTCTCCTTTCCTAGCAGAGAATCTGCTACGCAGTGAAGTGGAAATCTTGGCTCCTTCCACACAGTGACCAGCAAATCAAACCAACTCCTTGCTGCTGGGGTAAAGCCAACATTAGTCATATCAGCACCCCTCCCTCCTGGAGTGCAGCCAGGCCCCCCACCAAATTGGGGAATTCAATCCAGCCAGCAGAAAGGGGCCTAGAACACATTCACCTCCCCCCAGCTACAAAGGGGTGGCTCCGAGCCCATGAATCAAGCAACCCCAAGGTGGGCTTTCTTCCCGGGTCATGGATGGGCTCAATACCAATGGATGCCTCCCCCCTCCCAGCAGATGGTGCCATTCCAGATAACTGCCCCTAGGAAGAACCAGGGACTGGGACCGCCACCGGGTCCAGCCGCCCCAGCAATGCCTCAACAGGTTTTGGCCCAACTGATGGGTGTGGCCCAACAAAGGGGCTTACCACCCCAGAGGGCCAGCCAACAGGCTGCCCCTGTTTAACCCCCACCGGGCCCTCCTCCCACACCCCCACTGGGTTCATCCAACTGATGCACGCCCGATTTAGCGATGTGGCCCAACATGTGGATGCTGAAGACCAGATCCAGGCATTGCGACAAGTTGGTCGTCCCATGAAGGAATTAGTTTGGGAGTTCTGGAGAATAGTAGGAAGACTACGATACTGGCCAGAAAGACTCTTGGTCTACATATTCAAAAAGGCCTTAGATCCCAAACTGAAAGAAGCTTGTGGCATAAGGGGGGTCCCAGAATGTCTCCAAGATTGGTACGCCACTGCAACCATACTGGACTACGAGATTAACCCCTATCGAAAGCCTGTTACCGGAACCCCTGCCAAGAAACCTTTGGCCCACCGAACGCAGAGGCAGCCAGCTAAAAAGCCTCCACCACCCTCTCATCCCTTGGGGGGCCTCATAAAGTGCTATAGATGTGGTCAGCTTGGCCACAGAGCATCAGAATGCCTGGCTCCAGCCCCTCTTCCACAACTGTGCCAACCACCTGCCAGGAGGATGAAGAAAAAAAACCAGAAAACCACCAAAAAAGAGTTGTTTGAGACAACAGCCAAAGGAGGCGGAGAGCCCTGCCAATGAAGAAGCCCCAATAGTGGAGCAGCTATATGCACAAGACCCCTAACCCATCCTATTCGGTTTGAGCAAGTGGATGGAACCCTAATTGGGGGAGCTCCAGCCACGAAGATCACTGAGTTAGTAAAGTTAATAATAGGCCGCCAGTATGAGTTCCTCAGATTCATCGTGGCCCCTAGAATGCAGGAGTCAATTATCTTGGGACTTGCATGACTGGACAAGTGGGCACCTACTATAAAGTGGGAGGATGGCATTAGAAAATTGATTATTGGCTTTGGGCTGTTACCGCCAGTGGAGCCTAAAGCCCACCCAGGAACAATTGAACCCAACAGCCCAAACCATCCGGAACCTGCAGCACCTGCAGCAGACACAAACCTCCGGGGATCCAACAAGTCCCAAAGATCTACTGGGACTTGGCAGAGGTGTTCAGTGAGGAAGACTGAAACTAACTTCCACCTCACTGCCCCACAGATTGCGCAACAGACTTCAAACCTGGGGCTACCTTACCAAAGCCAAAAATATACTCTATGACTCCCAAGGAGATGATTGAATTGAGGAAGTACATCGACACCAATTTGAAATGGGGTTTTATCGAACCAGCAAAGTTGAAAGTAGCGGCTCCAGTGCTCTTCAGAGAAAACAAAGATGGCGGCGTTCATCTCTGTGTGGATCTGCAAGCCCTGAATGCGGTATGCAAAAAGAACACCTATCCCCTCTCCCTCATGAAGGATATGTTGAACCACTTGGCTAAAGGCAAGATCTTTATCAAGCTGGACTTGAGAGTGGCGTATTACCGCATACAAATCCGAAAAGGGGATGAGTGGAAGACGACTTTTAACACTCCTCTGGGCAGTTTCCAGTACAAAGTAATGCCTTTTGGACTACAAGGAGCACCCGCAGTCTTCATGCAGTACATAAATGAAGTGCTACATGATCACCTCTACCGTGGAATACTCGTTTATTTAGATGACATCTTGATCTTCTCTGAGACCCTGGAAGAACATGTAAAACTGGTACAGCAAGTCCTGAAAAACCTTCTGGCTGCCAAACTATACACAAAATTGTCGAAGTGTGAGTTCCACAAGACCTCGCTAGATTACCTGGGTTATCATATCTCCAACGAAGGGGTAGGAATGGATCCAGGAAAACATGAAAGTGGTGTTAGATTGGAAACCTCCAAATACTCACAAACAACTACAAAGCTTCCTTGGATTTGCAAATTTTTATAGGCAGTTCATTCCGACTTTTGCTGAAATTGCCCTATCATTGACTGAGCTATTAAAGACAAGCCCTTCCCCAACAAAGCCAAAAGCAAACCAACCACTAAAGTGGACAATGGACTGTCAAAAAGCCTTTGAAAATTTAAAACAGCTATTTGCCCAAGAGCCCATATTGCAGCATCCCGTCCCAGAGCGACCATTCAAAATCCAAACGGATGCCAGTGACGTAGCGATAGCCACGGTACTACTGCAAAAGAGTAAAGAAGGCCACCTCTTGCCATGCGCTTACATCTTCAAGAAACTCACCGCCACTGAAAGGAGGTGGGCCATTTGGGAGAAAGAAGCATTCGCGATCAGGTGGAGCATGCTCACCTAGAGACATCTCCTGCAAGGGGAGGATATACCATTCGAGGTTTGGACTGATCATAAAAACCTCGAAGCTGTCCAAACCCATTGGAAGTTATCCCCCAAACAAGTTCACTGGGCACAATACTTCCAAAGGTTCAAATTCGAAATTAAACACATCCCCACAGGCAGATGCTCTGTCAAGAAAATCGCAGTATGACAGTAAGAAGGAAGAGGTTATCCACCCCATCATATCTTCCTCTCACCAAAAGGCAGCTCGAAGCCAAGATAAGCTGATGACTGAGCTGAAAGTGGCACTCCCAACAGACCCGTGGTTCAACAACAAGGACATCCTAACGATGAATGATGGCTTAGCCTGGAAGGGGTCCAAACTGTATGTTCCTGTGGGGATGAGGCTACAAGTTCTACAGAAGAGTCATGACGCAAAACCATGAGGCCACTTTGGATTCCTAAAAATGCTCCACCTCATCAGGCATCAATTTTGGTAGCCAAAGATGAAATCGGAGGTGGAAGATTATGCAAAAAGCTGTGCTACTTGCGCCACAATGAAAACCTGTCCGAGGCAGCCCCTTGGATTACTACAAGTGGCCAGTCCTAGCCGACCATGGGAAGAGATCACAATGGACTTCATCGTCGAACTCCCAGACCGCAGTGGAAATAGAGTAATCTGGACAGTTATTAATTTGTTTTCCAAGCAGGTGCATTTCATTGCTTACTCAGGGCTGCTGTCCGCAAAGAAATTAGCGAAAATGTTTGTGAAACACATTTATCACCTGCATGGGGTGCCCAAGAGGATCATTTCAGACCACGGAGTTCAGATCACAGCCAAGTTCTGGAGAAAATTCCTGAAATCCATCAGGTCCACACAAGGACTCAGCTCAGCGTTTCATCCCAGCACAAATGGTGCAGTGGAGAGGGCCAATGTGATGGTGGAACAATACATCCGGTGTTATGTGGGCTATCAGCAAGACAACTGGTCAGACTTGGACAACTTTGCATTTAGCTTGGCGGCCAAAAGTTTTTTCAGAACTTGCCGTACCAGTTTCACATGTTCTTCTAGTGTTTCAGAGAAGATCAAGTGTCATCTAGATAAACAAGCACTCCGCGGTACAGGTGGTCATGTAGCAGCTCATTTATGTACTGCGTGAAGACTGCAGGTGCTCCTTGTAGCCCAAATGGCATGACTTTGTACTGAAAACTGCCAAGGGGCGTGCTAAAAGCAGTCTTCCACTCATCTCCATCTCTGATCCGTATGCGCTAATTCACCTCTCTCAAGTCCAGCTTGGTAAAGATCTTGCCTTTTGCCAAGTGGTTTAGCATATTTTTCATGAGGGGAAGGGGATAAGTGTTCTTTTCGCACACCACATTCAAGACTTGCAGATCAACACAGAGACAAACCCCACCATCTTTCTTTTCTCTGAAGACCACTGGGGCTGCTACTTTCAACTTCGCTGGTTCAATAAAGCCCCATTTCAAATTGATGTCTATGTAGTTCCTCAATATCTTTGGGGGTCATGGAGTACAATCTGTGGGCCAGGGGGTGAGATAGTTTATTTATTTATTTATTTATTTATTTATTTTATTAAATTTGTAGATCGCCCCCCTCTCCCCGAAGGGACTCGGGGCGGTGTACAGACACCACATTAAAACCTAATATAAAATAGATACACTTAAAAACCAATTAAACTATAAGGCTGTACAGGGTAATAAAAGTTAAAAATTAGCTTAAAACAACCCCAAAAATTTAAAAGTACAGAATTGAGGGACTAGATCAGGATTAGGCCAGGCCCGCTAAACTAAACAGGTGGGTCTTGAGCATCTTATGGAAGGAGCGGAGATCAGTGATTGTTCTGATGTCACGGGGGAGGTCATTCCAGAGGGTCGGGCCCATCACAGAGAAGGCCCTACTCCTGGGCGTCGCCCGCTGGCACTGCCTCGTGGACGGCACCCGGAGGAGCCCCTCCCTGTGAGAGCGGATTGGTCGAAGGGATGTATGGGGCAGGATATGAGCTCGCAAGTACCTTGGTCCTGTGCCATGGAGCGCTTTAAAGATGATAACCAGTACCTTGAAACGCACCCGAAAAGCCACAGGTAGCCAGTGTAGCCCGCGCAGGAGAGGTGTTACGTGGGAGTACCTCGAGACTCCCGCAACAACCCGCGCGGCCGCATTCTGAACTAGCTGCAGCCTTCGAGTGCATCTCAGGGGGAGCCCCATGTAGAGAGCATTACAGTAGTTGCAATCTTCCTCACTGAACACCCCCGCTAAGTCCCAGCAGTCTTTTGGTACTCGTTGGATCCCTGGGGTTTTGGTGTCTGCTGCAGGTGCCGCAGGTGCCAGATGGTCTGGGCTGTTGGGTCCCATCGTACCTGGGTGCCCTTTTGGCTCCACTGGTGGAGGCGGCCCAAAACCGATAATCAATTTTCTAACGCCGTCCTCCCATTTTATTGTAGGCACCCACTTGTCCAGCCATGCAAGCCCCAATATAATTGATTCCTGCATTCTTGGAGCTACAATGAATCTGAGGAATTCATAGTGGCGGCCTATCATCAACTTTACCAACTCGGTAATTTTAGTGGCTGGGGCCCCTCTAATCAGTGTTCCATCCACTTGCTCGAACTGAATGGGAGGGTTTAGGGGTCTTGTACATATACCTAGTTGCTCCACAATCGACATGCTGATTAAGCATCGGGTGCAGCCAGTGTCCACAATTGCCCCAACTTTCCCTTCCACTCCAGTTTCTGCACTTGGAGGTTGCATTTTATTGTAAAGGGGTGGATGGGTGCACTAATCATTGGGTTGTCTTTGGCATTTCCCTCCTCCGAGGCCTTCCCCTTGGTAGGACTCTTTGTCACCTTAGGTTGGGGATCATCTTCTGGAGGTTGTTGGCCCAGATGACTCTTCTGTGATAGCTTCTGGAGACTTATCTTTACCACTCTGGCAGTTGGTGCACACATTTGTGATATTGGGGCTGGAGCCAAGCACTCTGACGCTCTGTGGCTAAATTGACAGCAACACTGGCACTTTATTGGCTTCCCCGAGGGATGGAACCTAGTTGCATTTCTTACCTTAGGAACTGCCTCATCACATTGTTCTGCTACCCATCCTGCAGTAATCCCCTCATTCACATCTTCTTCCACTGTTGAGAACTCTTCTCTGTAGGAAGCTCGGGTAAGAACCTGCTGGGGCATTGCAGGTGAGACTGGAACCAGTGGGGTGGTCAATCTCTGGGTTGGCCACTGTCCAGTTATCTGCCATGGTGCCATCTGCTGAGGGAGAGCAGATGCCCATTGACATCTCTCCCATCCAAGACCTGGGGTTAAGACCCTGATTCACAGGTTGCAGTTCAAACAACAATGGCTTGCAGGAGGTGGTGGTGTGCGAAGGCCCCCTCTGCTGGCTTGGAGGAGTTATGGGCCAAGGCCCCTTCTGCTGGCTTGGAGGATTTTCCCATGCTGATGGCCAAGCAGGTGCCCACTGGCATCTTTTCCATCCATACTCTGGGAAGAAAGCCCAATTTGGTGGTGCTTCATTCACAAGCTGCAGACCAATTTCCGGTGGCTGGCAAGTGAAAGATGCTGGCCAAATCCCTTCCTGCTGGCTGGATTCAACTTCCCATTTAGATAGGGAATCTGTCTTCAACTCAGTTGCAGGGTAATGGGTCATTTCATTTATCGCTGTTTGGAAGGAGTAATTATCTCCACTCCAGTCTTCCAGTCCATTGCAGCTTTCACTAGTGAAGGGGGGAGGGAGATTGACTCACATTTGGCTGATGAAGTTGGTCTGGGAGCCCCCTCCAGCCATCCCCCTCCAGCTGTGCGTGCATCTTCCCAGATGCTATAAAGATGAAAATTTCCTCCCACGCAAATTCTTTTGCACTTCAGAAGAACTTCAGAGAAGCAATTCATCATTAGCTTCTTTTCTCTTAATTGTTCACTGATATTTTACGCTGATATGGTCAGCGTTGGGAAATCAGCACCTCTCCAGGGTGCTGATGATTTATTTTAAAGGGAGATTTGGGATAATGTCAGCGTTCCAAATATCATGCAGAATTAAATCAGAGTCCAAGGCAGAGCTATCCTTAAAGTTCCAATTTAATAAGACAGACATGTTGGCACATCTGTGGTATCTGTTACGGATGTAACCCTAGGCTTGGCTTGGCAATGTATATAAGCTATGATTACTTTACTGTTACTTTAAATGCTTAAGAGATGTAATTGGTTTGTTACCTCAAGCAGTCATAAGAGGGAGCCAGAATGGCTGTTAGATCTCTGTTTTGTTAGAAGCTGATTGGTGTATAATGAGATATTGTGGTTTGCTACTGTTTAGCTATACTTTGTGTGTTAGACTGACTATTTTGATAACTGACATACTGAACCGTGTATGACTTGGACTGTTAATCGGACTCTGAAAACCACTATATTTCTACATAGTAAACTACTATATTTTTATACTATTCAGTGTCTCTGTATGCTGGTTTGTGTGTGTTATTCCATATCACTCTCATTACATTTCTCTGCATACTCGCTCTCTTAACAGAAAGCTTCATTACTTAACACTGGTTATGGGCCTGGTCTATGAAGTGCAGCTTACTTCTGCATACTGAAGGATTGTGGGATGCTGTGCAGAATGCACCAGACGTGACCTCTTGGAATCCAGATGATGAGGTTGATGCCAAGAAGATAGCAGAGTTTCAAAGATGCAACGAACGAGCATTGTGTATAATTGGTCTAATGTTGACTGACCAACAGTTAGTTCATATTCGTGGGGAGAATTCTGCAGCAAGATGTTGGGAGAATTTGAAGAAGATATATGTACGTGACACTGTAGGTGCACATATACATCTTACCCGCAAACTGTTTAGGGCATGTCTTCTGAAGGGTGAAGATATGTTAGCTCATTTAAACTTTATAAAAGGAGTTTTCCAAGAGCTACATGAAAAGAAACTTATTTTCTCAGAGTTACATCAAATTTACATCATTCTGTCATCACTGGATGAGAGTTATGATGATTTTGTATCGTCTCTCGAGGTCCTAACCCAAAATGAACTAACATTGACTGACATAACTGCATGTCTGTTGGAAGAGTCCAGAAGAAGGTTGGAAAGAGAGCAACTGACAGTGAAACCACCACAACATGAAGAGTCACCTTAAACTGCCTATACTGTTAGAAAATGTTTTTCTTGTGGGGCAAAGGGGCATATAGCTAGATTCTGTAAAAATGCAAAACAACAGAATACTAGAAAAACTAAGAAACATGATAATGTCAACTTAGGTATGTCTACTTTGACTATCTCTAGAAATGCAACAATAAGCCATGATTCATGGGTTGTTGATAGTGGAGCATCACAGTGCATTACTAGAAATAAGAATTGTTTTATAAAAATGTCTGCCAGCAAGCAACATGTATTTTTGGCAAATGAATGGAGGGTGAAAGCTTCTGGTGAAGATATGGCAAGGTGTTCATTTGTAAATGAGCATTTATCCATGTTGTATATACCCAACTGAAATTTAATTTGTTATCAGTAAGAGCGCTAGTTAAGATTGGCTATGTAGTAATCTTTAGGGGAGATAAATGTATCATAGAAAAAGAAGGTAATAGGATTACTGCAAAATTACAAAATGGTTTATATATTATAACTGATGACCATACTGCTAACTCAGTGTATGACAATGTGAAGACACATGATGAATGCATACATCTGCTACATAGGCATATGGGGCACATTAATTTCAAGATGCTGCAACAAACTGTAAAGTTGTCACAGGGAGTGAAATTAAAACCTTGCAGTAAGTATTTAAATTGTAATGTATGTAGTAAGGAAAAGAGCAGGGTTACTCCAGCAAACAGATATAATGGGTTTAAAACAAAGGAACTTTTAGAAGTTGTTTTTGCTGATCTAATTGGACCTATAAAACCCAGTTTGGGAGGTGCCTGTTATGTTTTGAGAATCATGGATCATTATTCAAGATATGGTTTCTGCTACTTAATGAAAGACAAGACAGAAACATTTCAACAATTTTTAAATTGGCTGAGATTTGCGGAAAGAAAGATAAATGCCAAGGTTATTACTGTAGTTACTGATAATGGGACGGAGTTTACAAATTATAAGTTCCAAACTATGTTAAAAACAGCTGGCATTGAACATAAACGTTCTGCTCCTTATAGACCTCAACATAATTTGTTTGTAGAATGAAGGGGGCAAACGTTACAAGCTATGACTAGAACCATGTTAGCCGATTCAGGATTGCCTGAAACATTATGGGGTGAAGCCATGATGTGTGCTAATCATTTACTGAACAATGTTGTAAATGCTTCTACTGAAGAGGTACTATTTACTCGTTGGCATGGTAGGAAACCTGATTTAAGCTATTTGCACACTTTTGGAGTTCCTGCATACCCATATTCCAGCACAGATTAGGTTAAAGAGACAAACTCGTGCAAGACAATTAATTTTTGTTGGTTACAATTCAAACCATAGATCTTATAGGTTCTGGGAATGTGGGACAATTAAGATCTATCACAGTGCAAATGCGAAATTTTTACAGCACGTTGGTTGGGATAAACTGGAAATAAATAACGATGTAGTAATTGAAGCCCGAGTAGACCAAAACAATGAAACAGGAATACCAGAAACGTGTGATGAAGGGAAGGAGTCTACTCAGGAGGAGGAAGTGATAAAGCAGGAGGACGTTCAGGATAGTCCACCAATAAACCCTGAGTTACCCAGAAGGTCAACCCGTGTAACGCAGCCACCTGATAGGTATCAGGCATCTGTTGCATGTAAGGTGGATAAGGTACCTGCTACATACAATGAGCTGACTATGTATCCAACTGAGGATAAAAAGGTAGGGCAAGCTGAAATGAACAGTGAGTTTAAGTCATTGCAGGATTTGGGAGTGCTTGACAAGACTGATTTACCTTCAAGTAAATATGCAAGGGAACGCAAACGGGTATACAAGCGTAAAACTGGAGTGAATGGGAATTATGTAAACCATTACAGATGGAAATTATGTAAACCCCAATAAGTTAGATGATGTTGATATAAAAGGTTCTATGTTGGATAAGGGATGCATTATGAATTATATCTTGAACCTACATTATGTACTGTACTGTGTGTTAAAAAACATAAACAATGTTGTGATGTTTATGGATTGAGAATATGAAGTTGTGTGTAAATACATTGACAACCCAAGAGGGGAGAATGTTAGGGATGTAACCCTAGGCTTGGCTTGGCAATGTATATAAGCTATGATTACTTTACTGTTACTTTAAATGCTTAAGAGATGTAATTGGTTTGTTACCTCAAGCAGCCATAAGAGGGAGCCAGAATGGCTGTTAGATCTCTGTTTTGTTAGAAGCTGATCGGTATATACTGAGGTATTGTGGTTTGCTACTGTTTAGCTATACTTTGTGTGTTAGACTGAGACTATTTGATAACTGAATTACTGAACTGTGTATGACTTGGACTGTTAACTGGACTCTGAATGCCTCTATATTTCTACATAGTAAACTACTATATTTTTATACTATTCAGTGTCTCTGTATGCTGGTTTGTGCGTGTTATTCCATATCACTCTCATTACGCTTTTCTGCATACTCGCTCTTCTAACGGGGAGCTTAATTACTTAACAATGACCTTTCATTACATCATCCTGTATCCTTCCAGTAGTAGTGCAATCTTATATCTCTTGCCATTTGTAGTATTAGTGTTCTGGTTGCTTTCTTGGTAAGTCTTATATGGACTTCTCTTAGCAACATGTTAAATGCTGGTTTGTGCGTGTTATTCCATATCACTCCCATTACGCTTCTCTGCATACTCACTCTCCTAACAGGAAGCTTAATTACTTAACAGAATCCCAAATCTGAAAACTTCCTGGGATTCCACTCAGTTGAAAGTTCATGATCTTTTCCACACACCCATAAATCCATCACATGATCCAATCTTCCTCGGCCATGCTAGCATCTCCACCCAGCTGGTGCAGAGGTGCGGACACAAAAGATGACCTTGATTTCTATAAAGGAATGACAACAACACATTCCACAACTCTACTCCTTTCTATTCCCCCCTCCCAATTACTACACCAATGAAACAGCATAATGAAATAATAGAAAGTGTGGGCTTCCAGTTCCGGCTGTAGAATGCGACAGGCGTGCTTCGCTCGCCCTGCGCGCTCTTGGTGGGCTCCCCCCTGATTGGGGGGGCACAGGGAGCCTCATAGGGGCCCCTGCTGAGGGGGCGGCTAGCTGGGAGTCCTCTGCGGCGGCGGAGGCCATGGGGGGGGCTCCCTGCATTGCCCTAGGCACCAGGAGGCAAAAGGGGAGGCGCGGGGACTCCTTGCGCTTTTGCGTCGAGACAGCTGGGCAAAATTGACGATTGAAAGGCTGCAGCTGCAATGTGGTGAGGTGGAAATTCCCCCCATTCCCTTTTTTGACTGAAAAAAAAAGGATTGCCAGCTTTTTAAAGCGTTCAATCTGTTCTTGGGAAGTGTGACTGGAGGGAGGGGGATTTCCCCCCCTTGGATAAGCAGCTTTAAACTGCTCTCTACCCCCGGAGGAGGAGGAGGGGAGAGAGCTCTGGAATGAAATCACACTCATAGCAAGCAGCAGATGAATACTCTACTGCAATTGTGAAAATGAGGTGATGATCTGACTTTTTTGAAAACTTTGAAAACTTTTGGTTTGTTGCCTTCTGATCCCGGTGCTGGCAAGGCAAGATGGCACACTTCCGTTGTCTTCATGTACTCTGAAATTTGACTCCACCCACAGAAACTGCTGGCATTTTGTCTTTGTCTCCGTGACACTCAGAGATATCTCTTGATATACTATACTCTGGACTTGGAACAATGGATTTTATTGCCTGGATTTGAACTATAGAAAAGGTCTCTATTTGCCTGGACTGTCTGCCTCATGATCTCGCTTGGCTATCCACTTGTACAGTCGCATTCTCACTGTATTGACACAGACATTTCTGAGCTCTTTTTACCAAAATGCCACCAAAAGACCACCACCTGGGAAACCAGGCTTTGCTGGTTCTGCCCCAACATCCTCAACATCCAGCCCCAGCGGGCAACAGACACTAACATCTCTGTTGCAGTCCAAGCCCCCGGAGGAGGACCTAACCCAACAGATGCTCCAAAAGATTTTAAAGGGGCAGGAGGAATTGAAGAATCAACTAAAAGAAATGAATGAACAGCTCAGAGAAAATCAGAACCGAACGGCTCAAAATACGCAAAGACTGGAAGTTTTGGAGGAGGGGATGGCTGAGATGAGGGGGGAGGTGCGGGGGAGGAAACCAAGAACTTGAGAACCATCAGATAAAAATGGAGTTTGAAAGGATGTCTTTTTTCCTTAGATTTCAAAATGTAATTGAGGCCGATGATGAAGATTTGAGGGAAGTTATGACAAAGTTATTGGCTGAATATATTAAAAAAGACAGACAACAGCTGGGATGGGATATTGACCTCGTCTATAGAGTCAATTCAGCTTACGCTAGAACACACAATGTTCCAAGGGAGGTTCACATTAAATTTCTTAGAAAGACTACAAGAGATGAGATTCTGAGTGCACAAAGGGTTAAAATACAAGGATAGAGAGATAGTCATCCTGAAACAAATCCCAAAGAAAGTTAGAAATAAAAGAAAAAAATATTCGCTCTTAGCAAAGAAATTATACCAGAAAGGGGTTTGGTTTAGATGGCTTCTGCTGATATTCTTGGAGGACACTAAGAATTAATACAACTATGGAGGCTGAGGCCTTTATGGAAAAAAACAAAGTACTCCTAGATAAAACTGATGATACCACACGGGACACACAGGACACGGGAGGTGCCGGAGCCTTGCTGGTGGGGGGAGAAGAGGCAACACTGAGAAAACTTAGATCACAAAAGTGAATTAGAAAAATAATGCAATTGCTAATACAGAGAATTTTTTCTATTTGATATAAAATAGATTAAAATTACTTGAAGATAAAAGGTTAAAATATGCTGTCAAAATATTGCTAAGTAGTAGCTACTCAATGTATTAATAAGTGAAATCTATGAGAATTGGGGGGAGTGCCATTTTCTGCATAATGTAGCTGTCAAAATTTGTAACCTTATCCACTATCCCCTTTCCTGAAATTTTTTGTAAAACCAATAAAAATCTTCGTTTGAAAAAAAAGAAAGTGTGGCAGGCTGAAGATCTAAAAGGAACATAACTACAGGCCTGACACTTCTTGCTCAGATCCAATTTGAACTGAGCCAGCTGTTTTGACAACTCTTTCTAAGGGTGGCTGCTTAGCTCCAACAACTGCTTCCTATTGGGGCCCTAAGGAGCCCGGGCGGGCAGGTGAGGAGTGGCTGGGAGAGGAGGGGGAGGAAGTAGAGGCTGGTGAGGCACCCCTTGTGTGAGTGACATCAAATTGGCCATGCCCACTCAGTCATATGACCACCTAGCCATGCCCATCCAGCAGTTCATTAGGCAGATCATATTAGTGGTCCGCAGAATTTAAAATTATGAATTTAGTGGTCCCTGAGGTCCAAAAGATAGGTGACCCTTGCTCTATCCCATAGCCATTGTTACAGTAAGCAAGAATACTTGTACATAAACAAACTGTGGAAGCAGATTCCACAGATTCCTGCTGTATTGGGGTGGGTGGGTTATTTTTTAACCCTACCATAGCTGTCCTGGGGGGACAGTGAAGAGGGGGGAGCAAGTAGGTGTGGTTGGGGAACCCGCAACTCCCCTAAAATGCCTGCATTTGTCTTCAGAGCCAAAGCAGGAAATGTACCCAACGCGAGCTACCACAGCTGGAAGGCTGGACAAAGCACGGGAATCAACATGATGAACATCTGGATGAGATAATAAGAGTGCTTGAAAGTGCAACATTCCTATAAATTAACTTTTAAACCTCTGGTTAAAGCTTTTTAAAGAGAGAGTGGCAGAAAAAGGGGGGAGCGGACTTTACAAAACTCTCCGTCCCTCGGGCCAGCAGCGAACAGATGGAGCCGATAGATAGAAGAAGGGAAGTGATAGATTTTGAGAACTGCTTAAGAATGTTAGAAAGCAAATCAGAAGCTCTCAGTGTTTAACTTTCATTCTATGCCTTTGATTTTCTTGGTAACTTTTGAGAATCATTGAGATTTGCTTTCGAAGCCAGGAACTTAAAAGAAAATATGTTGAATTAATTGTCTACATTGCTGTCTAGTAGTAAATGGTGCCCAATAAAAGCTGCCTAAGAAGAGTTGACCTTGAACCATTGTGGATAACAATAACTGATAAAATTCCTCTAGAAGAAAGAAATAAAACCAGCTGTGTAAACATTGCCTTCCCTTCCCTGGCTACATTGTAATGGGCTGCTGCGAATGTCTTCCTGATTGTGTGTCTTTCCCCCTTTTTCCAAAGGGGGAAGGAAGAAATTTGGATAACCCAGACAACTCATACTAAAGGGTCCCTTTTTCCACCCTGTTCACTTGGTTACTTTGAGTCATTTTTTACCTACTCAATTTTTATCTTTTTCCTTCTTTTTTATCTCTTTTTTTACCTCTTGCAATGAGGTGTAGATTTCCATTGTGGAATTAATTTTGTGGCTCCCCCCCCCCATTTTTCCCCTCTCCTTGGGGGTGTGTGAGTGCTTTTTGACCAATATTCTTTTATGTGTTTATTATTTTTTCTCCTTGTTTCCTATTTTTTCTCCTTTTTTTTTTTTACTTCACGTGGCCATTATAAAGTGAATGGATTAAGGTAGCAAGAACCTAAAGATGGAGCCCAAGAACAGGGGTCAGTTTATTGGAGGCTGGTGCTTGGACCGATGTGAGCGACTTCAGGATTACAATTAATCTACTAATCTATTTTTTGAATTACAAAACGTGATTACAATTTAAATACAATAATGTCAGAACCAAATACCAAGATGAAGAAAATAACATCATATGCATCTGCAATAGACATCCCGCCCGGTTCAATGACACAGAAAGCAGCAGGCACAGGAACACAACAAGACAAAGCTATTTTGGAGCTAAAAGGTATGTTGCAAGACATACATGCGGATATTAAAGAGCATATAAACAGAGTAGAAGAGAAAGTGGACGAAGTGGAAGATGAATTGAAAGAAGTCAAGGAAATGGTAAAAATGAGCAAAGACTGCAGAAGGTGGAAGAAAAGGCAGAGGTAACAGAGATAAAAGTAGAGGAGGTGGATTATAGCAGCGATGGTGAACCTTTTTTGGCTCGCGTGCCATAAGTGGGGGGAGCGCAAGGGGGTCGTGAGCAGGCGTGCCGCACCCATAATGCAATGGGCGACCCCCCAGTGCGCATGTGTGCACTACAGGCGCTCCCCCCCATTTTTACATGCTTTTTTGCCCTCCCCAGGCTCCAGAGACTTTACTTCCGGTTTGCTTTACTTCCTGTTTGCTCAGAGGGTCGTTTTAAGCGTTCTGAAGGGTTCAGGGAAGCCTCCAGATGGTCCCTGAAGCCTTCGAGCCCTCAAAACGATCCTCCAAGCAAACAGGAAGTGACTTCCGGTTTGCTCGGAGGGACGTTTTGAGCGCTCCGAAGGCGTCAGGGAAGCTCATGAAGCCTCCAGAGGGCTCCTGGGGGGCAGGGGAGGCTCTTTTCGCCCTCCCCAGGCTCCTATAAAGCCTCTGGAGCCTGGGAAGGGTGAAAAATGGCTTTAAAAAGGGTGAACTCAGCTCAAATGCCCTGACAAATGGCTCTGCGTGCCACCTGTGGCTTGTGTGCCATAGGTTCGCCATCACTGGATTATAGGCTAATAGCAATTGATAAAAAGCAAGATGGATCCAATGTTTTGTGGGAGATGGAAAGATCTGAATTCTATCTAAGACTCCAGAACATAGAAGAGGAGAAAGGAGAAAATCTAGCAGAAAAGATCACAGAAATTCCCTCAGGGGCTATAGAAATGAGTAAGGAATATATCCTAGGCGGAATGGATGAGACTTTTAGAGAATATACAAGATATGCAATGAGAAACAACTTGCCCAGGGAGATAAAATTTGTCAAAAAAACTCTAAAAATGAAATATTACAAGCAGCAAGAAGTACCACAATAAAATACAAGACTAGAGAGATAGTGGTATTGAAGCAAGTCCCAAGGAAGGTCAGAGAAATAAGAAAGGAATACCACTTTCTGATCAAACAGGTGTGAGTTTTAGACGGCTTGTTCCAGAAGGGATTTTGGTAAACTGGCATGAACAAAGGTACAGACTAGATACACTAGAGAAAGCAGAATTATTTTATGAACAACATATAGCAGCACAGGAGGGAATGCTGGTAAGAGGAAGGAGCTAAATGCCAGGAAGCTAAGGGGAAAGATCAAAGGGAGATGGAGAAAGAACAGGAAGAGAAAGCACTAAGAGAAGGAGCAAAGGCCAAAGAGACAAAGGAGCAGAGGGAGCTAAGAATGACTAGATCAACTAAACCTATAAACCAGTGACATGGAGGAAGAAATAAAAGTAATCTCCATTAATAAATGGATTAAACTTGGCAACAAAAAGAAGAACAACATTCAACAAATTAGAGAAGTTGAAATTGAACATTATATGCTTACAGGAAGTACATATTAGAAAGCAACACAGAAAATTTTTGGAACAGGCAAAACTAGGAAATGTATATATGACTCTGGCTGACTAAAGCAAAAAGGGAATAGCATTATATATTAGAAAGACAATACAATCAAATAAAAGTTTTGAAGACAGGGAGGGGAGAACACCTATGGTGGAAATAATGATGAACATGAGAAAGATATTATTAGTGGCAATATACATCCCAAATGACAAACAAGAAGAATTTTTTTGGAAACTACACAATTATGTGAATGTATACTTAAAATGGTATGTAAGAGAATAAAAATAAATAAATAAATATTTTTTAAAAATAAACAAACTGTGGAAACAGAGGCTTTCTGGCACTGCTTCATATCTGCACTGCAATGTAAAAAATGGGGTCAACCATGGGTTTCCACAGGAATGAAATAGAAGTGAGAAAATAGATCGAATCTCAACATAGAAAGGTAATGATGAGTTTAAAGTCACCTAAGGTTGCCCCAAATAGGAAAATGGATAATATAAGTGTTAGCTTAAATGGACTCCATAGTAAAGGACAGGAAGGCCTGGAGGAATGTTTGTCCATGGGGTCACGATGGGTCGGATATGACCGCAACTAATAACAACAACAATACTAAAGAATGTTCACAAAATTAAATATCACTTAGCTTGCCAGGAGAGTGTCACCTAATTCCCTTGGTTACCAGGCAATTCCATTCTACAACTCTTGGAAGTGACAACAGCAGTGACAGAAGCAGACTAAAATATATGAAGAATAGTATCATAATACAGGAAGATATAGTTTTATGGTGTGGTTAAGACAACGGACTGGAAATTGAGAGATTGTGAGTTTGAGACCTGCCTTTGATATAAAGTGAACTAGGATGTGATGGGCCAGTCACTTTCTTTCAGCCCTAGGAAAAAGGCAATGTCAAACTACTTCCAAAAAATTTGCCAAGAAAACTGCCAAGACTAGTTGTCAGGAGTCAACAATGAGGCAAAGGCATCATAATCATAGATAAAACTACGTGATATTGTTGATCTTTCCAATGATTTTTGCATTCCCAGTATCTGTAACACACATTGGATAAAGGGCTTGGTCTCTAGTCTATGACTGTAATAAATTTAATTGAATTGAATTGGATAAAGGGCTTGTAGCTTCCCTGACATACATCACATGCTATGATGTATGAACTCTTTCCTTACCTTATTGTAGAAAATGGCAAAACTGTTTCCCTGAGAACTGTAAAAGGATTGAAAACCAGATAACAGTTTTGTTTCAATCACCTCACTTGTCAATCTCATTGTCAGACTTCCAAATATCATGCAGAATTAAATCAGAGTCCACGCCAGAGCTATCTCTAAAGTTCCAATTTAATAATACAGACATGTTGGCACATCTGTGGGAATCCCAATTCTGGAAGTTACGTGGGATTCCCACCCAGTTGAAAGTTCATGATCTGGGGACGACTTCCGGCAGCCGAAGGCGACGGTCGCATGCGTCCGCCTTCTCGCTGTTTCGGTGGGCTCCCCTGAAGTATAGGGGGAGCACAGCGTGACTTGGAGGGGCGCCCTGCCGTAGGGGCAGCTTGCTGGGACCCCCTGGAATGGCGGCGGCCATGGGGGGGTTTCCAGCTTTGCCCCAGGAGCCAGAAAGCGTAGGGAGCGCATGGAATGCCACCACGCACTTTGCTGAATGCAGCCTGGAAGAAAATGATCAATTTGAATGAAACAGCTGAAGCGCGGTGAGGTGAGGGGTCTCCCCAGATCTTTTACTGTCTTTACTCTATTGACTGTTCTGCAGGGTTTTTTGGGGGGGACTCTGTTTCAACCTTTGGAGGAGTCAAGATTGGAGGGGGGGAATTTCCACCCCCCTTGGAAAAGCGGCACTTGGAAAATCTCTCCCTTTTATGGGGGAGAGAGAAAGTTTAAAATCTACTTTCACTTCCCTTAAATAATGGGAAAAAAATTTTTCTTTTTGGACCACAACTCCGAGAGAAAGGATGGCTGAACTGATTCTTCTCTAAACTATGCACGGGAACTTTGATCTTGTTGTTTCCTGGCCACCTGTACTGGCTGAGCCAATATGGCCAACTTCCTCCTTCTTCTTTGTCTTTATGAATGAGACTCCTCCCTTGGAAAACTTTATGGCTTTGAACTAATTTCCACCCCAAAGACCTCCAGAAGCCTCTTCAAATACGTTTTTCCCCTGGATTTGAAATATTTTGACCCACCTATTTGCTCTAGTTTTGTATCAGACGATTTATTCTCCTTTGGACTTGCTTGCCTGGTGATCCCTACAGGCTGTGCTTTCCCATAGACACCATTTCTTTGTATAGAACAATAACTATCTCTGAGCCTCATGATGGGTCCAAAGAAGTTACCGCCTGGTAAGGCCTCATCGGCCCCGACATCTTCCATGTCCAGCCCGATTGCTCACCAGTCACAACTGGGATCTTTTTTACAACCTAAAGCCCCTGAAGAGAGTGCAAAGGATTTGTCTATTCATCAGATGCTTCAATCCATCTTAAAGGGACAGGACGAAATGAAAAACAACTGCAGGACTTAAATGAACAGCTCAGAGAAACGAACAACAAACCATACAGAATGAACAGAGGATAGGTGTACTGGAGGAGGGTGCAGTTGGGATGAGAGACGAGATGAAGACAATCCAAAGGGGGAATGTAGAATTTAAAAATCATATGATAAAAATGGAATTTGAAAGGATGTCTTTTTTCCTTAGGTTCCAAAACTTGCCAGAAGTTGAGAATGAAGATCTTAAGGAGAGTATGACCACAATACTAGCAGAATATATTAATAGAGATAAACAACAGCTTTGGTTGGATATTGACCTGATCTATAGGATTAACTCAGCCTATGCAAGAACACACAATGTTCCAAGGGAAGTTCATGTTAAATTTCTTAGAATAACCACAAGAGATGAGGTTCTAGGAGCTCAAAGGGGAGGACCATTAAAATATAAGGATAAAGAAATAACCATTCTTAAACAGATCCCAAAGAAAGTAAGAGATAAGAGAAGGAAATATTCCTTCTTAGCAAAAAAATTATACAATAATGGGGTCTGGTTTAGGTGGCTGTTACCAGAAGGCATGTTGATTTTCTGGGAGGGCAGTAGAATAAGAATCAACACAGTTGTGGAAGCAGAGGCTTTCACTAAAAGACACAGTGCTCTCTTAGGTGAAATGGGGGATGTTACACAAGAAACAAAGGAGGGAGGGGCTGAGGCTCTGCCAGTGGACGGGGGGGAGGATGCGACAACTAGAAGATTCAGATCACAAAAGTGATTTGAAACATTATTGCAATTGTTGTTACAATGTACCTTTATGGAAGTGATACAAAACAAAATGATTGAAACATACTGATGATTTTGTGTTAAACTCAAAACTGCTAATATCTATGTAAATGTTGATGTTTTTCTATCTTTGTTTGTAAAAGTTGTGAGACCTGGGGGGGCTTCTCCCCCCCCCGCACAATGTAGCTGTCAAAATGTTTTATAACCTTTTAACCCCTTTTCCATGTAAAACTTCTAAAATCAATAAAATTTGGACAATAAAAAAAAAGTTCCCACCCAGTTGACAGTTCATGATCTTGTCCCCCACCCACCAATCCATAACCTGGTCCAATCTTCTTCTTCCATGCTGGCATTTCCACCTCGCTGGTTCCAGTCAGGTGTCAAGGTGTGGAGACAAAGAATAACTTTGAGCGTCTAGAAATGATTTTTTTGTTTTGAAAACAACACATTCTACCCCTTGCTATCCCTCCCTTAATGAAAAGGCATACTAAAGATGAAGCTAGAGAGAGAGTGTGTGGCAGGCCAAAGATTCTTAAAGAAACTGCTGCAGGCCTGACAGGCGGCCTCTCTTTAAAAGGGAAACATTTTCTGGGAAAGAAAAATAACATAAAAGTTACCATAACACCATTAACCACCTCTGCCTCCCCCCGGGGGGACCCTTTGGCTTATCAGGAAACTTCTCATGGAATTGTTTCACTAATTTATCCACTTTTAGATCCCAACTTTTCACCCACGTATCTTCAGACAAAGGGTACCCCTTCCAATGCACTAAATACTGTAAGCGACCTCTATGGAGCCTGGAATCTAAGATTTTTTTCACCTCATAATGTGTTTCCCCTTCTACCACTACAGGAGGAGGGGGAGCTTGGGTGGATGGCCTTATGATAGATCCCATTACTTGCTTCAATAAGCTACAATGGAATATCGGGTAAATTTTCCCTAGGAGTCTGGGTAGGCTGAGTCGAACTGTAATTGGGTTAATTATCTTTTCTATTGGGAAAGAACCTAGAAATTATGGACCTAATTTCTTACTAGGCACTCTTAATCTTATGTATTTGGTAGATACAAAAGCTTTGTCCCCCACACGAAAGAGGGGGTGGAGTGAGCGGTGTTTTTCAGCTTGCTTCTTGTAGGCTTCTGCCGCATCTGCTAGAGCCTTCTTCGCATTTTCCCATCCCTTCTTTAGTGTGTCCATCCATTCATTCAGAGACATGGAGGAGGGAGGTTCTTTAGGCAGCTTGGGCATGGGAACGAATTCCATGCCACTGGTAATCTGGAAAGGAGTTAATCCGGTACTGCTGTGGACCGCATTGTTGTACGCCACTTTGGCAAAGGGTAGCAAGTCCGACCAGTTGTCTTGCTGATAGTCCACATAACATCGGATATATTGTTCCACCATTGCATTGGCCCTCCCCGCTGTCCCATTCGTGCTGGGATGAAATGCCTAGCTGAGTCCCTGTGTGGACCCAATTGATCTCAGGAACTCTCTCCAGAACTTGGCGGTGAAATGAACTCCGTGATCTGAAATGATCCTTTTTGGCACCCTATGCAGGAGATAAAAGTGTTTCACAAACATTTTCACTAATTTCTTTGCGGATGGCAGCCCTGAGCAAGCGATGAAATGCTGAAAGTTCGCTGGGCACAATACTTCCAAAGGTTCAAATTCAACATTAAACACATCCCTGCAGGGAAGAACTTGTTGGCGGATGATTTGTCGAGAAAACCGCAGTACAACAGTAAGAAGGAAGAAGTTGTTCAACCCATCATTTCTTCCTCCCACCAACAAGTGGCCCAGGTCACCACCCAATGCCAAGATAAGCAGATGACAGAGTTCAAAGCAGCACTCCCGGCAGACCCGTGGTTCAACAATAACAAGGATATCCTAACGATGAGTGGTGGTTTAGCCTGGAAGGGGTCCAAACTGTACATCCCTGCAGAGTTGAGGCTGGAAATCCTACAGCAATGCAATGGTGGAACAATATATCCGATGTTATGTGGACTATCAGCAAGACAACTGGTCGGACTTGCTACCCTTTGCCAAAGTGGCGTACAACAATGCAGTCCACAGCAGTACCGGATTAACTCCTTTCCAGATTACCAGTGGCATGGAATTTGTTCCCATGCCTGAGCTGCCTAGAGAACCTCCCTCCTCCATGTGTCTGAATGAATGGATGGACACACTAAAGAAAGGATGGGAAAATACGAAGAAGGCTCTAGCAGATGCAGCAGAAGCCCTCAAGAAGCAAGCTGATAAACACCGCTCGCTTCAACCCCCCTTTTGTGTGGGGGGAACAAAGTTTTTGTATCTACCAAATACATAAGATTAAGAATGCCTAGTAAGAAATTGGGCCCAAAATTTCTAGGTCCATTTCCAATAGAAAAGATAATTAACGCAGTTACAGTTCAACTCAGAATTACAGTTTACCCAGAATTCTAGGGAAAATTTACCCACTATTTCATTGTAGTTTGCTGAAACCAGTAATTGAGTCCAGCATAAGACCATCCGCCCAAGCTCCCCCTCCTCCTGTAGTGGTAGAAGGGGAAACACATTATGAGTTGAAAAAAATATTACACTTGAGGGGTCGCTTACAGTATTTAGTGCATTGGAAGGGTACCTTTGTCCAAAGCCACTTGGGTGAAAAGTTGGGACCTAAAGGCGGACAAGTTAATAACCCAATTCCATGAGAAGTTTCCCGATAAGCCAAAGAGTCCCCCTGGGGGAGGGGGGAAGAGGTGGTTAATTTCTTTTATTATTGCTAACTTTGATGTTCTCTTTTCAGTAGAATTCAATATATACAGTACACTCTTATTGCATCCGCAGATAACCGCCCTGCCGCCCTGTTTGGGGTGACCCGCTCCCTCCTCCAACAGAGGCCGTGGGAAGCTCCTCTGCAGGGCAGAGCAGAGGAATTTGGGGAGTATCTGCAGGACAAAATCGCTCAGATTCGAAGCGAGTTGGTCCCTACTAGTGGTCTGGAAGGGACGTCGGAGGTGGGTCCTGAGGTCCCATTCTGGGAGGAGTTTGACTCTGTTACTTCCGAAGATATGGACAGGTTGCGTAGGCGACTGCGAGCCACCACATGTTTATTGGACCCGTGTCCCTCCTGGCTTGTACTGGCATCCTGGGAGGTCACATGAGGCTGGCTCCAGGAGTTAGTCAACGCTTCCTTGAGTGAGGGGTTTCTGCCGGCCACCCTGAAAGAGGCGGTGGTGAGGCCCCTCCTCAAGAAGCCTTCCCTGGACCCAGCTCTGTTAGCCAACTACCGTCCCGTCTCCAACCTTTGCTTTCTGGCGAAGGTTGTAGAGAGTGTGGTGGCACAACAGTTTCCACGCCACTTGGAGGAAAATGATTATCTGGACCCACGCCAGTCCGGTTTCCGGCCTGGCCACAGCACGGAGACGGCATTGGTCGCATTGGTGGATGATCTCTGGAGGGCCAGAGATGGGGGTTGTTCCTCCAACCTGGTCCTATTAGACCTCTCGGCAGCTTTTGATACCATCGACCATGGTATCCTATTGCATCGATTGGAGGGGTTGGGGGTGAGGGGCACCGTTTTGCGGTGGTTCTCCTCCTACCTCTCTGGCCGAGCGCAATTTGTATTGGCAGGGGGGCAGAGGTTGACCTCGAGGCCGCTCTCTTGTGGGGTGCCACAAGGGTCGGTCCTCTCGCCTCTCCTGTTCAATACATATATGAAGCTGCTGGCCGAGATCATTCGTCGGTTTGGGGTAGATTACCATCTGTACGCGGATGATACCCAGCTGTACATCTCTACCCCAAACCACCCCAACGATGCTATCAAAGTGATGTCCCGGTGTCTGGAAGCCGTACTGATCTGGATGGGAAGTAACAGACTCAAGCTCAACCCATCCAAGACTGAGTGGCTGTGGCCACTGGTGCCCCGGTTCAACCATCTTACTCCATCACTGGCCATTGGGGGCGAATATCTGGCCCCCGTGGATCGGGTACGCAATTTGGGCATCCTTCTGGATACCCGGCTGTCCATGGATGACCATGTGACAGCCGTGGCCAGGGGGTCGTTCCACCAGGTTTGCCTGGTGCGCCAATTGCGCCCCCTATTGGACCGGGACGCCCTTCGCACAGTCACTCCTGCGCTTGTGACGTCCCGGCTAGACTACTGTAACGCTCTCTACATGGGGCTCCCATTGAGATGCACCCGAAGGCTGCAGCTGGTTCAGAATGCGGCCGCGCAGGCAGTCTCGGGAGTCTCTGGCTACTCCCATGTAACACCTCTCCTGCGCGGGCTACACTGGCTGCCTGTGGCTTTTCGGGTGCGTTTCAAGGTGTTGACCATCATTTTTAAGGCGCTCCATGGCACAGGACCTAGTTATTTGCGGGATCCTATCTTGCCCCATACATCCCTTCGGCCGATTCGCTCACACAGAGAGGGACTCCTCTGGGTGCCATCCACTAGGCTGTGCCAGCGGGCGACGCCTAGGGGAAGGGCCTTCTCTGTGATGGGTCCGACCCTCTGGAATGACCTTCCCCCTGACATTAGAATGACTACGGATCTCCGCTCCTTCCGTCAGAAACTTAAAACCCACCTATTCCAGCTAGCCAGCTTGGCCTAATTCCATCTTTCCCACCTCAGTTTTATTTCTAAATTTTTAGGATTGGTTTTACGGTCTGTTTTTAATGTTTTTAATTTTTATAAATTCATACAGGGGTTGTTTAATTTGATTTTTAGCTATGTATATGATTGTTTGTATGTTTTTAAATTTATTCCTGTACACCGCCCCGAGTCCCTCCGGACTTTTTAAATTTAATAAATTATTATTATTATTATTATTATTATTATTATTATTATTATTATTATTATTATTATTATTATTATTATTATTATTATAGTTACTGCCATGGGATAGAAGCTGTTTTTCAGCTTATTTCAGTGGTGGGCTACAATTTTTTTAATAATCAGTTCTTTGCCCTAATGACTGGCTGGGTGGGCATGCCTGGGTGGGCATGCCTGGGTGGGGGTCATTTGACTGAGTGGACATCGCCCATTCTATGTCACTTGTGTGGGTGGTACCTGTATGGCACAGGCAGGGTTGGGGAGGGAATCTGGTGGGGGATGGGCAGGAGGAAAGAAAGAACTAACCTGTGTGTGTGTGCGTGTGCGTGTGTATATGAGAGAGACAGATGGGGTGGGGGGAGAGAACACCGCCGCCAGCCCTGATATAACTGTCCAAAATTGGATCTGCTCTCTCTCTCTCTCTCTCTCTCTCTCTCTCCCTCCCTCCCTCCCTCTCCCCCCCTCTCTCTCTCTCACACACACTGCTTTAGACAGGCTTAGAATGTCCACCTGGCCTGGCATGCTGCAGATGCCCCTCACTCGCCCCTTTACCTGGCTCACATTCTCCTTCCCCAGTCTAGCTTGATGCGGGCAGCAGTGCAGCTCACATTGCCCTTTCCAACTCAGTGAGGCTGGGTGCTGGCGAGGGCTGGCTTTTTGCTTAGCTTTGTCTGGACAGGGGAAAATGGACAGGGGCCTGGGGAGGAAGCTAGACTGGTAAAGCTATCTGTGAGAGGAAGAGAAGTCGGGTAAGCAGCAGCCATTAGCATTGGGGAGAGTTTCCACACAGAAACAGGAGCACACATAAATGCTGCCCCTTCTCCCTCTCTGTCTCCATTGCTGGGTTAGCAGACAGGGGGAGAGTACACGGTTTCTGCTTCTGGGATGAGGAGACCTGAGACACATCTGGGTCTGGCTCAGCTGGCTTCTCTTCCTCTCACAGCCAGATTTTTTGGCCCATTTTCAGGCCATTTATTGACCCATTTTCAGGCCACTTTTCAGCCTGATTTTGGCCAGATAAGCAGCCTGAAAGCGCCCCCAAAATGGCCTGTTTTTTGCTGTTTTCCAGGCTGTTTTTGAGACCATTTTTCACCCAAAAAATGGCTGGAAATGGCCTAATTAAAGTAGAATAAAATATGGATTAAAAATATAAGAATGAAGACGTGGCATAAAAGGGACAGTTGGAAACTTGCTTAAAGGGACAGGGAAATGTCATCAGCCTTCAACCACAACATGTTCCAGCAAATGTCCCTATGTCAAAAGTCCAAAACCACAAGGTTCAATTAAAGTTCGTCAATGGCATGTAGTCCATACCTGTAACAAAAGGAGAAGACCCCCATCTCCTTATAAGGCTTTTTCCTCAAGGTAACCAATAAGAAATGAGTTAAGTGTTTCCGTGTTACACTGTCTTTGAGAATGTATAAGAATGCGTGCATCAATAATAAAGGTTGTTCAGAAATTCACAACATTAGCCATGGGCTAACTTTTCTGAACCTGGCTGCCAAATAAACTTTGCCTGTATCCTGAGAAGTCTAAAGCCTGTCAATTTCTGCAACAATTCTGGCGACCATGGGGCAGGACTTAGAGCGATATTTCGCTGAGGACGGAACAGACCGACCGGTGCCCCATCGAGGCCATCTCACTCTTCTTCAGGCACCACAGAGATCTTTCTCTGGAAGGGGGCCGATGACCCCTCTTGGGCATCCAGAGGACACTACCGATCCAAGAATCTGACCAGGATCAGGACAAGTTAATAAAAATTACACCGGCTGAGAAAGAAGACGCCTGCAGGCAAGTATCAAAAGAATTGTAGACCCACTCGGTTAGGAGTGGAAGAGGGGGCCTGATCATGCCCTGAGCCCGAGATAGCATCCCTTCCAAATGGAACCAGCATATCCTAATGAGGCTCTAGGTTTGTGTGGGTGGTTAAGTCATCGCAGTTCCTGAAGGCGACCATGGTATTCCGGCACCCCAGGTCGGTAACCAGGCCGGTTCTTAGAAATAGAACATGGGAAGGTGGGGAGCGTTCCTCGAACACCTCTCCAATGCATGTTGAGGAGAAAAAAAAACTTTGAGAGAGTTTTAGTAAAGTCTCTGGCAGAGAAATTATCCTCACCCCTATTGTACAAGCCTCAAGGAGGAAAGAAAAAGAAAAAGAGAGTCTCAACGAAACATTTAGTTCCTGTCTGTTTTAACTTGCATGGTTGTCCTTGATGATGTGTTTCGTGTTTTTTTGTTTTGTTAAAAAGAAAGAACAAACGGTCCCATTAGGTGGGGCCAGGAGAAAGAAAACCAAAAAGGTTATCTAAGGGACAGATCAAGTGGTCCACAAGCCTGGTCCAAGGGAGCAGTTGAGATAAAAACTCAAATTGCCCCTAATGGAATTTTATTGCCAGAAGCTGAGGGGGAGCTATGTAAGGTGTGGATATATGCTCCATTCTCAATGGCTGCTTTATATAATTGGAAAAATCAAATTCCTGCTTATAGAGAAAATCCAGATGAGATGCATGTCCTTTTTGCATCCATTTTTCTGAATTCACCAGTCTGCTTGGGCTGACATAAAAAGTCTGATGGAAATTTTATTAACCACACAGAAAAGAAGGCTAGTGAAGGTAACCATGAATAAGCCTTTGCAGACGGATCATATAAAAAAAAATCCAGACTGGACATGGTTACTGAAGGAACCAGATTAGGAACCTAGTACATTCAGCTGCAAAACTACTAGACCTTAGTTTTGTTAGGATTCAAACAAAAGTTAAGAATTTAGGGAAGGTCTATTAAATTCAACAGAAACAGGATGAAAATCCAGGGAAATTCCTAGAATGCATTTACCAAACCTTTAGGCAATATACCACATTAAGTCCTGAGGTTTAAGAAAATAAGAGAATGGTCAATATGATCTCCAGAAGATAGGCTAAAGATACAGAAGGATCTTGACAAACTTGAACATTGGGCACTATCTAATAAAATGAAATTTAATGGTGAAAAGAGTAAGGTTCTACATTTAGGCAACAAAAACGGAATGCACAGGTACAGTATAGATGATACCTTGCTCAGTAGTAGTAACTGTGAGAGGGATCTTGGAATCCTAGTGGACAACCATTTAAATATGAGCCAGCCGTGTGCAGCAGCTGCCAAAAAAGCCAACACAGTTCTAGGCTACATAAACAGAGGGATAGAATCAAGATCACGTGAAGTGTTAATACCACTTTATAATGCCTTGGTAAGGCCACACTTGGAATACTGCATTCAGTTTTGGTCACCATGATGTAGAAAAGATGTGGAGACTCTAGAGAGAGTGCAGAGAAGAGCAACAAAGATGATTAGGGGACTGGAGAGTAAAACATATGAAGAACGGTTGCAGGAACTGGGTATGTTTAGTTTAAGAGAAAGAAGGACTAGGGGAGACATGATAGCAATGTTCCAATATCTCAAGGGTTGCCACAAAGAAGAGGGAGTCAAAAACTATTCTCCAAGGCATCTGAGGGTAGAACAAGAAGCAATGGGTGGAAACTAATCAAGGAGAGAAGCAACTTAGAACTGAGGAGAAACTTCCTGACAGTTAGAACAATTAATCAGTGGAACAGCTTGCCTCCAGAAGTTGTGAATGCCCCAACACTGGAAGTCCTTAAGAAGATGTTGGATAGTCATTTGTCTGAAATGGTATAGGGTTTCCTGCCTAGGCAGAGGGTTGGACTAGAATACCTCCAAGGTCCCTTCCCTGCTATTGTATTGTATTGTATCTTCATTAGTCACTCTGCAGATGACATTAGGGAAAAAAGGGGGGTCAGGAAAGGCATCTCTGAACTTGTGGAATGAGCATACAAAGCATAGATTAATTAGGGCTCAAAACCTCAGAGAAGAAGGAACTTCAAAAGGCAAGAGGAAACACATTTTTTCTTGCCAAGGCTCTTAGATAGAGTGGGAGGCAAGGGGACCTGCCGGAAGAATTGTCGAGGAGGTTGTTTGGGGGGACCGGTAGTTAGAGGCACACATGCTGTTGTTAATCAGGTTGCTGCAGCCTGTCTCTGTTGTGACAAAACAACCCAAAGACAGGATGGAAACTTCCTTTGGAAGTCCTTCTACAGGGCTCCCAGGTGTTGTGTGACAAATAGATGTCCCCACAATTTTCCCAGAAAGTGAGATTTAGAGATCTCTTGGTTTTGTGTATACTAAACGACATTGTGCCAAGGTTTGGGGTGCCTCAGATTCTGGCCACCATCAGATGAATCAAGAGCCCCACCCAGATGCAAACGATGTGTTAATGAAAATCTCCATATATCTGGATCTTTAAAAATATGCCAGCGCGGGCTGGGAGATCCAACCTGGAACCCTGGCCAAATGCAAACAATGTATGGACAAACATCTCTATACATTGTCTCTATACATCTTGATCTTTAAAAATATGCCAGCGCGGCTGGGAGGTCAAGATAGAAAGATTTGGATCTTTAAAAATTAGAGATCCAAATTAGAAACGGAACACCCAGGGCAGAGACAGGTATTAACAATCTTGTGCTTAAGGAGATAGAACAACGGGTATAACTTCGAGCAAAAGTAAGAAATTTAGCAGGTAATTTTTTTAAAAATGAAGACTTAAAGGGACAGACCCTCTCCCAGGTCTGAAAGTGTTGTTTCAGGGTATTTGTGCATGTAGATCTGTGTGGATTGAATAAAATGGAAATTGCATGAAAGGTCTTTGTGAAAAGTAGAAGAAAGAAAGAGAGATGACAGGATGCAACGTAAAGCTGAATTGCTGACAGTTGCATTGTCAAATAATTCCAAAGCCAAAAGCAGAGGTCGATGTAATTGGTGTAAGAAAAAAAAGGCCACTGGCTACAAGAATGTCCCAAGACATGCTTGAATGCCCAGTTCCTCTTTTTGGTCATGATATCCTATGCAAAATGGGAGCTACACTGTCATTTGAGGAAGATAAAATGGCTCTAATGATGAGGCACTCCCCCAGATGAGATATGGCAAGTAATGGTGGTTCAAGAATCCACCAGCCATGCGTATCATCATGCACCAATAATTATACAAGTAAAGCCTCTAGCCATGCCTGTTTGCCTATGCCTTCTTCACCATCTCAAATACATAGAGACAACTAAAAACTGTTTGCTTTTGAGTAGGAAAAAACCCAGTAACAGGTCAAAAGATGCTGTTTGCTTGGACTAGGTTTCTCCAAGGATTTAAAAATTCACCTACCTTTTTGGTGAAGCCTCAGACCTAGAAAATTTCCAGCCTTGCGAAGATGGAAATGTGCTACTCCAATATGTAGATAATATCTCAGTAACCGAACAGACTTTACTTTACTTTACTTTTATTTAATTAATATACCGCGCACTCTCCCAGAAGGGACTCGGGGCGGTGTACAGTCATGTTAAAACAACAATATAAATACATAAATATAGATAAATATAGATGGAGGAGGTAACATATAAACTGTACAGTAATAATTAAAATTAAAAGTAAATATACATTAAAACTACCCCTAAAAAACTACCCCAGAATAGAATGTTTGCCAGGAGGTTAAAAATGGGACTATAAATCGGCTAGGCCAGCTAATTGGAACAGGTGGGTCTTGAGTTTCTGTCGGAAGGAGTGGAGGTCGGTAGTGGTTCTGATATCGGGGGGGAGGTCATTCCAGAGGGTTGGGCCCATCACAGAGAAGGCTCTACTCCTGGGCGCCGCCCGTTGGCATTGTTTAGTGGACGGCACCCGGAGGAGTCCCTCCCTGTGGGAGCGAATTGGTCGCAGGGATGTATGAGGTAAGATGCGATCCCGCAGGTAACTAGGTCCTGTGCCATGGAGCGCTTTAAAGATTGTAATCAACACCTTGAAATGCACCCGAAAAACCACAGGCAGCCAGTGCAGCTCGCGCAGGAGAGGTGTTATGTGGGAGTACCTGGTACTCCCCATGATAGCCCGCGAGGCCGCATTCTGAACTAGCTGTAGTCTTCGGGTACATCTCAAGGGGAGCCCCATGTAGATTGCGTTGCAGTAGTCCAGACAGGACGTCACCAGCGCATGAGTGACTGTGCGTAGGGCATCCCGGTCCAATAGGGGGCGCAATTGGTGCACCAGGCGAACCTGGTGGAATGCCCCCCTTGCCACGGCTGCCACATGGTCATCCATCGACAGCCGGGCATCTAGGAGGATGCCCAAATTGCGTGCCCACTCCACGGGGGGCAGTTGCTCGCCCCCTATGGCCAGCGATGGAGTCCACTGGTTGAACCGGGGTGCCAGTAGCCACAGCCACTCCGTCTTGGAGGGGTTGAGCCTGAGTCTGTTGTCCCCCATCCAGACCCGAACGGCTTCCAAGCACCGGGACATCATTTCGACGGCCTCGTTGGGGTGGTTTGGGGTGGAGATGTACAGCTGCGTATCATCAGCGTACAGGTGGTATCCGACCCCAAAACCACGGATGATCTCACCCAGCGGCTTCACATATGTGTTGAACAGGAGGGGGGAGAGGACCGACCCCTGCGGCACCCCACAAGTGAGAGGCCTCAGGGTCGACCTCTGCTCCCCTGCCAACACACATTGCGTCCAGTCGGAGGGGTAGGAGCAGAACCACCGCAAAACGGTGCCCCCTACTCCCACCCCCTCCAGCCGGCGCAATAGGATACCATGGTCGATGGTATCAAAAGCCGCTGATAGGTCTAATAGGACCAGGATAGAGGAACAACCCCTATCTCTGTCCCTCCAGAGATCATCCACCAACACGACCAAGGCCTTCTCCGTGCTGTGACCGGGCCGGAAACCGGACTGGCGCGGGTCTAGATAGTCGGTTTCCTCCAGGTGACATGGGAACTGTTGTGCCACCACACTCTCTACAACCTTCGCTAAGAAGGGAAGGTTGGAGACGGGACGATAATTAGCTAGCTCCGCCGGGTCCAGGGAAGGCCTCTTGAGTAAGGGCCTCACCACCGCCTCCTTCAAGGCGGCCGGTAAGGACCCCTCACCCAATGAGGCGTTCACTAGACCCAGGAGCCAGCCTCGTGTAACCTCCCAGGATGCCAGTACAAGCCAGGAGGGACACGGGTCCAATAAACATGTAGTGGCTCGCAGTCGCCCACGTAACCTGTCTAAATCCTCGGGGGCAACAGAGTCAAACTCCTCCCAGTGTGGTCCCTCAAGATTTGCTTCTGACGTCTCCCCTGGTCCACTGAAGGGGGCCCATCCAGTCCGGATCTGAGCGATTTTGTCCTGCAGATATTCCCCAAACTCCTCTGCTCTACCCTGCAAAGGGGCTTCCCGCGGCCTCTGTGATAGGAGGGAGTGGGTCACCCGAAACAGGGCGGCAGGGCGGTTGTCTGCGGACGCAATAAGAGCGGCACAATGTCTACGTTTGGCCGCTCTTAGTGCCACAAGTTAGGTCCGTAAATAGGCTCTTACCTGTGTTCAGTCAGATTCGGAGCGTGAGGACCTCCACCTGCTCTCTAGGCATCTCTTGTGGCGTTTCATCACCCTTAGCTCCTCGGTAAACCAACAAAGGAGATTTGTTGGAAAAAAATATCAATCAATCAATTGCTTCATAAGTTAATGGACAAGGGACACCGTGCCCCAAGGCAAAAAGCTCAGCTGGAAAAACCCCAAGTTAAATACTTAAGATACACCATAAGTCAGGCACAAAGCGTAATAGGAAATGAACAAAAAGAAGCTGTATGTCAAATTGCGGAACCTCCTTATGCATATGACCAGGAAAGAGTTGCGAGAATTCTTAGGTGCAGCAGGATATTGCAGAATGAGGATTTCAAATTTTGTGCTTCTAGCCAAACCTCCTAACGCATCTACGAAGGAGGATGGGAAAAAAAGAAGAACCCTTGCTTGGGGTTTAAAGCAGAAACAGGCGTACAAAGCCCTAAAGTCAGAATTATCTCAGGCTCTGATAAGAAAAAGGAAGTTGGCAATAACCTGTGGCTTATCTATCTAAACAACTGGACTGTATTGCAAAAGGCTGGCCACATTGCCTAAAATTCTAGCCGCCACGGCTCTCCTAATGGAGGAAGCTAATAAATTAACTTTCAGACAGCCTACCAATATCTACACTAGCCACGCAATTCAAGGAATTTTAGAAATGAAGGGACATTTACAAATATCAGGCATTCCTGACTCAAAATCCACAAGTGACCTTGAAGCAAACAAATGCCCTAAACTCTGCCACCCTTTTGCCAATACCAGGACCCGAAATTGAGCATAATTGTATGAAAACCATTGAGAGTCAGTTTTCATGCAGACCAGACTTAACGGACGTGCCATTGAAATATGCAGTCTATAACTTGTTCACTGATGGATCAAGCTTCATTACTATGGTAGAACATTATGCAGGCTATGCAGTAGTCTCTCTTGCCCAAGTCTTTGAGAGTGGACCTCTCCCAAAAGGCACTAGTGCCCAAGTAGCAGAATTTTGGGCTTTAATCTGTGCATTAGAGAGGGCAAAGAATGAAAAGGTGAACATCTGAACTGATTCTGTATGCCTTCCTTACTTTGCATATCAATATTGCTGATTATAGGGAAAGAGGTCTTTTAACGGCCTCATGAAAGAAATTAAGCAAATGTGTGAATTGCACTGTTAAGGAAAAGATAAGGTGTGTTTTGAAACCCACCTTAAATGGGTAGATGCCTTACCCTTAGCTCTCTGCTCTGTGAGATGTACTCCATGTAAAGAACTTAAATTATCTCCTTTTGAAATGATGTTTGGATGGCCACCAGTTATAAGCCATGATTTGAAAAATCATATAAGGGACCTAGGACAGCTGGGGTCCTCATGGGTGGTAGAATTGAACAAGTAAATACAAGAAATCCAACAGTATTGTGTCTCCCTTACCCCCACCATTTTTAACAACTTCCAGTCATAATATTCAGATAGGGGATAGAGTGTGGTAAAACACTGGAAAGGGAAGAATTTGAAACTTAGAGGGAAGGGCCCATATACTATGGTCATGTGTTCTCCACTTGCAGTAAAAGTGTTGGAATCCAAGTTTTGGATTCACTGGACTTGAGTTAAGCCAGCTGCTGATGAGTATTGGGAGGCAGATCAGGAAGAAGCCCGTCCTCTAGTGATATGCTTAAAGAAACATCCCCTAAAAACTGCCCTACCAGCAATGGGCAGAATATATGGGAAAGAAGAGGCCCTACTGAAGTCACCCTTGGAAACTGACTTCTCGATGTATGGCTGAGGATTTGGAGGAGGAAGACAATGTTCCATTTATTAGCTATAAGATGTATTAGAAAGGTTGAAGTCACTGGGCCGGAGCTACGCTTGGTGGCCGGGCATGGACCAGGACATTGCAAGGTGGGTCTCTGGCTGTTCTAAGTGCCAGGAGTCCCGACCTGCCTGTCCCAGAGCTCCCATCCAGAATTGGGAGAAGCCAAGGGCTGCATGGTCCATGATTCATATGGACTTGGCAGGCCCAGTAAAGGGCCAGACTTTTATTGTTATTGTTGATGCTTATTCTAAGTGGGTTGAAATTGCATTGTTGTCTAGCACCACTGCCCCTGCCATTATCAAGGTATTAAGGAGGATGTTTTCCACCCATGGGTTACCTGATCTGGTCATGTCAGACAATGGGCCCCAATTTACTGCTGCCTTGCTAGACAAGTTCTTTACCAAACTGGGGATCCGACATGCGTTTGTAGCCCCCTTCAACCCAGCGACCAATGGCCTAGCGGAACGCACTGTCAGATCAGTGAAAGAAGTGCTGGCTAGGTTTGGGCCACTCAACTGGCAGGAGGACATAGACACGTATCTCTTTTGGCAGCATGCCACCCCATGCTCCACAACAAACAAAAGCCCGGCTGAGTTATTAATGGGTCGACGAATCAGAACAACGCTAGACAGGCTACATCCAGAGTATGCCTCATCAAAGCCTTTAGACTCACACTGTCACCTTAAGGGTTTTCCATTAAACGCCACAGTTTATGCCCGGAATTATGCCGGCCACCCACTTTGGGTCCAGGGAATAGTTAGGAAAATCACAGGCCCCTGCTCTTACCTAATAGAGGCACCATATCAATCAGCTACGAAATCGGCAAAGGGAGTCAAACATGGCAGGAGAACAACAGATCCCGGTCTACCTCCCCTGAGCAATCTCGCAATAGAGTAGAAAAACCTAGAGACTTACCTGATCTTCCCCGTGAGCTTCCAGCGGTGACAGAGTCTGATAGGGCAAGGCCCGAGTCCTTGGAAACCACGGCGACTAACTCCGGGGCAGAAGTCACTCTGCGGCGATCAGGGCGGGTCCGACGCCGCCCAGGGTATTTGAAAGACTACGCATGTGCGTTCTAAGTGTGAAGGAGTGTTATGTATCATAGGTTTTCCCTCTGGTCCGTTGCACTAGGGGGCGCTGTGCTAAACGCTGATTGGCTGACTGCTTGACAGCCGGCATATATAAAGGCTGTCAAAGCAGAGCTCAGCTGTTGCCTGTTAGCTGAAACGTGTGAAATGCGAAGTGCCACGTTGGCAACCTGTTAGCAATAAACTGTTAGCATTTGTTAAGTCCTGTCTCGCCTCCGTTTGTCCACCCATGTTCTCCCAGCTAGAACAAAATATATAAACAGCTTTGAGGAAGGGGGAAAGGAACAAGTATTAAGACATCATTCCACAGGTACCACATTGCTAAGTATAGGAGTTCCTCATGAGGATTAGGTCTGTATAAGAAAATCTTCTCATGGACATTCATTAGGGAGAGGAAAGTAGAAAAGAAGTGGTGCGTATTTTCAAAGTCAGCAGGCCTGATGCTACACTTTTTTCCAAAAGCTGTTGTTCTTCAAGGAAGAGTTCAGATGAAACAACATACAGATATGGCAGTGTAGAAAGAATAAGATGCTCTTGTTTCCTCCAATTATATTTCTGTTTCTGCAGCAAAGCAAGCAATGTTTATATACTTTTACAGTGGGAGACTGTGTTGCCCTCTCTCCCTAGACAGCTGTCTCAGAGTGCTCCACTCTGCCCAAAGACCCAAGGTAACTTTGCTCTCTGGTGGAAAAGTTAGGAAGAATCACCTTGAGCTACCCCTTTCACTTTGGATTGGCAAGAGAGTACATAGTTCTATATGATACAAACCTCTGCATAAATAAATTCAATTAAACTGAAATAAATATACACAAGATCAAAATATACAAATGAACAGGAATAGCAAAGTTCACCTAGATAGAAACATTTCATACTGCTATTTTTGGGAGGGAGAATTGCTCAGAGAAGCAGCCAGAATTCCTCAGCCTGGTTTAAGCCTGACATTTGCTGGAGGAGATTCAGGGAGCCCCTATAGCCTTTGTTGTCATTGTACAAAATAAAAACAACGAAATTGATTAGAAATTGGAAAGTGTCTGTGTGGGAAATTCTTCAGTTTGTTCTTAACCCTAAAAAAGGCAAGCACTTTTCTTTCCTGAAGTGATTCAGTCTTTCCAAATGGAAAGAGCACACTCATCATGGTTTTGGCATCAGAGCCCTCCAGCCCTGTCTTCAGATGAATTGAGCCCAAGTTTTTGCTTAACCACTTCAAGCAGCCACCATCCAGGGCTTCCAAGGTCAGGAGGAGGAGGAGGAGAACAACAAGGACTCCTATGGGTAGAAGACTAGCTGGCATGTGTAGAGAGAGGAAACGTGACTAGCAAATGCTACTAAGAAGAAACATTGATGAATTCTTTAGGCTAGAAAATGGGAGGCAAAATATGATATTTCACTGAGGTTTTCAGTCTTTTTTTAAAAAATAAAAAGACTCACTGATAGCTCAGAGAAGCATAAAAAAAAAAACTACTGAGTCCAACTCATTCCTTAATGCAAGAATTCAGCCTAAAGAATCCTGGATGGCTGTCTAGCGTCTATATAAACACATCCAGTAAAGGGGAGCTCATTGCTTTACTGGGTAATTGTTTCCACTGGTAAGTTGCTTTTGCCATTAAGAATTTCCCACTAATATTCAAAATCTGGCTTATTATCTAAATCCATTATGCTATGACCTGCACTCTGGACTAAAGCAGGTTTTAATCTTCATATTTGTAGCATTTTCCCCCAGATGTGTGAAGAGAATTCCTTTAACCACATTTTCCCAAGATTAAGCATGCCTGGCTCCTTCAGTCTGTTTTCATAACTTGGCTTCCAATCTTTTGATAATCTTGTTTATTCTTCTTTGAACCAGTTTCCGGAATCTTTCTTAAAGTGTGGTGAACAGACTTAGATGCAACACTTGTGGTCAGACAAATGTAGAATAAAGTGGAATTTCCCATATCAATAGGTCAGGCGGAGCTGCTAGCTGAAGAGGGGGGATCATGGTCAGATGGCTCTTGCCACCCCCATCAGCAGCATGGGTGCCTCGGTGGAAGCATGGATCACTCTGTCTCTCTCTCTCTCTCTCTCACACACACAGACACACACACAAACACAAGTTCGATTAGATTGCTCTCTTGCTCTCTCTCTGTCTCCTTCCAAGTGCTCTATGTGCATGCAGATGCCCCATTTGCATGCAAGCATGCAATGAGTGCTCATTAAGTAGTTAAGTGGAAAGTAGTTGGGGGGGGGATTAGACCATGGCAGGGTCCCTACAGGAGACCCCTTTTAAGGATTATGTATTAATAGAACAGCAACTGTTACCCCCAGGGACGTGCGGTCAGGGGAGGCAGGGGAGGCCTGCTGCATGAAAATTAAAAAAAGGGGGGAAAGGGAAAAGGGGCTGAGGAGCCTTCTGCACATGTGGTCGGTAATGGGAGCGCTCTGTGGTCCCCTTCATGTTGACTCAGGAGTCAGGAAGGAGGGGAATGGGACCACATGTGCAGGAGGCTCCGTGGTCCCCTTCATGTTGACTTAGGAAGGCGGGGAATGGGACGTGCGCAGGAGGGAGGCTGGAGGGATCGTGGAGGAGGGATCGTGGAGCGTGAGCCGCGGTCCCTGACTCCTGAGTCAACATGAAGGGGATCGTGGAGCATGCTCCGCGGTCCCCTTCATGTTGACTTAGGAAGGCGGGGAATGGGACGTGCGCAAGAGGGAGGCTGACGTGGTCCCATTCCCCTCCTTCCTGAGTCAACATGAAGGGGACCGCAGCTCACGCTGATGACGTCACCAGCCTCACCAGCCGTAAAGCTCACCGCACATCACTGGTTACCCCTGTTCCTAAACACTAAAGGTATTGAACATAAAAAAGAGAGGAGCTCTGATCAACTACCAGAGCCATCGTTTTGACAGTTTTGCTGTACTGTTGTCTAAGGACACCCCCATGAAATGCAAGCATGGGATAAACCGAGCTTGGCTTGTTTTAAGTGCCCACAAACTACTAGCAAAAGTGACATTTGATCACAAGGCAAGGAGGCATTGAGAAATGTTTCCCCTTTTGCATTTGAGCATCCAAGCAGGGACAGGAAAGGCAAAGAAAAAAAAAAGGAAAGCGGGTGTAATGATGTGTCTGCTTTATGTTATATCTCAAGTTCAATTGTTATGCCCAATTCTGTATGCATGTTAGGAAACAGTTAATATTTCTAGTCATGTGATCTGGGGCAGGAAGCTGTTGTAAAATGGTTGCTGCTGAGTAAAGACAAGCCTCTGGTTCAAGCTCCTTGCTGTCTGCCTTTATATTGTGTTAAATCATCAGAGGGGAAGAGAGCAAGGAAGGAAAAAAAGGAAAGGGGAAGAGAGCAAGGAAGGAAAAAGAAGGAAAGAGAGGAAGAAAGAAGAAAGAAAGGAGAATGAAGAGAGAAAGAAAAAGAAGAAAAGGGGAAAAGGAAGGAAGAAATGAAGGAGATTATAATGAGAGTGAGGGTCTGAGGTAAATCTTGCTGTCAGATCCCTATTGTGATACTACCATTTCTGGGTGGGGGTCTGGATCATTTATATACTTATTGCCTTCTTCCTATTTCCTACATATCCTGCAACCCCTTAGTTTTAACTCTAGCTCTGACACCTATCTGCCCTGTGCTTTGATTTACCTTGGGAAATGTGTAAAGGGGGAAGGCCATCTGGTTTTTTTCAGTTCTGAAGCCTCTAGAGAGAAGTGCCTGGAAAACTCCCTTGTCTCCTTCCCAGGATGACCGTCTTCACAACATCTTCGCACCTGTGGATTGGTTCATTGAACATCGGACTGAGTGGAGGGGTTTCTATCTCCTTTATCCTTATGGAATTGCCTAAGGGGATCTTAGATCCTGCTTTGCTTTTGTCTTGCAAGCACCTCCTTTCAATAAAATATTCCTTTTGAAATGCTGCTATCTCAAGAGTTCCTACTTTCTTGATTGAGATGAAGAGGCAGGACCTTACATAAAGCAGGATCTGCAAAAATGGTCAACCTAGAGAAGCAATTTCACTCTACCGAGGGACCCTGCAAATAATGTCTGAACAGAGTGGTGAGCAAGGGGAGGCAGAATGCTGAGGTGAGATCTCTACCATCACCCAGCCAGATGCTGGTTCCACCTTCCTCATTGAAGACATCAAAGCCATGCTGGAAGGCTCCAGAAAGCCCAGATGATCAGAGTGGGGAAGAAAGACAACTGGGAGGGCAGAACTAGAGTAGTCATCCTTACCCATGGCAGCCAACAACTGGGCTGGAAAAGCGAGCTGGAAGTCCTGTCAGACAATGAAGAACTGACTGAAGAACTAGCCGGGGATGATCGACTCAAAAGACATCACATGTGATATGTGATGGAAGTTTTCAGGAACCTCAGAGTCTGGGGGGAGCTGGAGCCTCACCAGAGGTGGGGGGGGAAGGCTGCAGCAGCAGCTAAGGGAGCCAATACCATCACCCCAGACCCAATGGCCATAGACCCAGCCAATGACACTGCAGGAGCAGCAGCGCCCTGCCAAACCTGCCCTGCACAGCATCGGCTCCTGCGAATGTGCCAAGGGCACCGCAACTTGAAAGGAAGACACCTCCCTGGGAGTAAAGTATGATGGTGACTTGCAACAACTGGGATTCGTCCTGGAGCATGTCCTTACATGCATGCAAGAGTATGGGTGGGATTTCTAAACCCAGGGTGCCTGAGTCCAAGTTGTCACCCTGGCCCTAAAAGGGACAGCAGCTTGATGGATGGTGATGATTTAATTGCTGCCAGCTGATGAAAGGTTGTAATCTGTAAACTGATGCAACGTGACTGATGCAATGAGGCTGTTTTGTTGCAACTATGGTGTCACTACATTATTTTGGTTTGTCTACTTGAGCCTCTATTATGAGTTATACTGTAGAGAAGTTTTTCTTATCTGATAATGATTTACTGCGCATGCCTCCTAACACGTTTCTTAATACGTCACACATTCTTGTACTTTCCTTCTGATCTTCATCTGCCTACCAAAGAAGGTGGGCAGCAATTGCTCTTGCCAAAATGTAAGATTTAGATAGATTTGTTTTATTTTATTTTTCATATTAAAGTTGTTTTTCATTAGAACATGTTATCGAGTTTTATTTCTTATCAAGAGATATGCTTCTCGGAAGGGCTGCGATCCACACCTCGTTAATTGAAGGTGGGAGGGAAACTTCCATTCCTTCACATATTGGTAGCAGACAGACGGTTCTCTTATTTAACAGCCTTCTTCTTTGTTAAGCTATCTCCAAGAGATAAAGCGTTTAGCCTAACAAGAAGAATGATTTATAGCTTCTGAGATATGCTTAAATCAACTTCCTAACCATGCCGAAGAAGAAAAAGAAAAAAGGCAAAGATGAAGCACGTTCTGAGGGGTCCCTCCCCTCCGACACAGAACTGGAAGATTTTCCAAGCTGACTTCCAAATCTCCGAATTTCTTCAACAGCCGGGCCAAAAGGAAAATCTGCTAAGGGAGAAACATCTCGTAAAGATAGAGCTGCTTTCGAAGCCGAAGGAAACAGACCGAGGTCAGTTATACTTCCTTCTGATTATGCATGCTCCCAAATATCTCCAAGAGATTATGAAATGCTCGGGGCTAAACCAAAGCGTTCCTTGCCAGAGCAAATTCACTCCCAAATATCTCTTAAAGATTATGAAACAATTGATGTTTGGCCAAAGCCCTCGCCGGCAGAAGAATTTCACTCCCAAGTAGAAAAAGAAACTTATGAATCTTCCCAGGCTTCTGAGAGAGAAATGGAAAGATATCGTAGTATAATAGATTTCTTCGGAGAGGAACTTTCTCAAGCCAGAAAAACCTATGATAGATTAGAGGCAAGTAGGAGGGGTTTCCCCATTTCCAAAATGTCTGAGGACGCCATCTTGCCTTCTTCTTCACAGCCTAAGACACACACGCTAAGAGAGATATGTACACGTCACAGAGGCCACATGATCTCCTTTGTTCTCCAGATTATGCCACGCAGGCAGGTTTGATACAGCTGAAAAGTGAAGCTGCACTGCCATCTCCTGGCGGAAATAATTTAATGCAGAGAGCAGACATGCATGTTACATTACAGCAGCAGTTAAAGGCACTACAGCAGTCTTGGTCCAATTTATCTGTAGCACGTCCAGATGTCCAAGCTGAAAAACAAATGCCTCCACAGGCTCAATCTTCAATGCCCCCTGGAGGTGTTGGAATTTTCCTAGATGGAACAAGGCAAAACTTAATGCAGCAAAGGCAAATGCCAGCCTCTCAAGCAAGCCAATTTAATTTTGCTGCTCAAGCTCCAACTGCATCTGTAACACAGAGACCACAGGTCACGTTACAGAACCCCCTGGTTCAACAACCAGCATATTTACCTGCACAGCAAGCTATTCAAATGCATATCCCTCAACAGGCACTTTCTGTCACTCCTTTAGCTGGTGAGTCAAAATTAAAGATGTCAGGACAGAATTATAAAGCCTGGACCAGTGAAGTTGCACTCTTGCTTCGCAGAAATGGGTACCATTGTATGGTGTTTAATCCTTCTGCCCAACCAGGACTCCTGCAATAAGAGACCTAGGGCTTGCACAACATTGTTGATGTCCATGGATACTGAATTGCAGGTTACTTTTCCACCTGATGCAACAGCCCAACAAATTTTGGCTACTTTGGAAGGTTGCTACAGGCCCATTTCAATTGAATCTTCATGTTTGCTCATGTCTGAGTTCCATGGTTTGAAGTTGAAACCTGGTGAACAAATTGGTGGACATATGACCAAACTGAAAGGAATGAGAAGTGACTTGAGAGAAAGAGGCCATGTTATTGATGATATCCAAATGATCAGCATCATCATTAACTCATTGAATTATGAATGGAAAGATGCCATTGCAAAGATTAACCACGTGCCTATTGCTCAACGCACTGTTAATCATGTATGCAGACATTTAATTGAGGAGGAAGCTATCAAATTAGCTACACCACATCTGCAACGACCCCCAGCGTCAAAAGCTCCACCTAGACGTCCCTTCCGAGGAAGAGGCTACGCTCCAAGGATGCCAAGATGCTACATCTACAACCGTATGGGACATGACACCCAGGATTGTCCCCAATGAGTTCCAGCTCCCATCACATACCAGCCCAGAGGAACAGACTCCAGAGGCAGAGGTGGAGGCGGAAGACAAGGTCATCGCGGTCCAAGGCGTGATCCACAAGATCCACTCGCAACATTGGCCATAACCAACGTTCCACAACCAGGTCCAGAATATGATAGACGTCTTTTGTGGACTTTAGATAGTGGAGCAGCCTTACATGTTATCTACAGAAAGGAACTTTTCACAAAGATGGGCGAGCCCAAGACTGAATATTGAGAACTGTACTAATTTTCAAACCACGCTTGTAAGGTCATGGGAAAAGGAACTGTTTACATTGAAGAGCTTGATACATTCATCCCTGATGTTTATTACATACCTTCAGCAACCAGTAATTTGCTTAGTCAAAGTCATTTGTCTAGAGAGTTAAAGTTCCAGGTTCACCACCTCGAAAAAGCAAGTTACATAGTTAAAGATGGAGATATTGTTGCTGAAACCATGCTGATTGGTGGTGTTTATTACTTAAAGCCAAAAGCACAGGCAAGTATGCAAACTCCAAAAAGGGACAGCATGGGCCCAGAGAGAGTTGCTTCAGAGAGAGAACCCGTTGCTACTCCAAAGGCTCCTAAAGCCAACAAACAGAGAAAACAGAAGCAGGTTGCTCAGAGCAAGCCTGAGTTACTCATGAAACTGTTAATGTTGAGAATTCACTAACTGGTAAACCTTTGCATTCCAGGTGTATCCACAAGTGGCATAGAAGATTGGGGCATGCCAGTTTCCGTTTTCTTAGGAAAATGCCGGGATTCGCAAAAGGTTTGGATCTAAAGGGATGTAAGGTGTTTTTGGATTGTGCAGTTTGCAGGAAAGCTAAATCCAAAGCAGCTGCCATTCCCAAACACGCTACACGCCTGTAAACATGCATTTTTGATTTGGTACACACTGACATAGTGGGTCCTTTCCCACCATCATTTGGTGGTAGAAAGTATTTTCTAACAATTGTAGATAACAGTGACGTGCGGTGAGGGTTATGGCTGGGGAGGCTGGTGACATCATCAGGAAGGCGGGGAATGGGACCACGTGTGCAGCACACATGGTCCCATTCTCCGCCTTCCTGAGTGAACATTAAGGGGACCGCGGAGTGCACTGATCCGCATAACATTGCTTCCTCCACCGGCGCCAGTCCCTTCCCCCCCCTCACCTTCAAGGTCTCCCACCAACCCAAAGCCCGATCCCCAGCTCCCTCGGGCAAGGCTTGAGTGGGGTGAATGGGAAAGCAACGAAAGGGGCTGCGCTTTCACCCCGCTCAAGCCTTGCCGCCTGCAGCCACCGCCCGCCTTCGCTGCCCCTTTCGTTGCTTTCCCGCCCACCCTCGCTGCCCCTTTTGTTGCTTTCCCGCCCGCCTCTAAGGCGCGCCAAAGCCTCCTTCGTTCCCCCAAGCGCGTGCCCTTTTTATTCCCGCAACACACACACCCCATTTCCGGAAAGCTTTCCCCATTGCCTGGGGGGTGAGGGGGGGCGGCTCCTCTCCCCCCACTCCCTCCGTCCCTGCCTCTCTCCTCAGCCCCAAAGCTCCGTCCACATGACTCACTTCCAAGGCGGCGGCTGGAGAGGCGCACAAGAAGGAAAAGTCCGCGGCGAAGCCCTTGTCGCCCCGAGCTCTTGTTTTCACTTCCGCCCCTTTTTCTTCGCTCCATCCCGCTCCGGCTCTGGAAGGGCCGGCGATGTTGGCTCCAGCCGAGATCGAGAGGGAGGAGAGGAGGGGGTAGCTGCAGGCTACCTTCCGGCCCTGGCGTGCGCGCCTCGCTCTTGTCAGAGCCTCGGCTGCCCGCAGCTTCAACTGAGAACCGCAACTCCGCCCACCTCGCCAAACCAATTTCGAAATCATTGTTTATTCCAAGTGTGCATGAAAAGCGTGCGCGATCGGTGGAAAAGAGCGCTAGGTAGCTGGAAAAGACAGTTGGGTAGATGCGTGTTTGTGTGCCTTTGTCCTCCGGCAGCGCCAACATTTCTGCCTCCGCCCTCCACAGCTCCCGGGCGCGCCCGGATGGAGGTAGCCAGAATGGATCAGGCTGCCTCGCTCACTCTTTCGTCCAGCCGGACTGCCTCGGCGCCATTCTGGCTACCTCCGTCCGGGTGCACCCGGGAGTTGCGGAGGACGGAGGCAGAAATGTCGGCACTGCCGGAGGACAAAGGCATGCAAACACGCATCTACCCAACTGACTTTTCCAGCTACCTAGCGCTCTTTTCCACCGATTGCGCACGCTTTTCGTGCGCATTTGGAATAAACAATGATTTCGAAATTGGTTTGGCGAGGCGGGCGGAGTTCGCAAACTCTGCTAAAGGTGGAAACGTCAGCCTGTTCAACTTGGTTTTAACGCCCTTCTTGAAAGTTCAGCCTGTTCAGCGTGGTTAAAGGGCACTTGAGTTAGGCAGGGCTTCCACCGAACCGCCTTCACTTTATTTCTTCGTTCAGCCTGCAATTCAGGTCTCGAGGGGGGGCAGAGGGGGGGCTCCATTGCGGTTCTCAGTCGAAGCTGCGGGCGGCCGAGGCTCCGACAAGAGTGAGGCGCGAACGCCAGGGCCGGAAGCTAGCCCACAGCTACCCCCTCCTCTCCTCCCTCTCACTCTCGGCTGGAGCCAACCTCGCCGGCCCTTCCAGAGCCGGAGCGGGAAGGAGCGAAGAAAAAGGGGCAGAAGTGCAAACAAGAGCTCGGGGCGACAAGGGCTTCGCCGTGGACTTTTCCTTCTTGCGCGCACAACGTGCGCGATCGTTGGAAAAGAGTGCTAGGTAGCTGGAAAAGACAGCTGGGTAGATGCGTGTTTGCGTCTCTTCGTCATCCGGAAGCGCCAACATTTCTGCCTCCGCAGCTCCCGGGCTCGGCCGGACGAATGTATATAATATTATAATATTATATATATATAGTATATAATATTATATACTATTATTTCATGAAGAGAGGTGAGGCCTGCCTCCCCTGCCTCCCCTGCCCGCACGTCCCTGGTAGATAATCATTCTAGATATGGATTTGTATATCCTATGAGAGAGAAATCTGAGACCTTTCAGATCTTTAAAGACTTTGCAGCTTTTGTTTCTACTCAATACCAAGTTCACATCGCCAGAATCCAGAGCGACCGTGGTGCCGAATTCATGTCTCAGTGTTTCCAGGACTGGATGCGTAAGAATGGAATTCTTCATCAGACATCCGCTCCATATACACCAGCTCATAACGGAGTCGTAGAAAGAAGACAAGGGGTTCTACAAACCATGATGCATTGTCTCCTAGAAGATGCCAATCTCGGTAGCATATACTGGGGTGATGCAATCAAATATGCAAATTACATTGTCAACCGTACTTGGAGCAGTGTAATAAATCAAACTCCTTTCTACATGATGTATGGCTACAAGCCTGATCTCAAGAACCTCCACATTTTTGGTTCATACGTAGCGTGAACATTCCCTTAGCTCAAAGAAGAAAAGGAGGTCCAGTAGCAAAGAGATTGAGATTTATGGGTATTGATGTTAATTCAAAATGGAGCAAATTTATTGATCCTAAACATGTAATTGTCATTTCACAATCTGCTAATTTTGAGGAAGATATTGACTGGTCCAGGATTCATTCCAATGATCCTGGAGTTTATTTTCCTAGAAATGATGTTGCAGATGCCACGCAGCCTGATGACAATTTACAGGCAGATATTCCTTCTACCAGTTCTTCACAACCTGATGTTCCATCTTCACAATCCCCAGATGCTGATGCTAGCGACGAACGTGAGGATGAGGACGAAGAAGAAGAATGGACTGTTGTTCCGAGATGTTCCAAGACGGTCACAAAAGGAATCCCTTCACAACGATATTCGTGGCAACTGGCAAAAACACCCTTGCCTTTGATTTGCAATGTTACTCTTCCTCCTGATACATTCACACAAATCAAGCAGTTTTCTGATTCAGAGCAAGACAAATGGTATGATGCAATGCAGGATGAAATGGACAGTTTAAAGAAACTCAATGTATTCACACCTGCAAAACCTCCAGCAAACAAGAAAGTCATTGGCACTCGATGGGTCCACAGAATCAAGAAGAAACTGAATGGTGAGTCTTTATACAAAGCCAGACTTGTAGCTCAGGGTTTCGCTCAACGTTATCCTGAGGACTACACAAACACTTACTCACCAACAGTCAGAACTGAGAGTGTAAAAATTGCTTTAACCACTGCAACTATTCTTGGTTTAGAAATTTTCCAGCTTGATGTGGACACAGCTTATCTACATGCAGACCTAGATGAAGAGATCTATGTGAGAAGCCCTCCAGGATTCTGACAGCAAGAAGGGGATACCTGGTTCCTGAACAAAAGTCTTTATGGTCTGAAACAGTCAGGTTTAATGTGGTACTTATGTCTTACTGACAAACTAAATTCAATGGGCTTTATTAAGTCTGAAACTGATGAATGCGTGTTCACAAAAAGATCTAACAATGCATATGAGATAATTCTTGTTTATGTTGATGATATTGTTTGCATTGGTCCAAATAAGAAAATGAGTGAGCTTTTTGCCAAAAGTTTGCAGAGATATTTCACATTGAAATCTTTAGGTCACATTAGCACTTATTTAGGTGTTCAGATAGAAAAAACACAGAAGGGGTTTAGTCTTTCACAAGAAGAGAAAATTGACCACATTTTGCATCATTGTAACATGAAAGATGCTAATACAACAAAGACACCCATGCAAACAGATTTTCACAACTTAACACATGAACCAAGTCCTGAGTTCGAGGACCAAACACTTTATCATTCAGTCATTGGGTCACTATTGTACATTAGTAGTTGGAACAGACCCAAATTTTTGAAATTGATGGGACCCACACAGGGCTTAAGCTCTTCCCCTCATCCCCAAATGAATGGAGGGTACAAGACAACTAAGTCAGTACTGGAACAATACCTCAGATGCTACATTAATTATCAACAATTGGACTGATCTCTTGCCATTTAATAATTCAGTGCATAGCTGCACTAGGTTTACTCCCTTTAATGTAGCCTTGGGTCAGGACTTTGTCGTAATCCCCGAGCTGCCCCCGGAAATCCCCCAATCCCCTCATTAGTAGAGTAGATACAACAACAACAAAATACGTGGCCAATAGCCCAAAGAAAGTGAGTACATCGACAAAAACCTAGCAAGAGGCTTCATCCAGCTACCAAAATCCCATGTGGCCACTCTCATTCTGTTCAAAGAGAAAAAAGACAGCATGACGAGTCTGTGCATGGACTTTTGGGGGGATAAATGGCATTTGTGTGGGAAACATTTATCCTCTCCCCCTAATGAAAGACATGCTGGTTTATCTAGCAAAAGGGAATATCTTCATTAAGCTAGACCTGAGCGAGACATACTACAGGATGAGGATCAAAAAGGGGGATGAATGGAAGACTGCTTTTAACTGCCCACTGGGCAGCTTCCAATTCAATGTAATGCCATTCGGGCTCCAAGGGCCCCCTGCGGTCTTCATGCAACTCATAAATGAAGTGCTGCATGAGCACCTCTACAAGGGGGTCCTAGTGTACTTAGATGACATTCTTATCTTAATCAAAACAATGGAGGAGTACATCAAACTGGTCCACTAGGTACTAAAGAAACTCCTGGTTGGAAATCTATATGCCAACTACCCAAATGTGAGTTCCATAAGACCCACCTCAGCTATTGAGTGTTGAGTGAGGAGTTAGAAATGGACCCAGGAAAAGTAAAAGCCATCCTGAATTGGCAGCTCCCTCACACCCGGAAGCAATTGCAGAGCTTTTGGGGGTTTGCAAACTTCTACTGACAGTTCATCCCCTCTTTCGCCAAAACAGCCCTGCCCATCACCAAACTGCTAAAAACAGAGAAAGGGGGAACCGCAACCCAGCCATCCACTAGAGTGGACACTGGAGTGGACTGTGGACTGCCAGGGAACATTTGAGAAACTCAAATGGCTATTTGCGGAGGAACCAGTCCTAAAGCACCCAAACCCCAAGGAGCCATACATCATTCAGGCAGTCATGCAGCCATAGGTGCAGTCCTCCAGAAAAACAAGGAGGCGAGCCTCTAACCATGTGCCTCCACCTCCAGAAAACTCACTGACAGTGAATGAAGATGGGTGGTGTAGGAGAAAGAGGCTTTTGTGGTCCATTGGACACTATTAATCTGGTGGCACATCCTAGAAGGGAGCCAAGTGCAGTTTGAAATATGGAGTGATCAGAAAAAGATGGAGACCCTTAGGATCCCTTGGAAACCCTCTCCCAAACAAGTTTGATTGGCACAGTATTTTAACTGATTCAACTTCACGCCGAAATACATCCCATAAGGGGAAAATTGCCTAGCAGATGCCTGGTCCTGAATGCCCCAGTACAAGAGTAAGTGTGAAGAGGTGTTCAGCACCATAATTTCCATCCCCCAGAAGGCAGCACAAGTCACTACAAGGAAACAGACTCACAGGCAATTGAGCGAGCATGCACGGCAATTTTAAAAAGATCTGGAAAATCCCCAGGATTGTTACAAGTGGCTGAACCATCATGACCCTAGGAGGAAATAGCAATGGACTTTATTGTGGAACTCTCAGAAAGTGGGGGGAAACACTGCATTTTGGACAGTGATTGATCTTTTTTCCAAACAGGCTTGCTTCATCACCTGATGTGGCCTCCTTTCAGCCCTAAACTGCCTAAGCTATTCTTGAAGCACATTTTCTGACTGCATGGAGTCCCAAAGAGAATAATATCTGACCAGGGGTCCACTTCATGGCCAAATTCTGGAGGGAGTTCGTAAAATCATTTGGGTCTTCCCAGGGGCTTAGTTCAGCTTTTCACCCAAGTACTAATGGGGTGGCAGAACATACAAACTCAATGATAGAGCAGTACTTGAGGTACTATGCAAACTATCAACAAACCAATTGGTTTTATCTGCTACCATTTGCTGAGGTGGCATACAACAACATTGCACATAGCAACATGGGCTTCAATCCTTTCAAGGTGACCACAGGGGTGAATTTGTACCAATGCCTGAGTTTCCTTAGAAGCCCCCTTGCTCAGTAAGCCTGACTGAATGGGTAGACTCCCTACAGGAGGCTTGGGGGAATGTGAAACTCGCCAAAGCCACCAAGATACGAAAAGAGTAGGTAGACAAAAGCCAATCCTCCTAGAAGCCATTTCACATAGGGAAGAAAGTTTACCTCTCCAGCAAATACCTGAAACTAAAGCTGCCATCTAGAAAATTGGGTCCTAAGTTTATAGGACCTCTTCCCATCATAAAAATCATTAACGGTGGAGCTGAAACTCCCATGCCTATTGGGAAAAATACAGCTGGTTTTCCACAGTAGTCTTTTGAAGCTGATAATAGGCTCAGAGCTAAGGCCAGTAGCTTGGGAAGCCCCAGGTCCCATCGCAGTGCAGGGGGAGACCCATTACAAAGTAAAAAGAATCCTGGATTCTAGACTGTACAATAGCAAAACATTTTAGCACAGAACTTTCATAAGTACTGATGACATATTATCAATATATAACAAATTTACTACAGTATCAGCCACTTTTATGCTTAGAACGTCTATTATTGGATAAGACAGACCAATGGATTCAGTATTGAAAAAATATTAAAGGAAATAAAGGAAATGTTATGAGTTTCATGAGATACCGTAAATGTAAGGAAATTATTAGTAAAAGCTAGAGAATGGAAATATTACATTTTAATTTACTTAATTAAAAAATATTTATTTGGCCACAACGCTCCTGAGTTTTTCAGGATTGCTGCAAACCCTGCAAATTCCAGGATTTCTTTTTTAAAAGTTTTTTTTATTAAACACACAATAAAACATTGGACAGTGTAATGTCTTTGCCATACATACTAAAATATAAATATCATAACCACCTTGTTTATTTACATTTGGTCTATTCAGTGTTCACAAATATAAAGACATCTTACTTCCATCCAAATTACTTTGATCTCGTCTTATACGTTTTCACTCTGTTATAGATACATACATAATTCTAATTTTCCATTCTATAGATCCTAGTCATTTCTTATTTTGGCTTCCTCTTTTCTGTTCCAACCATCGATAAAATTTATCCCAGATCTTGTAGTATTCTGTTTCATTTTTATTCTTCAATTCCCACGTCAGTCTATTTCAGCGCAAGTCATAATTTTTCTAATCATTTCCTCTTCTTGTAGAATTTCCCTGTTTTTCCAGTTTTGGGCAAAGACCATTCTTGCTGCCATTGTAATACATATTGTTAAGTAGATTACCCCCTTGTTATATTTGTTGTTTATAATTCCCAAAAGAAATAATTCTGGCTTAAATTCTATTTCCTCTTTGGTTAGTTCTATCAGCCACATTTGAATTTTTCGCCAATATTTTTTTTGCTTTTTTTACACGACCACCACACTTGGTAGTATGTGCCTGATTCGTGATTGCATTTCCAACAATTTGGTGATAAAATTCTAAACATTTTTGCTAATCTCGCTGGCAGAAGATCCTACCTTTAAACATTTAATATAAATTTTCTTTATACGGTATTGCCAATGTTATTTTTCTATTTCTTTCCCATAATTCTTGCCATTTTTCCAGTTGTATATTGTAACCAAACTTTATCACCCAGGCTATCACTGTTTCCTTAACCTGCTCTTCTTCCATCTTATAGTCCAATCAAAATTTATAAACCTTCTTTACCAATTTATCATTTGTCCCCAAAAATATCTTATCTATTGTCATCAACTCCCTATTAATGACTCACTTTTTCATATCTTTCAAGTAATGTGATTGGATATTTAAATAGGACCACCATTCCAATTCTACCCCTTGCTTTTTTCATTCTTGCCTCAATTTCAGTCTCCCTTCTTTGTTTATTATATCCTTATAGGTAACCTGTTTTCCCTGATTGATAAGGTGTGGGTGCACTAATGCTTCTAATGTGGATAACCAAATTGGAACCTTTCTATCGTTTTTTTTCCCTTACATTTATTCCATATCTCCAATAACTCCTGTCTTATAAAATGTCTTTGAAAATATTGATGTGCTACTTGTTTCCCGTACCACGAAAATGCGTGCCACCCTAGACGTAAATCGTGGCCCTCTTCTGGAGCGTTGGCTATTCCTGCCAGCTTGTTGTCATCTGCAAGGTTGATGAGTTCCCCATTTATTCCCTCATCCAAATCATTGATGAAGATGTTGAAGAGTACTGGGCCTAAAACAGAGCCTTGGGGTACTCTACTGCATACTTCCCTCCATGTAGATGCAGTTCCATTGAGGATTACACGTTGAGTGCGGTTGGTCAGCCAGTTACAAATCCATCTGGTGGTGATGCTGTCTAACCCACATTCTTCTACTTTATCTAGTAGTAGGTTATGGTCTACCTTATCAAAAGCCTTACTGAAGTCCAAGTAAACTATATCGATGGCTTTCCTCTGGTCCACTAATTTTGTCACATTATCAAAGAATGCAATAAGATTAGTCTGGCATGATTTGTTTTTGACAAATCCATGTTGGCTTTTGGCTATTACTTTGTTTGCTTCTAGGTGTTCGCAAATTCGTTGCTTGATTATTTTTTCCAGAATCTTTCCTGGTATTGAGGTCAGGCTGATAGGTCTGTAGTTTCCTGGATCTATTTTTTTCCCTTTTTTGAAGATGGGAACCACATCAGCTCTTTTCCAGTCCTCTGGTAGTTCCCCGGTGTTCCAAGATCTCTGAAAGATATAATTCAGTGGTTCTGAGATCTCGTCTGCTAGTTCCTTCAGAACCCTGGGGTGTAATCCATCCGGTCCTGGTGATTTGAACTCGTCTAGAGTAGACAGGTGCTCACTTACCATTTTCTTCCCTATTTCAATTTGTGTTCCTAATCTGATTTTTGTGGTGCTGCTTTTGATAGGTTGGACTGTTTTATCCCTTTGTGTAAAGACAGATGCAAAACATGATAGTTAAATAGCTCTGCTTTCTCCCTGTTGCTTGTCACCTTCTTGCCACTTTCTCCTAGCAATGGACCAATTGTTTCCTTAACCTTTTTCTTGTTTTTAACCTGTTGGAAGAAGCTTTTTTTGTTAATTTTTACTTTTGTGGCAAGCCTTTCTTCATTGTGAGCCTTAGCTTTCCTTACTTCATCTTTACAGGCTCGAGCTATTTGCTGATATTCTGCCTTAGTTATGTCCCTCTCCTTCCACTTTTTATACTTACCTTTTTTGTCTTTCAGTTTGTCAGATAGTTCTTTATGCAGCCATGCTGGTTTCTTTTGGGAGCTGTTATTTTTCTTCTTCATTAGTATTGTGCTAGACTGGGCTTTTGTAATCTCATTTTTCAAAATTTGCCAAGCTTCTTGAGTTGTTTTCCCCTTGAGGATTCTCATCCATGGAATTTTTCCCAAGCTCTCTCTAAGTTTATTGAAATTAGCTTTCTTAAAGTCCAAGACTCTAGTTTGACTTTGTTCTACTACTTGTGTTTGGATAATGTTGAATTCCAATATTGCATGGTCACTTGCCCCCAGGGTTCCTATGGTTTCAACATCTTCTATCATTTCCTCTCTGTTAGTGAGAATTAAGTCCAATATGGCTGATCCCCTTGTTCCCTTCTCTACTTTTTGGAAAACAAAGTTGTCTGCTAGGTTTGTTAAGAACCTGTTGGATCTTCCACTTGGTGCAGAGTTTGTTTCCCAGTTGATGTCAGGGTAGTTAAAATCTCCCATTACTATTGTGGTGTGCTTCCTACATACCTTAGTTAGCTGACTAGCAAAAAGTTCATCTACTTCCTCTGCTTGGTTGGGTGGCCTGTAGTATAGACCTATGGCAATGTCATTTCCCCCACAACCTTTAATATTGACCCATCTCGTAATATTCTAAGACATCTAATATTATTATCTAATCTTATGTTATTATTCATTTGTCTTTTTGTTAAAAAAACATTTTAGTCGGTGTATATAAACTCGTTTAGGAATTTTTAATGTTCAGCTATTATTTATGTGAATATCTTATAATCTGTATTTAAAAGAGATATAGTCCTATAGTTCTTAATTAGTGTCCTGTCCAAATTCTCTTTTGCAATATTTGCCTCCACCCATGATGGTGGTATCTTTGCTTCTCCCAACACTGCGTTATATTCTTCAAGTAGGGTTTGTTCTAGACTATCTTGCAATTCTTTTTATATTTCTATTGGTAAGCCGTCAGGGCCTGGTGTCTTAATAATTTTTTTGTTTTTGGATCGTATCGGTTAATTGACATCCTTATTTCTTCATTTAACATATTTTGGATTTCTTCTGGGATTTTTGGCAATTCCGCTTTCTCAAAACATTGTAGTATTTTCCCTTCTACCTGGCAATCGGTCTTTGTATAGTTTCTCATACAATTCCTGGGCTATATTTTTCTTCTCATTTTGATAACATATATTCCCCTCTTCATCTTGTAATTTGTTAATCCATCTCTTCTCTGTTTGTTTTTTCCATTTATATGCTAGTCATCTCCCCGGCTTGTTAGCATCCTCAAAAGTGTTTTGATTTATCTTTTTATCTGTTGTGCAAAATCCTTTTCCAATAGATTCAATTTGTGTCTAATTAAGCCCATTTGTTGTTTTACATTTCTCTCTTGTGGCTTATCTTGTAGTTCCTCCTCCAGTCTTTTGTATTCTTTTTCCAAAGAATTCCATATTTGCTTTTATTTTCTTTTGCCATATAACAACTCCCCTCATGTATGCCTTTGCCGTATCCCATGAATTTTGTAGAGATGTATCTTCTTTTTTTGTTTTCTTTAAAGAAGAGATGTACCGTATTTTTCAGAATATAAGACCTTTTTCCCAAAAAAAAGAGGGTGAAAGTCTGGGTGCATCTTATACTCTGAATGTAGCTGCCTGGGTCGCCTGGAAAAAAGGCAGATGAAGCGTGCACTGCGCAGGAGGCATAAGACAAGGTGGCTCGCCGCTCAGACTATCACTTCACCAAATAACCCAGTCGGGGAGTGGTCTGCTCCTGGGCTGGGAGACAGATCTGGCCAGAAGGAATGCATGTCCATTTTTGCAATCGGGGAGGAAAAAGAGCATTTCAGGCAGTGGGCGATCCCTGCAGCCTGGAACCGCCAAATGCCTGAAATGCTCTTTTTCTTTCCCAATTGCAAAAATGGGGCATGCATTCCCCCTGGCCAGATCCATCCCTCGGGCCAGGAGAAGAAGCCGACCACCCTCCAACTGGGTCGTCTGGAGAAGGGGGAGGCCAAGCTTTGAGCCACCTTGCCTTAGACCTCTCGCACAGCGCCTGCCCCTTCTCTGGCAGTTCCAGGTGGCCGTGATCGCTGCACTGCCACCCAAAAATGCTGTTACCGCAGTCTCTGCCACCTGAAATCACCTGAGAAGGGCCAGATGAAGGGGGGCTGCAGATATCATGGTAACAGCATTTTGGGTGGCTGTGCAGCAATCTCAGGAGCCAAAGCCTTTGAATCAAGCTTGATTGTCCCATTCCAGGCTTTTAACTTCCCAATATAGCATCTTGAGAAAAGCATTCATGGAGAGGAGATTGTTCCTCTTTGTCAACCCCACCCAGCATCATCGGGATCCTGGTTAGTGGAAGAAGCGTGGGATGGAAACTTTGGAATGCGGGAGCACCAGGTCAAAAGTCTCCCTGGAACCTGGCACCTGCTTTTGCCTCGAGACTAAGAAAGCGAGGTTGCCAAGAGGGCTGTGAACAAGTCCGGTTGTTCAAGGAGGCAGCCTTGCCAGGACATTTTCTTTGGGCTTCCTTTTTGCCTCTCAGGTGCTGCCGTGAGGAACCGTTAATCCAAGTGGAAGGGATCTCTTCCACTCTCGGCTGTTGCAAAACCCAATCCAATATGCAAACTGGAAATTGGTTCCTGAACTTCTGGTTTGTATGTTGGGTTGTTTTTTGCCCTCTGGAGGCTTCAGGGAAGCCTCCGGAGGGCAAAAAATGGCCGAAAATGAAAGCCGAAGTCAGCTGGCTAGTGCGTGCATGCGCACTGGAGCCAACAGGGCAACGCCTTACATGCCTGACAAATGACTCCACATTCCACCTGTGGCACGCATGCCATAGGTTCACCATCATGGCCCTAGGACGATGGCGAAACTTTTTGGCACCAATTGCTGAAAAGGAAGAGAGTGCGCGCACACTTGTCTGGGCCGCAACCTGGAAGAGGAGCTGCCCAGGGGGCATGCACATGCCAGAAAATGAACTTTCAGTTTCTGGTGCGCACATGTGCTCTGGCAAGCTAGTCTTCCTGTTTAAGGCACATATGCGCTTGCGAGTCAGCTAGCCGGTGCGTATGCTTACGCTGGGAAATGGAAGACCAGCTCTTCCTGGCCTTTGTGTGCACTGCCAGGCACACAAAGGCCAGCTGATAGTTGCAAGTGCATGCGCGCCAGACCCCGGAAGAGGAACGGGCAACGCCACACATGCCAAGCAACATCGCTCCATGTAACACTCTGGTTAATTGTTCTGTCAGGAAGTTTCTCCTTAATTTCAGGTTGCTTCTCAGTTGATTATTTTCCATCCATTGTTTCTTGTCTTGCCTTCTGGTGCTTTGCAAAATAAGTTGACCCTCTCCTCTTTGTGGTAGCCCCTCAAATACTAGAACACTGCTATCATGTCACCTCTAGTCCTTCTTTCTCTAGACTAGCCACACCCAATTCCTGCAACCATTCATGTTTTAGTTTCCAGGCCTTTAATCAACTACTTGATAGAGATTATAGGATGGTGATCTAGAGAGGGCAGAGCTTGTAAACTATTTTACTTCATTTTTCTTTCCTGGACTAATTACAGATTAACAGTTGGTAGGGACTTTGTAGGTCATCTAGTCCTCCCCCCCCCCCACCCAAGCAGGAGACCATACACCATTGAAAAATGGCAGTCCAAACTCTTCTTGAAAGAAAGAGGGCTGTGTTCACATAGACCTAGTTAGAAGAGTTGACAGCAGCAACTCTAGAGGAAGAAAAGGCTGTTGCTTCTTTTTCTGACACTGTCAACATTATTTCTCATACTCCTTTAAGGACCATGTTGGTTTTTCATCCATCATACCTAAACCAGCAGATTAGAATAAATATACCATTGCAATAATTTCAATTTCTTCCAGTTCCTCCATATAATTTAACTACTTCTACATGCACTTTTTTCTTATTTCCCCCCAGCATTTTTTAAGTTTCCTAAAAGTATTCCCAATTTTACTTTGTTTAAAGATGGATTCTTTCTACCACCTCTTCTTTGAATAACTGGGACATCCTAGTCAATTTCTTTTCTATATTGGCTACATTTAGAAAGGATGCCATTCTTCCATTCTTTTTCTTTCAACCCTCGTCCTCCCAAAATAAAACATATAGGCCTTTAGATTAGAAAACTGCTATTTTTCTAGTAGAATCACCTACAGGCACAGAAAATTAAAATTAGAAGGAACCTTAGGCATCTTCTCAAGCTCTTGCTCAGGATCCATTAGGCTATCTGACTGAACCTTTTTTGTTGTAGTTTCAATCCCCTGGTTATGGGGCAATATATAGTAGAATAAGTTCATTCCTTCTTCTATGTGAGAACACCTCCCGCCCCGCCCCCTCTGGTAGTTCTCTGAACTCATTTAATTTTTTCATTGTCTTTTCAAACTATGGAACTCACAGCTGAGTACCACACACAAAATGCAGTTGTTTCTTTGTAGTCCAGGTTTGGATCAAGTACAAACTTTTTGATTATCGGAGATACTTCATCAGTGTGTTGAATTCCAGGTAGCTCACAATATTTCTTAGAACTAGTAAGCAATTAGTAATTTTATCAGTGGAGGACTCCATTAGTTTGGCATGATTTGTTTATGAAAAACTGATACTGGCTCCTATTAATTTTAGCCTGCCTATGTTTGAGGATTTTGCCCATACAAACAGCAAGCTAGCAGGTTTGTAATTTTCTTGTTCTTCTTCCTTCCTATCTCTTTCTATTTCTATCTATCTATCCCTCTACCTACCAACCTACACACACTTTCTCTCTCCCTACCTACCTACTGTATTTCTCTACCTCTATTTCTCTCTCTCTCTATCCCTTTATCTACCTACCTAACTACTCTCTCTCCCTCCCTCCCTAACTACTGTATTTGCCTCTTTCTTTCTCCCCCTCTCTATCCCTCTATCTACCTACCTACTTTTTTTTTAATTTGCCTCTTCAAAACCTTGGTGCGTCTTATACTCTGAAAAATATGGTAAATATCTTTTTGTTCTCAAGGAACAAATGTTCTCTATTTTCTGTAACTTACTGCATCACTCCATACTTACACTGTAGTTAAACAAGTTTACATTTAACATGGTTAGGATCATACTGTTAAAATATCACCAAGTATTCTTAAATGAACATAGATTTCACACATGCAAACTTGTACACACAAACTCATAATTAGTCTGAGTGCTAAAGTAATGCTAAACCTATATATATATATATATCTTGAAGAAAAAATAACTTTAAAAATAGACCAGAATGATGTAAATATATTTTAATAATACCAAAACTAAGCTTCCCATCTATTCTGAGGTTTTCAAATAAATAGCAAAATCAATAGTTAACCCCTTTACTCTTAAAGTAACTGTGCAGAAACTAGGATCCTTTTGCACTCAAACACATCCAAAACAGTTAAGAACATACAGTAATAATGCACTTAATGCACTAAGTGTCACTACAAAGGACAGATACCAGCAATTTCTGAACAAATCATTAAATTATGTCTAATAACAAGGGAGAAAAAAAACCTCACAACTCTAGGAGCATGCCATATAAAAATGATAAAGCAAAATGTGCACTTTCTTCCCACATTAGCAAGACTCCAACACAGAAAAGTTCTACTGAAGTTCAATAATTATTTCATCTACTGGCTTCAGCAACCAGATGTTGTTTCTTGTGAACCTAAATATTCTGGTTTAAACAGAAGCAAGTTATCAGTTTGAGAAATCAGCTGATGCTTTTTAAAATCTCAAACCAGAATGCTAACAGGACTGTTATACAAGAACTATTAGCCATGCATATATTCTACCAAATACATATTTTGGTATCTCCCAGATTTAATGTGTGCTTATATTCAAGAACAGATCTTTTAAGGTATATTAAAATAATAGCCTTCAAAATCTGCCATACGATATTCCAATGTGTAACAAGCCAAAGCAGAAACTCATAGTAAATGTATAGCAATATATAATCAAACGAAGACACTGCAATGTTTTTTGATAATTTTAAGACCATTGCTTGACTGCATTTTGGTCTTCCTTGTCCTTTTCAATGTTTGGTTTTCAGCTGAGCCATAGTAGTGGTTAACCTTTCCTCCAATTTATGATAGGATTACAAATGGGAAACAGCTACTTCTTCCACAATGAGTTATTTAAGTGTACATACTCAGCCAATTAAATATGGGAATTAAATTGAAAGGCTTGCTCCAATAAAATCAATATGGTAAAATGTAAAATTATGTTACACTGTAGCACATACACTGCAACACTGAACACAAACAAAATGCAAATGAATCTCAAAGTACATAGCATGTCATGAATGAGTGATCAGAGTTTTCAATTTTCAAGGAAAGCTACATAGTCAGTTAATCTGGCCAATTGCTGTTCGTTAGGAATTGGTGGAACTGGAGCAGGTTCTACAAAGAAAGCAGAAAACATGATGAGAACAGAAACTACATTATTATTTTGATCCTACAAAGATGACAAGCTATACTTCTGGAGGTTGCAGGTGTATCCTTTGCCTCCTTCTGCTGTTTCTGAATGATCTGGATAGATCAAAATTTCATTCATGGCCACAGTAAATGGGTAATTAACAAATCCTTCAATGCCCTTACCCACATTATCATTAGAAAGTCTACAAATACTAAGAATGTAATGCTCACTCTTAGATATTTTATAACGTTTAATACAAGATCTTGAACATCATCAAGATACTAATATACCAATATAGGAATGTAAGCGGTATTGAAAAGAAAAACAGCTATTGGCTATGTGCTTTGTAGCACAAGGGAAACAATTATTTCAACTTCAGAAGCTTCCACTTCTGCATAAAGGAACAAATGAGTAGGCTTCAAATTCCTACATATAATATTGTGCCATGTTAATTTATTTAAATAGACACAAATACAATGCTAGAACATTTTTAGACAGCAAGGTTTTAAAATATTAATAGATTTACTGCAGTGGTGGGATTCAATTTTTTTTACTACCGGTTCTGTGGGTGTGGCTTGGTGAGGGGGGCATATGACTGAGTGGGCGTGGCCAACTCAACATCACTCACAGCAAGGTGGGGCGGCACCTTGCTGTGAGTGACATTGAGTTGGCCACGCCCAGTCACATGACTGATCCTACAGAGACAGGGCAATTTCCTACATACCTTCCCCATCCCCCGCTGCCCTTGAGCTGACAAAATAAAAGCCCATCTAGAGATCGCGGCTGCCTGCCAAGCCTGCCTGCCAAATGCTGGCAAAAAAGAGGTAGGGGGGAAAAAAGAGAAGGGCCGATGGAAATTCCCCGTTTTCCGCCTCCATTGGGCTGTCTGTGCCGTGCTGGATCGGGATGGGGAAGCAAAAAGCCTACTCGGCTACTCATCAGCACGATGGCTGCCTTTGCAACAGGGTTGGACAGCAGGCAGCATTGAAGTACCATAAAGGGACAGGCTGCAGGAGCTGCCTTTTGAGCAGCTCCGCTGCAAAGGGAGGAAGAAAAGTTATTCCAAGTTGTCTCCTTGAGATATGTGTGTGTTTGCTCTGTATGTATGCCCGAGAAGATTTGTCCGAATGTTTCTGCCTCCCTTCACAGCAGAGGAAGGCAGCTCCTGCAGCCTGTCCCTTTATGGTTCCCCCCCACACACACACACATTGAAGTACCTTAAAGAGACAGACTGCGGGGGCTGCATTCCGAGCAGCTCTGCTGGGCCTGGATGCGGCGGGTTTCCGGGCAGTTCCAAAATTAAATGAGGAAAGATGCATACCTCAGGAGGGAGACCCGCTGAGGGACCTGGCTGTTTGCCCGATGGGCCGCCTTGGGACAACATGACAAGGCTTGGCTTTCTTTTGGGCCCGGCTCTCAGTTGCCATCTGCTCACCCTCCCCTTCATCTCGGGTTTCACATACAGGATGACTTGCTGCTTCTGAGTGTTGGGCGAGCGACCCTTGGGGTCGAGCACCATGCTGGGGCGCTGTGTGCCTAGACCAAGTGCTTTCTTTTGGGCCTCCCTCCTGGAGCTGGGCCTGAAACACAGCTGAGCCTCGCTGTGTCGTCCCCCCCCGTCCCCCCTGCAGTCCTTTGGCTGAGCACGGCAGGCCTCTCCCCCACCGTCACCCTTATCTTCTCAGGCCAGTTGAAGAGTGGCCGCATGGGAGGCAGCTGGGCGAGTGAGCGAAGGAAGGCTCGTGGTGGAGGCAAGCGTGGAAACCAGTCCAGAAAGCAGCTGCGGTTATACCGCTGGCGTGACTCTAGGCATCGCCCAAGGCAGGCAAGGCGCAAAAAGGAGTTAATAGGAGGGGGGTGCAGTCAGTGATGTGATTTGCCGGTTCTCCGAACTGTGCATGGTCATTACTATTGGTTCGGAAGAACCGGTCCGAACCAGCTGAATCCCACCTCTGATTTATTTATAAAATGTATACAGCCACCTATTCTATGCACAAAATAATTCTAGGTGGTTTACAGCAGGCAATAAACAGTATTCACAAACCATATTTAAATATAGAATCATATTTGCCCTACAGTGCCCCAACATCTCATCAACTATATGAGTTGCTGGACTGATTTGATTCTTAGCCTTGTGCTTGGGGAAAAAGCCAGGTCTCGATGACCTACTGTAAGTTTAAGATGATACAAGCCTCTGGACTTCCAAATAGGGGCAGGCTGTTCCAAAAGACTGGGGCAACTACAGAGACAAACCTGATATATGCATACCTGATAGTGGATGAAACCTATTAAATGTAGGCTCCTGAGGACCTGAAATACATAACAGCAAAACCCATCTATCAAACAAACACATTGTTAGAGATTTTGGAAATGTATAATATAGAACTCCCCCCCCCCCCCAACTCAAGGCTCCTCTAGTTTAGAAGAGAACATAAAAAGTAACACAATCTCATAGATAATAAAGAAAAGAGAAAAAGAAATAGCAAATATAAGCATGATTACAAAATTACCTTTTACCCTATGATTATAAAAACTCACTTTTTTCTATTATCCAGTATTTTTGTAAACATCAAAAGTCATGTAGTTTTTTTTTCTGTCTCATGCAAATCTATAAGGAATTTCCACTCATAAATACATTTTCTGTCAATCCCAAATGTTTTCAATTATACATTAGTCTTTAAAATCTAAATTAGTGTATTAATTTATATCCAATTTTTATTGCTTGTTTCCATGTCCATCATTCATAATAGAAAGTTTATTCATGCTGTTCACAATTCCAGCAAAGATTCTAAATACTCCTATATATTCTAAACAATTTACTGCATTTTTCGAAGATGCATAAGATGCATTTTCCCCCCTCTAAAAGTCAGTGAAAATTTTGGTGCATCTTATATATCGAATGTTGCATTAGCTGGGGGTTTGCCATACCTGGCGGGGGGAGGGGAAGGGAGTTGGTGTAGCAGCAACAAGCAGCTGATTGGTGGTATTCTGGGAGGCCAATCCAACCGCCAATTGGCTGCAAAGGCTCCAATGTTCCCTGGCTGAGGCAGCAATGCAGAGGCGGGATTCAGCCAGTTCAACCAAACCACTTGTGTGCAGTTCAGAGAATCGGCTGATTCCACCACTAGCTGGCCTGGCCGTGCTCTATGCCTACCTGCCCTGCTCGTTGAACAGTTTGCCGAGGATGCCCTGCCTTTCAGTGCTGGAGAGGGTTGGCAAGGGAAGCAGCTGGGTTGCCGCCTTTCATTGGGATGAGCGTCCATTTCCCCCCAAGCTGGATATGTCATGGCTTCCTGCCCCACACTTACCACAGCCATCGATGCAATTTGGGAGTGGCAGACTATGTTTTATTAACACAGGCAGGCATGCTAAAGCCTGCCTATTTATCTTTGTAAAGATAACATCGTTAGAAATTTTTTTTCAAGAGCAAAATAACCACCAATATCCTAAAATTCTCGGCTTGCTATTGTTAGTTTAGGGCGGGGGAGGAAGGGTACCCAACTCCCGGGCTGACTGGCTTCTTCCCAGCACCTCTTTCTCTGCTTTGGTGTCGGCCATCAAAGACAAGGCTTTTGTGGGCAGAAGAGCTGTGGTGCAATGGAGAAATGGGCAAAGGAGCAGCTAGCTTGAGGGAAGGAGGCTGCTTTCTCTTTTCCCTACTCCTGTGTCACTGAACCCTGGTGAAACTAGCTGAGGCACCACCTCCCATAATGTCGGGGACTGTCAAATATTACTGGTGAAGTCAGCACAAGCACTGGGCTTTTGAATGCTTGGCTCTGGACCTGGTCCCCCAAGCCTGGCCTCCTGCCATGGCGATGTAAGCCCCCCAATAAAGGGCAACTCATCAAGCAGGCTGTGGAGGTTCCACTCCTTCCCAAAGAAGTAGAGGGAACTCCAGCCAGAGAGGCTCCTCCAGTCCCCGCAGGAGAGAGCTGCAGAGACGACGACCCAATGATAAGCACAGCCATCTGCCCTTTTACTATCAAAACCAGAATAGTAGTGCCAGAAACTAAGGGGAAGTAGAAGCCATGATAGACATGGGCTGCTCCTGATGCCCAATCTGCTTCAAGCAGGGTGATGGGATACTAATTGGCAGGGCCCCTGCCATCTTAGTCACTGAGTTCGTCAGACTCGAGATGGACCATCATAGAGAATTCATCCATTTTATCATAGCTCCAAAAATGACTGAATCAATTATACTAGGCCTCTAATGGATAGACAAATGGGGCCCAACCATCACATGGGAGGACAGCTATAGAAAAATAAACATTGGCATTGGGCCACTGCCACCCATAAAGCCAGACCGCTACCAGAAGGCAATGAACCCCAATAGCACCAGTGAACCCAAAGCTCTAGTCCCCGCTACCGACAGACCACCTGGTAGCCTGCAAATGCCAAAAGAATACTGAGACCTGTCAGGGTATTTTAACGAAGAAGAATGCAACTTCCTCCCCCCTCACCGCACAGCAGATTGAGTGATTGAATTCATGCCAGGAGCTAAACTACCCAAACCAAAAATGTACTCCATGACTCCTAAAGAAATGGAGCAGTTGAGAGAATACATTGATGCTGCTGTGGCCCAGCAGCGGCTGGCTGAGCTGTTGGTGGACTCTGACAGCTCAGACTATTATGGGACTGCTCTGGAGGATGAGGAAGACTCTGGAGGGTGTTTGGAGTCAGTGCAGGAACTAGAGAGGCCTGTTGGCCACCAGGTAGCATCTGAGTCAGGGAGCAGTGAGGAGGAACAAAGGGAGGTTGTCCCTGATGTGCGTGTACGTAGAGCTGAGAAGAGAAAAAAACAGCTGTGGAGACAACGTCATAGGAAGTAAGGACAGCTGGCTAAGGGTGTGGCCCCTCCCAAAGAGTTTATAGGTGGAGCGACAAGAGGGGAATCTTTGCAGGAAACAACAGTCCATTTTACTAGCCGTTGAGAAAGCATTCTGTAAGTTTAATCTTGGTTCTTGAAGATAGCTTTCTAGGCTCCTAGCCAAGGGGTGGCTTTATCTACCCTTGTGTTATTCTCATTAGAAAACACAATCTTCTGATGGGGGGGGGGGGGCGACCTGTCAGGCCTGGAAGCCATCTTTTGCATTGGGTCTTGAGGCCTGCCACATTTCATGCTGTGGCAAATTGGGAGTGTAAGATACATAGTTAAAATAACATTCCTTTCTCAGAGAATCAAGGACATCTTGCCCTGCACCTGGAGTGGTGTGACTGGGAGGCTTCTCCAGTTGGGACGGTGCCTGATTGGACTATGTGATGGAAATGTGGGTGCTGAGTCATTGAGTCATTTGATCCTCATGACTGATACACTTGATCCTCATGGGAAAAAAAATCAGATTTTTTTTCAGGTTTTTAATTAAAACCATTGTAAATAATTATCAATCATTATCAAATAATATTAGTCTTTAGTTTCTTGCAAAGTCAAATCTTGTCTTTCTTTAAATATTAATATTATAGCAAGAGTCTTCCCAAGTATGTGGCATCTTTCCTCCTTGTAAAAGAGAATTCATTATACTTTGAAGCGTTATAAGTGTTCAATCCTCAAAACACACTAATAGAGACTCAATAACCCAACTAGTGAGGCACCTTTCCTTATTTACTTTTTTTAGTAGCTTCTGAAATTTTTCTTGTTATAAGCCCATTAATAATTCATTCTTCTGTAATGCTCAGTCATTTTGCTTTCTGAAATATATCTTTATTTTCTCCACTGAAATGTCATGTTCTCTATACAAATTATAATATTGGCAAAATATTTGTGTATAGCCACATTATCCATGAATACAGTATTTCCTCCTTGTGATTTTAGCTTCATTTTCTTTCTCTTAATATTTTATAAGCCATTCACTTCCCTTGGTTTATTTCCAAATTCAAATTTTCTTTCTTTCATATAGCTCCGTTTTATTTCCATTTTGAAGAGCAGGTGTGTTGCAGTGCTTAGAATGCAGTACTGAAGGCTACTTCTGCTGACTGACTGCAATTTGGCAGTTCAATTCTCAGTAGGCTTAAAGTTGACTCAGCCTTCCATCCTTCCGAGGTTGGTAAAATGAATACCCAGATTGTTGGGAGCAATATGGTGTCTCTATACACCACTTAGAGAGGGTGGTAAAGCATTGTGGAGCGGTATATAAGTCTAAACGCTATTGCTATTTCTTTTATTGCTAACATGGATACTTGTTGCTATAAGATCTTAATTTGTTCAGAAATACATATAGCCTGTGGACTTTTAAAAATCTTTTTTTTTTATCTCATCCAAAATATTTTGTATTTTCTCTGAAAGTCTTTGGTAAGATCTAATATCTCTACCATAGAAATTTTAGTAGCCAAATATCTTGAAAACCAAATCATGTCTATTCTTGAAAAGGATCTGTGTCATTCTGAAAAACAAGTGTACTTCCTTGAATTGTCATTCTTCTATCTTCTTATATCAACCAACCCTAAATTGTCCATCAAACTAAATAAGACTTGTGGTAATTCACCTTGAGTAATTGTAATATTTTTCTCAGAAGTCTTATCCAATTGGGGATGAGACTATTCCACTCCAATCCCCCATCAAACACCAAATTTCATAAGTAAAATCAACTAGTCTCTCATTAACCTGCTTGTAAAAAGTCACTTAACTCCTCTCCAAAAACCATGAGATAAAAGAAAAGTGAGTATTGGGCTGTTAACTAAGTACAGAAATAATAAACTAGAAATAATAAACTTATGAATTATGAAAATGTGTAAGTTGGATCTACTGTATGTTCAAGTCTATCCTGGTAGCAGTACTTTTAAATTTATTTATAAACTCTCTGGATGTGCAATGAAGTAGTGAAGGTAATACAATAAAAATACTAAGATTTTACTCCTAATAAAATAAAAAAAGGTTTTGCTAGAAGCAAATGCAATTCAAGATAAGAAAATGCAGAATGATTGTTGTAGCAGACATAGCCCAGAGTCATCTCAGATAATCTGAAGAACAATTTTCAGCAAAGAAGTAAACCACATTACAAGCCTTTATTATCAATATAGAATATAAATTTAAACTAGAAAAATGACTTAATTTGACAACTTAAATGGTACTCAAAATTGTAACCACATTTAACTGTAACTACATTTCACTCAATTCAGGCATGTCAGTTAAGGTCACTGAAAAATATGCTCAACTGAGTCTTTATTGCCAAGAACCAGACAGAGAAAGCAAGCTGAGGCACTTCCTGTTTATTTCTATTTAAGCTTTACATTCTAAAATATCTATTTAATTAAAACATCCTGCACCCATTCAAATAGATCATTAGTTCATTTATTTGACATGACTCCTTAGGAGTATCCCACTATTTTAAACATTTGAAAGAAATGTTGGCATGTAAATACTAATTACATTTTCAACTGTGTGCAGCAAAGGCAGGCAAGCAATGTTAAGTTACCCTGAAGTGTCACCTCCCGTCCCTTTCCCTCCCCCTTCCACAAATCCTCATGGAACTAGAGCTCCACCTACCTGGCTTTTTAGGCATAATCATTCGAGTTGACAAATCTGCTTGCCATCCCTGATCAAGAACTCCTAAAATTGCAATATAGTTCATTAGGTATAATTAGTTTCATACACATGCTTCAATATGGAAAACATTGGATGGGATTCATTTCCTGATTTCTTTTATTTCTTGTTTTTTATTCCTTGCTATATTTCCATTTCCTATAAAGTGAACTATTGTTAGTTTTCCTTTTATTCAGTCAGTTATCTTTTAATATAATATAATAAGTGAACTAAGCACAAATTTTAGAAAACATACTTTTGCTTTTAAAATTATTTCATACTGGGCCCAGAAACCAGTTTTATAGTCTTTATCAAAGGAATGAAACAATCTAATGAAAAATTTCTACATTGCCACATAAATGGATAATCTTCAAAAAAATAAGCAAAGTAAAATGGTAAGCAATTCTAAAAATGTGCATAGGTTTAGAAAAGCTGTGATTCATTTTTGTTTACAAAATATAGTTGTAAGAACTGAAAGTCTTAACACAATTCTAATAAAATCCTTTAGTGACTGCTTCAGATACTGTTCACTTTTGCATCAGTGATAAAAAAGTAACTCTGAACAATCTTCCCATATATGACCTTCCCAGATCTGTAAAGCAAAGGAAAGCTGAAAATCAGCTTCACTTAGTGACTGTTTCACTTAACAACCTTAACTTAACTGGTCTCAACTGTGGTTGCTAAACAAGATTGTATTGATCAAAAACTTAATACTCAATTTCAAAGTTACATAACAGATGATGAATACAAATATTAAGGTAAAGGCATGACTATTATTTTGACAATGGATTTTTCAACCTAGGCTGCAAGATAATTAAAGAAACTGTGGAGGAAAGTTATGATAACATAAAATCAGCTTCCACCACTACCAAATCATATAGAGCAGCATTTAGAGAACTGGGCGTCTGAGCTACCAGATGTCTAAATATATTCATACAAGCTCAAAGTTGAGTATATGCAACATTTATTTGCAACTCAGGTATTTTCAGTACCTTTTACGGCTTCTTCTACAGGAAGTCCAACAAAGGCTGCAAAGTCATCTGCACTTATAGAAGGATATGCCCGAGAGACTAGTCCAAATGCTCGTCGCCTCGTTGCATCTATTAGAGAGGTAATTAATGCAAAGCTAGTTTACCAAGGATAGGAAACACTTTGTATTCTTAAATAAGTTTCTCTTGAGACAAATCGGAAATGTGCACATTTATATGGGAGATGACTGGTTAGATGTAAAGTTTGATTCCTTTATATACAAAGTATCCTATCAAAATACATTAAATTGCATTTTACTTCAACATTTGCTTTTGATGAACTATAATCAAAAACTTAAAACATTAAATACTGAATTCCAATTTATAAAGAATGTCAATCTTAATCAAATCTCACATTATTTGTTAAGTCATGTATTATCTCAAATTAAGTAGCAGTGGCAGCAATCACAGCTGAAAATGACAACATTTCTCCTGCGAACTGGTATTAGGGTTTTGGAAATGGAAGAGCCTGTCAAGATATAATTATCAATGAAGGTGAAAATCTGTTAAGCATGGCTCCAAAATGAATAGACTAATGATATCATGGTATTCATGGCAGACAAGTTTCTGTTGGCTTGTTGAAAACTGATAAAGTATAGCTCAAATTTAAATTCTCTAACAAATATTCAATATAATGCTGCATGCATTTCCTTTGGCAAAGTACAAGTTGAAATTTCTGCACAAACCTCAGCTTGCATTAACCAAGATATTGTTATTTCTGAGCAGAAATTCTCCTTAAAGGTAGTTGTTCTTGGCAGAGTAGAAAACATGAATAAAAAGTAATTCAGAAACAATATTTGTTCTTGATGCAACTTTGGGTATACCTTTTCCATATTTTATTCCTCACTCCTTAATCTGACAATAACCATCTTCCTGGGAAACCTTCCAACTCAAAGCTACCAATGTAATAACTTTGCAGGAAAACCTATTATTACTATTTTTTAAAATTAAACTTATATGCTGCCCATCTCACCAAAGGCAACTCTATTACAATATAACATATTTTTCAGAGTATAAGACGCACCTTTTCCCTCAAAAAAGAGGCTGAAAATCTGAGTGCATCTTATACACTGAATACAGCATTTTTTGCCTCCTGAAACCCCGCCACCTTTGCAAAAATGGCCGTGCATAGCTTGTAGAAAGCTTTCAGAGAGCTCCTGGGGGGATGGGGAGGGCAGAAATGAGCAAAAAACAGGTTGATTTTTGTTCAATTTTGCCCCCCCCCCCCAGCTCCCAGGAGCACTCTATAGCCGTGATGGTGAACCTATGGCACGCGTGCCACAAGTGGCACACGGAGCCATTTCTTAGGGCACGCAAAGTGTTGCCCTGTCAGCTCCAGTGCACATGCACGCGCTGGCCAATTGATTTTGGCTTTTATTTTTGGCCATTTTTCGCCCTCAGGAGGCTTTCCTGAAGCCTCCGGAGGGCAAAAAACAACCCAACACGCAAACCGGAAGTTTGGGAATGGACTTACGGTTTGCACATTGGGTCGTTTTTCTTCGGAGGCTTCAGGACGGAGTCTAGAACTAGAAAGGATAATAAATATAAACCCAACGAGAGGAGACAGGCGTAAAAGATTTTATTGAAATGCCTTCCTCCCTCTCTCCCCCCGCCCCCCTATCAATACAGGGCTCGGTGCTCTTTCTTCACAGCCCATAGCTGCAGGTGCCTGCAAAGCCAGGCAGGAAAGGAGGAGAAAAGAGTGAGGGAACTCTCCAAGGATGAGCAAATAAAAAGACAAGCTGAAACATCTGCAGCTGCTGTGGCTGCGAAACAGGACTCCTCCGTCTCTTTGTTCCCTGGCATACTTGGCCGAGGTTCCCCAATCCGTCTCTCTCTCTCTGTCCCCCCCCCCCCCCAATGGCTCAGCATGAACTGGGAGGAACCTCGCAGTGGAAAAGGAGGAGGAAGGAAAGGGGGGGGAGAAAAAGAGGGAGAGGGAGAAAGAGAAAAAGAGAGAAAAAAAGAAATGCAACAGAGAAGATACTGGGCCCCGATGGGCTTGCTTTTAAGGAAAGGGTTTGGGGGGTTGGACTTGATAGTTCAATGGTTCCAAGGGTTAAATTAAATGGCAGAGAGAGTTGGGGAGGGGGAGGTAGGGAACATCAATTCTCTCGGAAAATGAGAAGCAGATTTCAAGAAAATGTTTCATCCTACTGCAGGGCTGTGGGTTGCAGTGTTTGCACGTAGAAGGCAAGAAAGCGTCCGGCTTCGCTGGGTGATCTGGTACTTTTTCTCCTTTATGTTTTTCCTGGCTTTGCGGAGGGGGTCCTTAGGTTGTCGTATGTCCCCCACTCCAATCGCCTGCCCAACAAAGAGAAGTTCCGAAAGTGCCAGCAAAAGGGGCGAGGAGAGTAAAGAAAGATCCTAAGTTAGAAGATCCCAAACTAAGTTAGAAAGGCTGGGTCTCAAACCGAACTGGCTTAACTGGGATGGGGGGAATAGGGGGTAGAGCTTCACCAAGGACCCTCCTCTCCTTTCCCCTCCTGGGATCACCCCCTTTACCCCCAAAAAGCAGAGGGAGTCAGTATTTAGAGGGAGGGTCTCCCAACTTCCCCCCTTTGTGTGTCACTCTTTTTCTCTCTCTGTCCCTCTCTCTCTTTCTCCCCTATTTCTCTCCCCCCTTCCCTTCCTCCTTCTTTTCCTCTGCACAGTTCTTCATGCTGAGCCATTGGGGGAGGGCAGAGGGAGAGAAGGATTGAGGGCAGCAAAGAGACGGGGCGTCCCATTTTGAGAAGCCTCACTTTGCAAAGGATCCGAGAGGAGGAAAAGCCTCCCTTCGCAAAATATTACTGTTTTGAGAAGCCTCTCTTTGCAAAAAATCGCTGAGAGGAGGAAAAGCCTCTCTTCGCAAAAGATTGCTGTTTTGAGAAGCCTCTGTTCGCAAAGATTGCTGAGTGGAGGAAAAGCCTCCCCTCGCAAAATATCAGTTTTGAGAAGCCTCTGTTCGCAAAGATTGCTGAGTGGAGGAAAAGTCTCCCTTCACAAAAGATCGCTGAGAGGAGGAAAAGGGAGGTTTCCCCATCCCACTCAGTGCAATGGGAGGCTTTTTGATGGGAGGCTTTTCCCCCCTCTCAGAGCTGTTTTGGGATGTGAGGTCAAAAGGGGGGGTTGTTGCGTCCATCCACAGGGTGAGCGCGTGGGGGGGGTCGTGTGTGCATGTGCAGGGGGGCGCATGGGAGGAGCATTGTATTATGGGTGTGGGCACATGAGTGCGTGCAACAGCGTGCATGCACGCAATTTCACCACCCAAGGAAAAAAAGGTTAGCCATCACTGCTCTATAGGCTTCCTATTGCCCTTTTTTTTAAAACCAAAAACGGGTTGTTTTCTCTGCCCCCCCCCCCCCCCCTGAACACTCTACAAGCCTCTTAAGGGCTATTCATGTCCTTTTTTGAAAAAAAAGTGAGCCCGTTTTCACGAGTGCAAAAACTTTTTTTTAAATTTGCCTCTTCAAAACCTTGGTGCATCTTATACTCTGAATTTTAATTTAATTTAATTAGCGCTTCTAGACCGCCCCCTCTCCCAAAAGGGACTCGGGGCGGTGTACAGTCCATATCAAAAACATCATACATAATAACAATTAAAAATTATTAAATGGATAAATACATAAATAAATATGTAAAATACAGTACATCTACCCTGAAGCATATACTGAAACCATAACCAACAGTAGCTATTCACAGATTACCCCTTCTTAAACTGTACATGCAACTCTTCTTTCTTCACTCCACCCTACACCTTTTCTCTCCTTTCTATAACCCATTTCCTACTTCAACTAGCCTATTTTTATTAGCTGGTATGGCCAATTCCTGAAGGCAAAGCCCTTAAAAGATAATAGGGAAGGAAGCATGGGACCACCCAAGCCATTGTTTTTATTTCCTTTCATGGTTAATAATATGCACAATTTTAACTAAGAAATGTTTACCTTTAAGTGCTTCCATAATTGGCTGAATAGATTCAGACCACTGATATGCATCAATTGTTGTATATATTCCAGGGAAATCTCTTTGCCAGATTCGCTGACCTACAGCCCAAATGGCACCAAGTTCAAGATTTGCCTGCAAAGAAAGAATTGAGAATAAAGCTGTGGCTGTTTGACAAAACAAAACAAATATGCTTTTAGCTATACAGAATATTTTGGCACCTCTTCTCTAGGCCTGCTGCCTTATCTATGAAGCACCCAATACTTCAGCAGTCAATCAATACTTCAGCACTCAAACCATAATTTGAGAAAGGTGTGTAAGGTATATTAATTTAGAGAAAAAATTAGAGAAGAAAAGATAAGAAACCTGATATATTTCAGTGTTCTGAACTACAATTCTCATCAGTATTGGCATGCCCAACTTATACATAATAAATATTATATTGCATTATTTTTCACATACCTAATATAGTCCTTAGCATCTTATAGTAATAATGTAATAAAGTTGAGAAAGCAATGTTTAATAACTAACATGGAAGTTCAGGATTCACAACTGAGGCAATCATAGATTAAGTTCTACTAACCACAACCGGCACAACCTGTTGAATGGAGATATCAACTAATCTTGTTTTTTAAATTAAGAATCACCTCCATTATGTCATTCATAACATCCATTGCCACATTCTGCAGGTATTCCCTCTTTGTCCACATCAAGATAATTGCAGGACATCCTAAGATTATACTGCAGCTGACTAAATCTAAAAAAATTGGTAACTAAAAATAAGTAAAGAGAAAAGAAAGAGTAAAATATATTAAAAACTAACTTGAGCTGCTGAAGAGGGCTAAACCTGCTGCTGTCTTTGCTCCCACCTTTTTTTAAAAAAGCCCTTTACTTTTATTTGGCAGCAGAGCTAATTTTTCTCATTAGCTGATGTTTGGGCTACAGAGAATTTTATTTTGTACTTGGGCTAGTGAAATATCAAGGAAAAGCACATAATGTTGTGCTACTGCAATTATTATTCATTGGTATGACCCATGACAAGAATAGATCCTGACATACATGCTAATATATGAAGGGCTTTGTTTTAACTGTCCTTTGTTTTAAAGTACTTTGATCTGATCTGGAAGCAAACTAAGAACCAGTCAATGCAAAAGAGGAGGTACATGGTTACATGTTATCAAAGTATATCCATCACTGCCTTGCCACTACATTCTGGACCAACTGAAACATCTGGGTGGTCTTCAAGGACAGCTCCACAAAAGCATGTGGCACAGTAGTTAAGCCATGAGATGACCAGAGCATGAGTGACTAAAGACCTCCCATCTAGGAAACAGAACAAATGGGGTGCCTGTGCAAAGCCTTCTTGGCCATAGCTGACACTTCCTGGACTGTGAGTCTAGGAAGACTCAGGTTGCACAAACCCTTGAGTCAGTAAATGCAAATCCATCAAAGGTCAGAGATGGAATATTCCCAGATCTTAGCATGCCAAACATCCAGTCACTTGGTGTTAGTGTTCCAAGTAACACCACCAAGGAAATTAGACTCTGAGCCTTGAAGTTCCTCAAAGTTCCATTTTATTAGAGATGTCATATTGGCACATCCAAAAGAAAGTCAAAGATCCATCTTCTGCACCCACAAGTCCATCACATGGTCCAATCAATTCACTGTCCCAACTAGAGACAACCCCCAGTCACTCCCATCCAAGTGCAGGCCAAATGCCCTTGACTCCAGAGAAAGGAACATTGTTATGGTTAATCCTCCACTGACTCCTTGTAATCCCCCTCCTGTTTTCCCAGACACTAAATGTGACAGCCCAGAAGCTCCAAAGAAAAAAGATGGCTTCCAGGGCTGACACTTGGTCTTTGTAGTATTGAGTTAGTGACAGTTGCTTCCCATTCAAACTCACATCGCCTCCAGGCCCTTGGCCCATCCAGTCAAAATATATAGTTATCATCCGTATGCTGAACCTTAAATCAGCAGATGATCTTACCCAGTGGTTTCATGTAGATGTTGAAAAGGAAGGGAGAGAATAGAATCCTGCAGCACCCCATAAAGGAGGCTTTGGGGAGCAATAACTTTCCCCCAGCAACATCGATTAGAACCAGCTCTGAGGAAAAGAAGGCAACCACTGTAAAACTGTGCTCCGATCCACAGAATTGTCTTAAGACAATACCTTGATTGACAGTATCAAAAGACAGAGATTAAGGAACACAAAGATGGATGCACCACCTCCACCCCAATTCTATCACAAGTGCTACCAAAACTGTCTCAGCACTAGCCTGAAAACAGACTGGAATATATCTAGAATAGTGTTTCTCAACCTTGGCAATTCTAAGATTTCAACTTCCAGAACTGAATGCTCACTGGGAAAATTCTGGGAGTTGGAAGTTCTCGCATCTTAAATTTGTTAAGATTGAAAAACACTAATCCAGATAATTCGCTTCTTCCATGATTCTTCTCAGCTGCAGACCCACCACCTTCTCAACAACCTTCCCCTCCATTTTTAGAAAGCATAGCTCAGTATTCAGACTACTAACACAGCTGAACTTAGACCTATAATTCAAAAACACATTATAAATATTTGAATAAAAATGCAAAAACAATAACGTTCCCAAATATTAAGATCAGCAGGAGCAAAACTTTGTATTCAGCACACATTTTTAAATAATAAAAATGTAGTGGGGAAACATGGTTCTGATAATACTGTTTTTTTGTTCTGTAGCACTGAAAAATACTTACAGATTTAATAGCAGTGGGAATTCTCTTCCAGAGATAACGGGCATTATTCCTAATGAAAATAAACCAGTGATAAATGAAATCTATTTAATAATGTTTATTTACCATAAGTTTCCAGCTACATCCTTCTGAGCACATTAATATGCACTGTACATACATTTCAAAGGCAAAAGAATATAGATTTCATACTGTACCTATCATACAGAACATGGGAAGGGATTTTGGAAGTCTTTCAATTCAATCCTCTGCCAAATGCTAGAATCTTCAGACCATCCCAGACAAAACACAGTTCAATTTAGAAAATCTCCAGCAATGAAGCACCCTTTTAACAGGCAAGATGTTCTACAACCATAATTTATAACTTCTGTTTTTCTATCAATCCTAAAGTTTCAGCTACATATTTCCCTAATATAACACAAAAGTTTAGGCATTTATCTTGTGCATTACATTCTTATCATGAATTGGTTTTATGTGCATGTTCAAAATATATTGTACTTATATGTGGCATTGTAATACTGTCATCTAAAAACTCCAAAACAACAACAAAAAAGCTTCCCCAATAGTTGCCAAGAATGACTAATTTGAGTTACTCAATCATTTACTTTTAAATTTGTGGTAATATGTTGCTCAAATAAAGGGAAAGATACTAGGATATACTCACCTTACAGAAATACATTCCAATCTATGAAGTAATTTGCTTATTTTAATTGTGATGCTTCTGACATGAATAAACATAACAAGTAATTTGCTTTTCGACAACGTAGACCACAACCTACTTCTTGGTAAGCTAGAAAAAAGTGGGGTAGATAGTGTCACTACCAGATAGATTCATAACTGGTTGACAAATCGTACCCAACCAGTAGTCCTTTTTTTTCTTAATAAATTTTATTTTGTTTGTACAAACTTCACATCTTTGCAACACATTACATTTTTTTACCTATCTGTTGTGTCTCTTTTATCTATACCAATAAATCTTTTATAACTATGACTTCATATATTTGTGCATTTACATTATTTCATACATTTTTTTCATTCTATATATAATATTCTTTTAAAAAAAAAAGAATTTTATTGGTTTTTACAAATATTTATAGGGAGGGGTAGATAGGTACAAAAAATTTTGACAGCTACATCGTGCGAAAGGTAGAAATCCCCCCAAATCTCACAGCTTTTACAGAAAAAAATAAAGATCAAAAATTAAGAGATAAACTTTGGCAGCTTTTTGTTTTACATTGTATCAACAATATATTCAATCATCTTATATGTCACTTCCAACAATTACATTAGAGCAACAATTGCAATAAAGTTTCAAACTTATTTTTGTGACATGAGTCTCTTCAATATTGCTTCCTCCCCCGTCTTCTGGACTATCTTGACCTCCTCCCTCAACCCAGTTGTGTCTTCCTCCAACACACCTATTCTCTGTTTATTTTGTGTTGCTTGTTGTTGTGTTTCTCTGAGCTGTTCATTTAAGTCTGCCAGTTGTTTTTTCAATTCGTCTTGTACCTTCATAATAGTTTGAAACATCTGGGCAACAGATAAGTCCTTTGAACTCTCTTCAGTTGTTTTAGGTTGTAGAAATGAGGCCATTTGTGTCTGCTTTGTAATCGGGCTAGACGTAGAAGATGTCGGAGCCAAAGATGCCTTACCAGGCGGTGGCTTTTTAGGTCCCATATTAAGTTCAGAGATAGCTGTAAGTCTTATACAAAAGAAATGGTGTTTGTGGAATACACAGCTGGGAGGGATCGTGGAGACAAACAAGCCCAGAACTGAAAATTAGTCCTCCTGTACAGCTACAAGCCAGGGGATAGGAATCAAGAACTCCAAATCCAAGGGGACCACATAAGAAGAGAGGCTCCAGGAGATCTCCGGGGTGTAGAGTAATACAAAGCCAGAAATTCTTTCAAAGGGGAAACTTCATTCGTGAAAGCAAAGAAGAAGTTGGCCATATTGGCTCCGCCTTCACAGGGGACCAGGGAGCAATATGTCCAAAGTTTCCATAAGGTAGTTTAAGAAAAGAACTCAGCAGTCATCTCTTGCAATTGTAGCAAAATCATTCTCCCATTGCAAGTGGAAGTGAAAGTTAGCTTTTAACTCTCTCTCTCCTCCGAGTGAGAGAGATATTTCGAGTGCCGCCTTTTCCGAGGGGGGTGGAAAATCCCCCCCTCCAGTCTTAACACTTCAAAGGATTGAATCCACAGTTTAGAGAAGCTGCTGTTCATCAATTAAATAAATTTAGAGGAGATTGAGGGAAACTTCTCACCTCACCGCACTTCAGCTGTAGTGTCTAATTCATTCTTTCCTTCCGGAATCCGATCGGCGAAGGCACACAGCAACAGCGCTCAGCGCCGCCATGTACCCCCCAGCTCCTGAGGTGAAGCTGGAAACACCCCTGTGGCTGCCGCTGATCCAGGGGGTCCCAGCAAGCCGCCCTACGGCAGGGAGCCTCTCCAAGGCCCCCTGTGCTCCTAAAAGGAGCCCACCGAAGAGATGAGCAGCGGACGCACACGTCCGTCGCCTTCGGCGACCGGAAGTCATCTCCATTCTATATATAATATTCTATATGTTCTATGTATAGCAGTTTTTACATTTATGTCATTTTGTAAAGTATATATTAAATCTTTTATAACTATGACTTTACATATTTGTGCATTTAAATTATTTCATACATTTTTTCCATTCTATATGCAATATTCTATATATTCTATGTGTAACAGTTTTTACTACATTTACATCATTTTGCGTAATATTTATTTGCTATAGTCTTTCTCATATTTCAATCTTTTTATCCTTTTCTGGTTTTGTAGTTGTCTATTGTTTTGTTGATCCTTCTTCCTTTCTTTTTTGCTTTCCTGCTCCCCCCCCCTTTCCTCTAGCCTATTGTATAATAAATCCGATACGGAGTAGTATTCAGATTCGTCTTTCTCTTTTAGTTCTTTCGTGAGACTATCCATCTCTCCATATTCCAATATTTTTTTAATTACATTTTCTTCTGTTGGTATATAATCATTATTCCAGTTTTGTGCGAATATAATTCTCGCTTCCGTAACGATGTGTAAAATTAAGTATCTAATATTTTTTTCATAATTTCCTTTTATAATCACTAACAAAAATAATTCGGGTTTTAGTGCAATTTCATGTGTAGTAATCTCCTCTAGCCAATCTTTTATTTTTTTCAAATACTTTTTGGTCCATGTTGTTTGTTGCATTTCCAGCAGATAGGTGAACAATCCAGGAACATTTTTGCAATTCTCGTTGGTGGAAGGTGCCATTTGTAGAACATCTTGTACATGTTCTCTCTATAAGCCGTTGCCATTGTCAATTTGTAGTTTATTTCCCATTTTTTCCCATTCCGCCAATTCTATACTATACCCAAAGTTTATCATCCATGTTATAATCGTTTCTTTCAGAGTTTCTTCTTCCATTTTAAATTTTAATAAGTAGTGATATATTTTTTAAATCAATTTTTCTTCGGTTCCCTGTAAAATTTTATCCACCTCTTGTGGCTCCTTATAGAATCCATCCCTTTCCCTGTCTTTTTTATACCTTGCCTGCATTTGTAAATAAGGCCATCAGCCAATATATATTCTTTAAGTTCTTGCCTTGTTTTTAGTCTTTCTTGGTTGTCTAATATGTCTTTATATCTTATTATCTTGTTTATGTCCAATACGTTTGGGTATATCAGAGCTTCCATGGTGGTTAGCCAGGTTGGAATTGTATTGCAATGTTTTGATTTTTAACCATGTTTGTAGTAGAGCTTTTCTAATTAAATGTTTTTGGAAATAGCTATGAATCTTGTCTTTCCCATCCCAGATAAAGGCGTACCAACCCAATTCCAAACTATAACCTTCTATTGTTAAAAATCTTCTGTTTTTTGAAATTGATCCAGTCCTTTATCCAGGTGAGAGCAGCTACTTAGCAATAAAGCTCCCAATCGGGAAGTACGAATCCTCCTCTTTCTCTACTGTCTTGTAACAATTTTAATTTAATTCATGTTTTTTCCCCTGACCAAATAAACTGTGCAATTAATTTATTTAAATCTATGAAAAAAAATTCCCTAAGCTAATTGGCACCACTTGAAATAAAAATAATTTTTTTTGGTAATATATTCATTTTAATGATGGCAATTTTTCCCATTAAGGATATTTATAGTTGCCTCCAATTTTCCAGATCTTTCTTAATTTTTTGAATCATTTTAACATAATTATCTCATTTAATTGTTGAGCACTTCCCTGTCAGCCAAATTCCTGGATACTTTACCTTTTTTGCTATTTGCATTCCCATGTTTTCCTCTAATTCTTGCTCTTGTTTTTTAGTAAAGTTCTTTGTAATGATCTTTGTTTTGTTATTAACTTTAAGTCCCGCTACTTTACCGAATTCCTCTATTTTTTGGATTAATTTAATTCCTGATTTTAATGGATCCTCTAATATGAATACCATATCGTCCGCAAATGCCTGTGATTTATATTCCTCTTTTTAAATTATTAATCCCTTTATTTCTTGATTGTTTCTAATTTCTGTTAGTAGAACTTCCAGTGATAGTATAAATAATAAAGGTGATAATGGACAACCCTGTCTCACTCCTTTCCATATCTCAACTTCCTCTGTAGTGTCACTATTTATTATTATTTTTGCTGTCTGGGCCAAATAAATTGATTCTATCATTTTTATAATTTTTTCTCCAAATCTCATCATTTTTAACTGTGTGATTATGAAATGCCAATTCAAGTTATCAAAGGTCTTCTGGGCATCTAAAAAGACCAGTGCAACTTGTTTTCCCGGATTCTCTTCATAATATTCTAGTGTATTTATAATTATCCTCATATTGTTTTTAATTGACATTTTGGTAAGAAGCCATTTTGATCAGTGTGGATAATTTCATTTAATATTTTTTAAATTCGCTCTGCCATTATTGATGTAAAGATTTTATAATCTGCGTTTAGTAAAGAAATTGGTCTGTAATTTTTTATTTGTTGGTGGTCCGAATTCTCTTTGGGTATCAATGTTATATATGCTTTCCTCAATGATTTTGGTAACTTTGCTTCTATAAGTGCTTCATTAAAGAAGTCTAAAATCACTGTTTCTGTCTGCTCTTGCACGGCTTTATAAAATTCTACAGGTATACTGTCTGGGCCTGGTGTTTTATTATTTTTTTGTCTCTTCAATGCTTCCTTTAATTCTATCCCTGTGATATTTATTTTTTGTTTAGCATTTCTTTTCTCTCTTCTTCAATTCCATATAGATTCCTTGTATTCAAGTATTGTTCGATACTGTCTTGTAATATATTTTCTTTGTTGTACAAATTCTGGAAAAAATTCTGTACTATTTTTTTTTCCTCTTTCCGGTATTGTATGTTTCCCCTTTCATCTTGTAAGTGATGTATTATTCTTTTTTCTTTTTCTTTTTTAAACTTGTGTGCTAACCATCTTCCTGGTTTATTCGCATTTTCAAAATAGTTTTGTTTTGCAAATTTGATTTTTTTGGGCCATCTCTTCTTGTGAACACAAATTTAATTTGTGTTTTATTAAGTTCTTTTTTCTCCTTTATTTTTGATTCTTGTGGGGTTTTTTGCAGGTCCATTTCCAATTCTTTAAGTTTTCTCTAATGATTCTTGTTTTTGTCTCTTTTCCTTGTTTTTCCTTGCCAAATACGCTATTGTCAACCCTCTTGTAAAAGCTTTTGTAGTATCCCATAAATTTTGTAAGGATGTTTCTTCTTTCTTATTTACTTCGTAGAAAAGTTTCAATTCTCTTTCTATCATTTTTATATATTCTTTATCTTTCACTATTCTTTGATTCATTGACCATTTCTTTTTCTTTTTTGGTCCTTTCCAGGTTATTTTTATTGGGTTGTGATCCGCCCAAGTGTTTGTCATTATTTCAATCTGTTCTGTATCTCTTTTCAATTCTTGGGTTGACCAAATCATATCTATCGTTGACCATGATTTGTGGGGGTTTGAATAATATGTAAATTGTTTGTTTCCTATATTCCTTTCTCTCCATACATCTTTTAGGCTCAATTCCTGCACCATTTCAAAAAAGGTAGATGGTAGCATTCCTTTTTTTCTTATTTCGTTTGTTATTCTTGTAGTCATCGTTGATATGTGTTATAGCATTGAAGTCGCCAATTAGACGTATATTCTCATATTCTATTTCTGTTATTTTTTGGTGGAACTTCTTGTAAAATTCTTTTTGGTTTTTATTTGGGGCCTATATTGCTGTGAGAAGAATTTTTCTTTGTTCTGTTTCTATTTCTATCATTAAAATCCTCTCCTCTTCATCTGCATTTTTTTTTTTTTTTGCATTTATCCATTCTTTGACGTATATTGCAATTCCTCTTTTTTTTTGTGCTAATGTTATAAATAGTATTCCTAACTTTGGATATTCTAGAAGTTTGTTATATTGGTTTTTAATATGTCCATATTCATTTTTTGTAATCTAGCCAAAGTTTGCCTTCTCTTTTCCGGTGAGTTTAATCCATTTATATTTAGTGAGAGTAACTTAATTTCTTGTTCCATTGTGTTATTTGTGTGCCGCCCTTAGTTTCTTTGCGTTTCGTCTCTATTCCTATTTTACTACCTTCTTGTTCTATTTGTTCTCTTTCCTGTCTTCTTCTTTGTTCTCTTTCTTCCTCCCTGTTTTCAACTGACTGTTCTTCTTGACTTCTACTCTCTGGTTTCTCTTTACTTTCTTGTTCTTCCTCAGCGGTGAAATGATGTTCAAAGAACTCATGTGCTTTCTCGACTGTGTCTATTTTATATCTTTTATCCTGCCAGGTAATCATCACTTCCTCTGGTGTGAGCCATCTGAACATTACATTGTACCTTATTAGTTGTTGTGTAAGGAACTGATACTGCCTTCTCTGGTCTCTCACTATTTTCGGGATTTGTCTCAGGATTTGTATCTCTCTTCCTTTATATGTTATTTGTCCTTCTCTCACTTTCTTATATACTTCATCTCTTACCAATTTTCTAGCAAAGCGTATGTGGATTTCTGTCTCTCCTGGCATAATTTGTGTGGATTCGATACACCTCATCTATGTCCCTTCTCGTTTCTTGTTTGTTCTTTTGTAATTGTTTTAATTATTTAATTAGTTTGGGTTAAATATACAGACTGTATGTTTGCGTTGTTCTGTCTGGTGTTTTATGTCATGTTTTGTTGTTTTTATATATGAACGGTCTGTACACCACCCCGAGTCCCTGCGGGGAGAGGGGGCGGTCTATAAATTTAATAAAACCTAAACCTAAACCTAATATGTTCACAACAACCTGTGATTGTTTCTCCTAAATCCTCCTCCTTTTCTTCTACTATATTTTGAAAGCGCGAAGAAGTCAGCTTTTTCAAGTTCCAGAAACACTATTTTTCCCCCTAATTGTCTGATTAGTGTAGTCAGCTTCTCATCTACCATCTCTATTCTCTTCTCCATTTTTTCTACCTTTGTTTCTACTTTTTGAATTTTTTGTTCATTTTTTATTTCACTTTGTATTTTCCCTATTCTATCATCTATTCTTCTAATCTCACTCTTCATTTCTCCCATTTCTAGTTTAATTTCTTCATGATTTCTCCTAGTTTCTTCGTGATTTTTTGTAATAGTTTCTTGTGTTTTTGTAATTGTTTCTTGTGTTTTCAGCATTGTTTCTTGTATCATTGCTAATGCATCTTGCATAAACTGAAGGTTCGTTGTTGAGTTCGCTTTCTCTATACCCAGTGCGCTCTCAATTGTGCGCTGATTTGAGGGTAAAGATGTTGCTGATGTTGGATTGGATACTGCCTTTCTATTCATTTTTTATTTTAATTTCCTTACAATTTTCCCCACAATAACATATACTTCTCTCTGCCCACTTCTTGTTTCCACTCTCTTATACCAGCCCCTTCAAACTTTGAACTTTCCCTCTTCCATGCACATTTCAATTCAATATCATTCAATCCTACAATCTAACAACTTAATTTCTATATATTCGGGTTAGTATGCAAGTCAATCCACACAATATTCATGCAATATTGAATATATTTAACCCAACACTTTGATTCAGTATGCAACCTTATATCATCTCTTTAATTTCAAACTAACATCCCCCACTTCAACACTATATTACTATTTTTTTTACTATTCTCTATGTATACAATATGTTTAGGATAATAAATCCTTAATTTAAATTCTTATATAGTATTTTGTCATCTATTTATAACATTGATACTTTCAAAGTATCACTAATAGTTCATAACAATATTTTATCTCACCACAGTACAGTTTATATTTATAGTTCTTCTTTCAATGTTGTCCTTCTATTTTTAAAATCCGATTTCAGAGATCACAAAAAACAAAAAAACAAAAAATTTTTCCAGATTTCATCAGCATTATATAGTTATTTCTTATTTCTTTCTCCACTAGATGGCGGTGTTACTCTTCTTTCATATAGGGTTTTTCTTTTCCTTCAAAAAATCCGATATTTACTTTTCTATATTTCACTTTCTCTCGAGTATTCCAAAATAGTTCTCTCCTCTTCTTCACAATTGTTACTGTTTTGTCTGGCTCCAATTTCTGTTTATTGTCCAAATCTCTCCTTATTTAGTTCTGTTCTCAAGTCACTCCAAACCTTCTATTGCTATAGGAAATTGCTTGATTTCCCTCTTGTAGCTGCCGATATTAAGCTGTATCCAGCTCATTTCAAAGCTTTGAAATTCTAGCTCAATGAGTCTTTAATAGAATTTATACCATTTTAGTTGTTTTAAATATTTTCACCAATGCTGCTGTGTTGCTATTTTCTCTCCCTCCTGTGCAGTAGTCAACACCCAAAATCGGCCATGGATGCCAATTTCTTCTCTGGTGATTTCAAGGGGTTTTCCCTTGTCCGATAGGGAAGTTGCTTGCTTCCTCCTTCGGCGCCCGGGCTTCCCCTCTCTCCTGTTGATCCCTCCAGGTTCAACTCGTCCTTTTTCAGGATCATCACAACAGAAACTCGAGCAAAGCTATTAGAGTTGCCATTTCTTCGCCCTCATGGAAGTGACGTCACCACAAGGAAGCCCAATGAGTAGTCCTTAATGGGTCTATGTCTATATGGAGGGAAATAAGCAGTGGGGTACCATAAGGTTCCGTTTTAGACCGACTACTCTTTAATATCTTCACAAATAACTTAGATGAGGGAATAGAAGGGGAACTTACCAAATTTGCAGATGATACTAAGTTGGCAAGAATAGCTAACACCCTAGAATGGGTGTCGGCAATCCGCGGCTCCGGAGCAGCACATGGCTCTTTCAGCCTTCTGATGCAGCTCCCAATACTGCTGCTGTTGCCGCCTCCATGGCCTGCCTGCTACAGCGCCTTGCACAGCACATTGAAATTTAGTGTACTTCACAATGGGGGAGACGGGTCCCCTCTGCCTCCTCCAGGGGGCCATTATGATGTGCCCCAATCACCCCTGGCAACAGCAGCTTTGTCGTTGGCTTGCTCTTCCCTCCCGGATATCAGCTGCTTTTCCTGCAGAGCCTGCAGGCCACAGGTGTTATGATGCCTTGCCTCCCCTCTGGCAAGCTGGTCTTCGGCTCTCTGCCGACCAGAAGATCGTTGGCACACTGCTCGTAGGCTGGTCAGCCTGTGACGTCAGATTCCCACCACCCAGCACCAGTTCAGGCGTTCCTTCTGCCCCCCCCCTCCAGGTATGGCAAAGCCATGCAGGGCTTGACAGCATTGTGGGTCAGGCCAGTGTGGGGGCGGAGAGCAAGTTGCGCATGTCCAGCACCAACAAAGGCCAGAAGTAGATGCCCAGCATTTCCAGCTGTAGTCTGCCTGGCAGAGGAGAGGAGAGAGACCGGAAAAAGGGGAGAGATAGGAGAAGGGACAATGGAGAGAGAGGGGGGGAAAAGAGAGGAGAGAGAAGGGTAAAAAAAGAGAGAGGACAGAGAGAGAGAGAGAGAGAGAGAGAGAGAGAAGGAAATAGAGAGACAGAGAGGGAGAGAGGGAGAAAAAGAGGGGTGAACAACACACCTGAGGCCAGGTATGGGAAGAGATGGCTGGGAGAGGGGTGAAGTGTGGCCGGGCGGGGAAATAATTTAATCGCTGGTTCTCTACCCTAATGATTGGCTGGGTAAGCGTGGCTACGGGGGATCATGTGACTGGGTGGGAGTGAGTGACACTGAGTTAGCTACGCCCACCCAGTCACACCAGTTGTTAAATTATTGGCTCCCAGTATTTTCTTTTCTATGGGAAACAGGTCCAAATGGCTCTTTGAGTGTTTAAGGTTGCAGAGCCCTGTACTAGAAGATAGACTTGAACACTGGACCCTATCTAACAAAATGAAATTCAATGTAGAGAAAAGTAAAGTTTTACACTTAGGCACCCCCCCCCCCCCAAAAAAAAAGTACAGACATAGATTGTGTGAAACCAGACTTAATAGCAGTAAGTGTGAGAGGGATCTTGGAGTCTTAGGGAACAACTAGCTAAATATGAGCCAGCAGTGTGCAGGGCAGCCAAAAAAGCCAATGCAATCCTAAACTGCATTAACAGAGGGATACAATCAAGATCAAGTGAGGTACTAATACCACTCTATAAAGTCTTAGTAAGACCACACCTAGAATACTGCATCCAGTTTTGGTCACCACACTATAAAAAGATGTTGAGACTCTAAAAAAAGTGCAGAGAAGAACAACCAGGATGATTAGAGAACTGGAGACTAAAACATGAAGAACGGTTACAGGAACTGGGCATGACTAGTCTAGTGAAGAAAAGGAGTAGGGAGACATGATAGCAGTGTTTCAATATTTGAGGGGCTACCACAGAGAGGAAGGGGTCAAGCTATTTTCCAAGGCACCTGAAGGCCATACAAGGAATAATGGATGGAAACTGACCAAGGAGAGATTCAACCTAGAAATAAGGAGAAATTTTCTGACAATGAGATCAACCAATGGAACAGCTTGCCTTTGGAAGCTGTGGGAGCTTCATCACTAGAGGCTTTCAGGAAGAGATTGGATTGCCATCTGTCAGAAATGGTGCAGGGTCTCCTGCTTGGGTGGAGGGTTGGACTAGATGACCTATAAAGTCTCTTCCAATTCTGTTAATCTAATCTAAACCTAAAAGCAGTATGAGCAAATTCAAAATCCTACTTGTATTAACTAGCAAAGGTTGGCTTAGTAAAAATCAATTAAAGTACAGCATACTTCAGCTATAGCTACATCACATGCCTTTGCCTTTACAACTTGATTTGGAATGCTAAGTATCTTTTTGCCAATTAATGTAAATTTATCTAATTCTAAAAATGTTATCTGAATTGTGTCAATATGCTTATACGTGTCTAATAGGCCCAGACCTATTGTTTAAATGTATTACTTACATATCATTATGCAGAAGATACAAAGCCAGGAGTTGAGCATAAACAGGTGATGTTGTTATTCCTCCAGGGGCCTTAAAAAAACAAAATTAGATTGTTTCCTGTACAAAGCAGTGCATAGCTGAGATCAAAGAACACTGGTGGTAAAAGCCAATTCCTTCCCTCTGAAAAGAAGATTTGGGCAGTCAGGTGCTTTCCACAAAGTGCACAATACAGCCCATTCTCACCTCTGTGCAGTGAGAAAACACATTTCAATATCTTAAATCTCTGGTCAAAATACATCACTAAATAAGTTTTTATTTCATTCAGATATGACATTACTTCACCCTACTCTCAAACTCAGTTTGGAGGACAATCAATTTGCTTTAGGACCTATCCATGCCTTTTACAAGCATTTATTATTGTCTAATTATTCTAATCAACAAAGCTTGATAAAGAAAATTAAAAGAACAATGAGGGAATGTTGAAATATACAGACTTCAATCTGGCAAAGAAGAATAAGGCATGTACATTTATGAGAAAGTGATTAATCACCACATTATTTGCCTCAACTAATGAAAGGCAAAGATTTCAAGGAGCTAATAAAATACAGGAAGTCCTTGAGTTACAACCACAATTGAGACCAAAATTTATGTTGCTAAGTGAAATATTTGTTAAGTGAGTTTGCCACATTTTATGACTTTTCTTGCCACACTTAAATGAATAATTGCAATTAGTAGTAACATGATTGTTAAGTGAATCTGGATTTCCCATTTACTTGTAAAAAGGTTGAAAAAGCTGATCACATGATCTCAGGACACAGCAGCCATCATATATATCAGGGGTGTCCAAACTTGGGAACTTTAAAACTTGTGGACTTCAACTCCCAGAATTCCCCAGCCTGGGGAATTCTGGGAGTTGAAGTCCACAAGTCTTAAAGTTCCCAAGTTTGGACACCCCTGATATATATGAACCAGTTGCCAAGCATCTGAATTTTGATGTGACCATAAAGATGCTGCAACAGTCATAAGTGTAAAAAATGTCATAAATTACTTTTTATAGCCATTGTAACTTTGAAGGATCACTAAATGAACTGTTGTAAGTCGAGGACTACCTGTACTCTTAAAATTACTGAGGCAATAAGAGATAGATTACAATTATCACCATTGGAAAATTACAATACAAATAGTACTGTTTAGAATCCCTATTTCATACAAAATTCCAACAGAATTAAGATGACCTGTTTTGACCAGGCCTACCGTGTTTCCCCGAAAATAAGCCACGCCCTGCTAATAAACCCAATCGGGTTTTTCAGAGCATGCGCCAAAATAAGCCCCTCCCCCCAAAATAAGCCCCCCCAAACCGGAGTGGGAAGAGGGGGGGCATGCCCCACGCACCCCACAGCCCTTGCTGTACCTACGGGTACAGTTTGCCGGGCAAAAAGAGGGCCCACCGCAAAAAGAGCGGTAGGCTAGCAATACGCTTCAAAAAAACCCTGTTCTGTCCCGATCCCGCGGCAGCAATGCACTTCAAAAAAACCCTGTTCCCTCCCTTGCAAAGAGCCCAGCGCAAAAGGAGCAGCAGGCGAAGCAAAGTGCTTCGCGCCCCATTCCATCCCATGAAAAAAAGAGTCCGCTGCAAAAAGAGTCCAGCAATGCGATCCCCCCCTCCCCCACCTGATCCCTCTCGCACCCCATTCCCTCCCGAGCAAAAAGAACAACTCCCACCAAGCCCCAATGATAACAGCTGCCTGGCTGCTTCCCTTCCCCAACCTGCCTTTAGGGAGGGGGTAGCAGTGGGGGGGGGGAAGCGACGCGTATCTTAGTGCTACCAGAGATTGACAGCTCCGCTGCGTTCCTTGCTGTTTCGTCCAGGGAAGCCCCATGTAAAAAAAAAAAAAACCCATGAATTCAACTAGCGAGGTTTTTTTTAACAAGGGGCTTCAATGGGCGAAAGAACGCAGCGGAGCTGTCAATCTCCGGTAGCTCTAGGACACGCGCCTGGCGGCTCCCCCCCCCTACATTCGTAAACATTGCTACAAATGAGACTCCAAACAAATGATAGAATGGGGGGGGGACGAAGGCAGAGGACAGAGAATGAAACAGAAAAGGAAGAGAAGGGGGGAGGGAGGGAAGGGATATCCTAGAGATACCAGAGACTGACACCTCCTTCGGGTTCCTCGCCCTTTCGCCCATTGAAGCCCCTTGTAATAAAAAAAAACTTCCGTAGTTGAACTCATGGGTTTTTTTTTTTACAAGGGACTTCACTGGACGAATGGGCGAGGAACGCAGCGAGGTAAGAGGCGCGCTTCGCTTCTCCGCCCCCCCACCCCACCCTAAAGGGGTGGCAGGGAAGGGAACCAGGCAGGCTGCCTTTACCATTGGGGCAAGGTGGGCGGTGTTGGGCCTCGAGGCGCACCTCTTACCTTTCCAGGTCCGTCGCAGTCCTCGCCATTGTGTCCAGGGAAGCCCTGGTTTAAAAAAAAAAAAAAACCTCTTGCGAGTTCAAGAAGTTTGATTGAACTCGGGAGAAGGTTTTTTTTTTTTTTAACCAGCCGCTTCCCTGAGCACAATGGCGAGGAACGTGACGGAGCTGGAAAGGTAAAAGGCGCGCTTCGCTTCTCCTCCCCCCACCTGCCACCCCTCGCTCAAGGGGCAGCAGGGAAGGGAACTAGGCAGGCTGCCTTTACCATTGGGGCAAGGTGGGCGGTGTTGGGCCACGAGGCGCGCCTCTTACCTTTCCAGGTCCGTCGCAGTCCTCGCCATTGTGTCCAGGGAAGCCCTGGTTAAAAAAAAAAAAAACCTCTTGCGAGTTCAAGAAGTTTGATTGAACTCGGGAGAAGGTTTTTTTTTTTAACCAGCCGCTTCCCTGAGCACAATGGTGAGGAACGCGACGGAGCTGGAAAGGTAAAAGGCGCGCTTCACTTCTCGCCTGCCCCAGAAAATAATAAGCCCTCCCCTATAATAAACCCAAGGCCATATTTCGTGGGGCAAAAGAAAATAAGCCCCTGTCTTATTTTCGGGGAAACACGGTAGTATTTAAACCAAAGTGTGTAGAGCTATTTTGGTTGTAGTAACTATGTAGTTACTATTTGTATTATTTATAATAACTAAATTTGTCCTTTTTAATGCAGTTCATACAGGTAGACCACATTTTATAATGACAATTGGGACCAAGATTACCAGGTGTAATATATGACATCATGTAACCACATCACTTAGTGAAGGCAATTCTGGTTGCTATTATAACTCTAGTGCTGTGTGGGTTATTTAGCAGGAAGAGGCAGAAGGGGGGAGGGGGCATGTGTGCACATGCAGGTATGGGACCAGGAGTTGGTGGTGGGAAATGTGAACCATCCAGCCAGATGGAAGTGCAGGTAGACCAGCAGGAATCCTGAACAAGCAGGACAGTGGTATGGATGGCACATGCCATGGAAATAAGGTTCCTGGGACCCATACTCTGTAGCAGGTCTTCTTGGGAGAAAAAGTGGCAGAAGTGATTTACAGACTTGTAACTTTCCCTGGAGGTTTCCCCAATGACTTTACTTATGGGAAGGTGGCAAAGAAATTCGCAAAGGCAATATGATCGCAGGGATGCTGTGACAGCCACGACTTTGGAGCCTAAGTCCCTTGTTTAATTTTAAACAAATGGTTATAACACGAGGATTACCTGCACATATGTATTATTAAGTCCACTGTGTTTAATGACGGAGGGAAGAAACAGGCTGCATTTAACTGGCATATCTAATTTCTGTAACTAATGTTAATGTAGATATTATGTAAGATGTACCACCACCTGATTTTCAACAACTGTGGGCAGCTCACAACAACCGAGAAAGAAATTGGAACATCAATAGAACATAAAGATAATATGAAAAGGATTGTATGGTTCCTGAGTCTGCAATGCTTCTGAAAAATATATTGCTCTCCTTAAATTTAGCAGATTTCCAAGACTCTCTAAGTGTGAAATCACCACTACACAATTATAGAACTTTTCTCATTGACATTTTCAATGTCCCAGAGCGTTTTCCGTTTGCTCTATTGCAGCCAAGACGTCAGACCAGACTTGCCTACTCTCCAGCCAGCATTCGCTACGTCCTAGAGTGTTTGAAGTGGTTGATTCAAGAGGGCTGGCGGGAAGAGCACGTGCCTGGTACCACGCGTGCCAGCCCACCTCGCGCGGCCCAGAGTTCCTGCACCCTCGCGCCGCGTTTCCATGGTCGCCCCACCCCCACTCCCATTACCTCCAGCTCCTGAGTCTCACACTGCTCCAGTAGCTTTCGATAACTGAACGCGCCGCTCGTCGCCGTCATCACCGCCACTGGCATCTTGGCGCCTCGCGCCCTCTTCGAAACAACTCTTGCCAGACACTGCCCAAACAAGCGGGGAAATGGAAACTTCCTGGAGGCGGGCAAGCACTCGCCCATCCTATTTCCACTTCCGGCCCCGAAAATAAACATCAGGGGCGTCTTCGCCGGATTGTGCGCTTGGTGGGCGTGTCGAACCTGCGTTTGTGAAAACAAATAGATATATGCAGAGATGGAAGTTAGAGTGATACATTGACTAAACTTCCGGTTTCAGTGGATTCTTCCCCACCCCTTTTGATTAGGAAAATGGGAAAACGTCTTGAAGCATTTCATCAAATTTCCGCGCACAGCTATCATTACGGTGATTATGCATTTGTTTCTCTTGCAAAATATTAACATAAAAAGCTATTCCTAGATATATGCACGAGAAAGTCCGTGTTCTTCTATTCAAGTTTTCAAAACGGAAATCTTTCCAAATTGCCTCGGGAAGTATGTGGCTAACCGAAGTTGCAGTCCTGATATTGGCTGTTGCTAATAATGATGAAGACAAAATACAATTGCAATATAAAATAGCGCAGAATGGTGTCGCAAAAAATAAAGCCGTTATCAGTATTTTAAAATATTATATTATTCAGTTATATGAGTAATAGAACATGTGCCTTCCTAGGCGATGACTGCACCGGTGCCTAATTTTCTTCAACTCGAGGTAGCCCAACTCATCTCACAGGGTTGTGGGAAAACAGGAGTACTAGGTATGCTAACTGCTTTGAGTTCTATATTAAAAAGATGGGATAAAATAATTCGATATATAGTATCAAGATCTAAAAATTGAAATGAACAAATTGTGGCATAAACTGACCATGCTGATCCCAGTGCTTATTGGCACACTGAGTACCATACCCTCTTGTGAGTTTGAGCCTGTTGAACTTAACAATGTGGACAAGGTCCTCTCAGCTGCTAATTTGACCACTTGGGTATTAGGTCTATGCCCTTCCTAGCTTATTAAAATTGCACAGGAGAGAGATGCAGGACTCAATCTGGGTGATATTTAACTCCTTGAAAAGAGAAGTGATCCCATCAGCTCTTAAAGAGGCAGTGATGTACCTCCTCCTCAAAAGACCAATGTTTAACCCAACCAAGCTGGACAGTTTTCACCCAGTTTCCAATCTTCTGTTCTTAGGGAAGATTGTGAAGATGGCAGCTGCAGAGGACTTTGGATGGATTATCTAGACCAGTGATGGCGAACCTATGGCACGCGTGCCACAGGTGGCATGCAGAGCCATTTGTCAGGGCATGTGAGGCGCTGCCCTGTCAGCTGGCCAGCGCGCATGCGCACACTGCCAGCTGAGTTCACCTTTTTAAAAGCCATTTTTCGCCCGCCCCAGGCTCCAGAGGCTTTATAGGAGCCTGGGGAGGGTGAAAAGAGCCTCCCCCGCACCCCCGGAGGCCCTCCGGAGGCTTCAGGGACCGTCCGGAGGCTTCCCTGACGCCTTCAGAGCGCTTAAAATGCCCCTCCGAGCAAACCGGAAGTGACTTCCGGTTTGCTCAGAGGGTGCTTTTAAGCATTCCAAAGGCTTCAGGGACCGTCCGGAGGCTTCCCTGACACCTTCGGAGCACTCAAAACGACCCTCCGAGCAAACCGGAAGTCACTTCTGGTTTGCTCGGAGGGTGGTTTTAAGCGTTCCAAAGGCTTCAGAGAAGCCTCTGGACAGTCCCTGAAGTCTCCGGAGGGCCTCCGGGGGAGCGGGCAAGGCTTTTTTCGCCCTCCCCAGGCTCCTATAAAGCCTCTGGAGCCTTGGGAGGGCGAAAAAAGCATGTAAAAATGGGCGGGTCACGCGTTGTGCGCGCATGTGCACCGGAGGGTCGCGCATTACATTATGGGTGTGGCACACCCACACACGACCCCCCTGCGCTCCCCCCACTTGTGGCACACGAGCCAAAAAAGGTTCGCCATCGCTGATCTAGACTATTCACTTGAGGTTCAGGCCTGGATTTGAGACTGAAATGGCATTGTTCTCACTCATGGATAACCTCTAGTAGGAGCAGGATAGAGGTAGTGCATCCATCCTAGCTCTTCTTGATCTGTCCGTGGCATTCTATATCATTGCTCATGGTATTCTTCTGGGCCAGCTCTGGGAGATGGGGGTGAGTGGCACTGTATTGTGCTGGTTCTCCTCCTTCTATTGGGCCCAGTTGCAGTCAGTGTTGATAGAAGAAAAGAGATCTAACCTATGGCCCCTACTTTGTGGAATGCTTCAGAGTTTAATTTTCTCTCCTCTCCTATTTAAGATCTACATGATGCCACTGGGTGAGGGGTTTCTTTGGTTTGGGGTGAGATATCATCAGTATGCAGATGATACCCAGCTTTACCTCTCTGAACCAAGCCCCTTCAGAGATGCTGTGGACATCTTATTCCAGTATCTGGAGGATGTTCAGGTTTGGATGGGGCAAAACGGGCTCTGACCCAATCCTGGCAAAACAGAGTGGCTATGGATATTTGGACCTTCCGGAGACAAATTTCTTCCACCTTTAGTTTTGGATGGGGTGGCATTACCCCAGATAGACCAGACCGGCTGCACAATCTTTGGGTCTTTCTAGATTCAAAGCTCGTGTTTGAAAAGCAAGTAGCAACCATGGTTAGGAGAGCCTATGCACATCTTCAGGCACCCATTCCTGGACCAGGAGACCCTGCTCACTGTCACCCATGCCCTTGTTATCTCCCTCTTAGATTACTATAACATGGTCTACATAGGGCTGAACTTGAAAAGTATTCATGGTGTAAAATGCAGCTGGCATGAATAATAAATAAATAATTTTAAATATTCATCCATAAATAAATATTCATGGTGCAAAATGTGGCTGCATGGATAATAAATAAATAATAATAAATTAACACCACTACTGTGTGAGCTGCACTAGCTGTTGGTGTGTTTCTGGGTGAAATTCAAGTTCTGGTTGTCACCTTTAAAGTCTTGCATGGTTTGGGATCAGATTATCTGAAGGGCCATCTTTTTCCAAGAGTTTCTATCCATCCAGTCTAATCCAACATGTTGGGCATGCTGCAGAGCTAAACAATATTGATAGGCGGGAATTAGAAAATGCCCTTTTTCTGCTATAGCCCTGCTTTGTGGTATATTTTTTCCTTGGAGATTAGAATGGCTCCAACCCTGATAGCTTTTTGCAAAGCTTTAAAACTTGGCTATGTTCCCAGACATGGAACTTGGAATGTGTGCACAGCCCTGTTACTTGGCTTTACTATTAGTTGATTAATCCTCATGGTTACTGTTTACTTATTTATTTTGTGGGTGTTTTATTATTTTAATGTTTTTTAAATTGTTTTATAATTTTAGAATTGTAAATAATCCAGAGTCACTTGGCTGAGTTGGGTGGCTATAGAAATTCAACGAATTAATGAATAAATGAATGGCCAACAAATTCTGCACAGCACTTAGTAGAAAATCTGTAATTGACAAAATTTCCATCTGTCAATTGCAAAAGACCATTTTGCTTAGATCTGCACTGATACGTTACAACATTCCAGGTTCTTGGAAAGAACCTGAGGAGTATAAAAGCCAGCACCAACTAAATAACTGGCAGTTGTGATTTTACATTTGTTTGTATAAAATAATAGCTCAGAAAAAAATGACAAAGAATTCTGTCTTTCATCTATGCAGCAAAGTTGATGGACTAGTTACCAAGGAAAATAGGTGGGCATGGAAAATTGCAAATACACCAGACAGTTGAAGAAGAAGAAAGGGCACTGGAAGAATTTCAGAAGGACAGTAAAGAGGATGCACTGAAGTTAGTATATCAGGAAGGCTTACGAAGAACTGGAGAGACCAAATCAGCCTACAAGAAAAACCAAATGAAGAATAAAAAAACAGACATACCAAGGCAAGGTATTAAGTATATTTAAAAAATTAGCAGGGAAAGTAGATAACAATAATAGCAATAGCACTTAGACTTATATCCTGCTTCACAATGCTTTTACAGCCATCTCTAAGCAGTTTTCATAGCTAGCATATTGCCCCCAACAATCTGGGTCCTCATTTTACCGACTTGGGAAGGATGGAAGACTGAGTAAACCTTGAGCCCATCAGGATTGAACTTCTGGCAATGGGCAGAGCTAGCCTGCAATATTGCCTTCTAACCATTGCGCCACCAGGTCTCTTTCCAAGACTTGGCAATGGTTAAGTGCAAGAAAATTGAAGAAAAAGACAAAGGAGCTAATTCTGGCTGCACAAGACCAAGCCTTAAGAACAAATGCATACAATGCAAGAATTGAGAAGATAGCAATAGGCAGCAAATGCCATCTAGGCAAAGAAGGTGAAGAAATAGTTGCTTGTAAGAAGGTGGCATACTCTGATTACAAACAATGGCAAGACAAAGTAGCAACAATGGTACATTGAAAGATCTATAAGAACTACCATTTGCCTGCAAGCAAGAACTAGGGGGATCACCAAATAGACAATATGATAGAAGTTGCTTTGTGCAAGATCAGTGGTACAATAGAAGACACAGTTGCTGGCTAATAGACTGGGGAGGCTAATATCAAAGAAATGAAGATTCACTATCACCACTACTGTTTGTCAATGTATTGACTCTTCTATCAACAATCCTGAACAAGGCAGGCCATGACTTGCAAGCATTAGAAACATCTGCCAGGTTCTTCTGCCTCCTTTACATGGATAATTTGTAACTGTTTTGAAAAGCACCATCTGAAACAGAATTGCTCCTCAACACTGTCAGTATATACTGCCAAGATACTGCAATAGACTTTGGACTTCACAAATATGTCACCCTTATCATCCTTACCATCAACAGGAGAAAAATAGTGAAAACTGAAGGAATCAAAATGAAGAAAATTACTGCAGATACTTGGGTATCCTTCAGACTGGCAACATTAAGCACACTGAAGTTAAGAGAAAGGTTAGAAATGAATACATTAGGAGAATGAACAAGATCTTAAAGTCCAAACTAGTGATGGAAATATCATTAAGGCAAATAGCAACTGGTCAATTCCAGTCATTAGATACACAGCTGGAATAGTTGACTAGTCTTAAGTAATAGAAAGTAAAGATGCTAATGTGCTCTGGGACTTCAGAATTTAAGCAAACAAGTATCGTATTTTTCGGAGTATAAGACGGACCTTTTTCCCTCAAAAAAGAGGGTGAAAATCTGGGTGCGTCTTATACACTGAATACAGCACTTTTGGTCTACCGAAACCCTGACCCCTTTGCAAAAATGGCCATGCAGAGGGTTTGGGAGGCTTGCAAAGTGCTCCTGAGAGCTGGGAGGGCAAAAACGAGCAAAAAACAGCCCATTTTTTGCCAAAATGGGCCCATTTTTGTAAAAAAAAGGGGGGGGCATGCATAGCCTTTAAGAGGCTTGTAGAGTGCTCCTGGGGGCTGGGGGGGGGGGCAAAACTGAACAAGAAATGGTCCATTTTTCACTCATTTCTATCCTCCCCCAGCCCCCAGGAGCACTCTGCAAGGCTCCTAAAGGCTATGCATGGCCATTTTGGTGAAGGGACAGGGTTTCGAGAGGCAAAAAAATGCTATATTCAGTGTATAAGATGCACTCAGATTTTCAGCCTCTTTTGAGGGAAAAAGGTGCGTCTTACACTCCGAAAAATACGGTAAGGATAACATTATATTCTAAATCACATGAAATCCCTTTACAACTATTTTGGAGGAAGCCTACTAATCACAAAAAGGTAAAATGGTTAGGTTGAATTGGGGGGAAATGTATACAGTAAAAAAATGGTCAGATTTTTGCAAATAAACTATATTCCATTTCTGTCATTTGTATTTTGAAATGCCTTTTCATTCTTATTGTGCAAGAAGATGACAGAAAACAAGACAAATACTTTTGGGGAAAACACATTATTGTTATATCCCAAGTCAGTACAAATGTACTAAAACAGATAAGTATTTTGAAATTATATTCCAGATTGGCTAAGAGGTTTTTGGTATTTGAATACATATTTACTTTTAAAGACTATATACAATATTATAAATAAAAATAAACATAAAATTAGGAAGTTCTACAGCAGTGGTTCCCAAACTTTTTCAGTTCACCGCCCCCTTGGTGCTGCAAACTGGTCCCCAGTACCCCCCACCCAATTTAAAAACTTTTTAGTTAATGTTAATTCAACAAAATTGTTGAACATGATCCAGTGATACCAGGTTTTCAAAGTCTGATAGTCATTTATCAAGAATCTTAGTAACTAGTAACTTAGTAAATTCAGTAAAATTTGGTAACAACTACACTGTTCTTAGTAGATGATAATTCCTGTGTAGATATTGAAAGAAGTAATCTCAGTAAGGTATTATCACAAAGCACAAAATTGCAACAGAAATTGCAAACTTACACAAAAAGATGTTCTTGTAAGAAACCCAAAATGGATAATAAACACTTTTGTCTTTTATCTAAAGTTTTTCATCTTTAGATCAATGACCTTAATTATTCTTTCTCTCCCTCATAAACATACACATATACCAGTGGTGGATTTCAAAATTTTTAGAACCTATTCTGTAGGTGTGGCCTATTCTGTGGGCATGGCTTGGCAGTCATGTGACTGGGTGGGAGTGGCCAACTTGTAAAATGTGGTGAAACTCTTAACAATGCTCTTGCTTAGCAACCAAAATGTTGGGCTCAATTGTGATCATTAGTTCTCTTTCTTTTTCTTTCTTTCTTTCTTTCTTTCTTTCTTTCTTTCTTTCTTTCTTTCTTCCTTCCTTCCTTCCTTCCTTCCTTCCTTCCTTCCTTCCTTCCTTCCTTCCTTCTTTTTTATATCTCTTTCCCTCTTTCTTCTTTCTTCCTTCTTTCTTTTTTATATCTCTTTCCCTCTTTCTTTCCTTTCTTTTCCTTCCTTCCATTCTTTCTTTCTTGTGTCTCTCTCTCTCTCTTTTCTTCCTTTCTCTTCATTTGTTCCTTCTTTCTTGTCTCTGTCTCCCCCACTTACTTTCTCTTTCCTTTCTCTTTTTCTTTCTTTCTCTTTCTCCCTTTGTCTTTCTTTTTTTCTCTCCCTCTCCCTCTTCCTTTTATTCTCTCTTACACACACACACACACTCTCTCTCTCTCCCCCCCCACACTCTCTCTCTCTCACACACACATACCTTCCAGTTGGTGAAAATGTCTGTTTTGCCAGCTGGGAAGCTGGCAAAGAAGCCTTGTTTTCCCTGCAGCTCTTGGAGGAAGGAGGAAGGGAAGTGAGCCCCGGGCCTCATCTCTGCCTCCTTCCTCGAGAGCTAACTTCGGGGACAGCCAGCCTCTCCCGTCACTGCACCCTTCACTCGCCTTTCACACAGAGGATCTGCCAGTAGGGTGCCTGCCATTTCATCTCCCGAGAGAAGCTCAGGAGAGACGCGCAAATGGCTGCAACTCAAGGCTCCTGAAGAGGATGCTGGACATCAGGGGGGGCAGTGGCACCCGCTGCTGCTGCTACTGCTCCCAGTAATGCAGGCTTCTTGGAGAGCATTAAGTTGCAGGCGCACCGATTCCAGCAGCTGCGTTTTTCCTTGAAATTTGCTGCCCCGGCAACCCGAAGGGGACATTCTCCCAGCGGCATCTCAGGCGCTCCCACCCTTAGCCGCGAGGGAGTGAGGATGGCTGGGCGCAGTTTGGCATCTCCCGGCTCCCCTCAGATCATCGAGGGGCCTCGTGCCTGCTTGCTCAGATGGCCTGCATGCTTCCAGTGGAAATGGGAAGTGCGGGGATCTTAATGTAGTAGGGCGGAGGAGGCTGGAGCGGGAGGTTAAATAAACAAATTTGGCTTTGCTTCCTTGTGCAGCAAGAGAAAAAGGTGCCTGATACGCCGCTGGGAGAATGTCCCCTTCAGGTTGTCCCCTTAGCATTCCCCTGCCGGCCCCTTGCCTCTTAGTGCCCCCCTGCCACCCCTCTTACCTCTTAGCACCCCCCTAAGTCATCCCACCTTCCCCCAAAGGGTGGTACCGCCCACTTTGGGAACCACTATTCTACAGTATCCATAATGTTAATCACCCTCATTGAAGCTATGTAATATGATCTTCTTAGCGATGAATTCTCTTATCTTTGAGACAGGATGATAAAACTGCCTTTCTTCTCTCATCAGTGTGAGAGGCGTTTTTAAAAATGGATGTTATAATGTTCTCATGATGTAAATCAATATCTACTTTATTCAGCCTATGAAAACAGATGTTACAATAATACTTGAAGATAGCTCCTAGTCTCCCACAGCCTTTTCTTCTTGAGGCTAAAAATGTTCTTTTGTTTCTTTCAGAAGTTTTTTTTTCTTGGTTGCTCTCTTCTTATATGTTCTAGTTTGTCAGTGTCCTTGTTAAACTATGGTGCCAAGAACTCACTTCTGACCAATGCAAAATAGAGATGAGTTTCTCTTGAATTTGAAACTGTAATTTTGTTGATATAGCATGCAGTAGAATTGTTTTTGCTCTTTCTTCTTAGCTGCATCCCATTTTGAAACTCATCTTGTTGAAATTCATTACTCTACCCCCGGGATTGTGAACCTATGGCACGCTTGCCACAGGTGGCACGCGGATCCATGTCAGGCGTTGCCCTGTCAGCTGGCCAGCACATATGTGCATGCTGGCCAGCTGATTTCAGCCTTTTTTAAAGCCATTTTTTGCCCTCCCCAGGCTCCAGAGGCTTTATAGGAGCCTGGGGAGGACAAAAAGAGCCTCTCCACCCACCCACCCCAAGGCCCTCCGGAGGCTTCAGGAGCTTCCCTGAAGCCTCCAAAGTGCAAAAAAACGGCCCTAAGGGCAAACCGGAAGTTCGGGAACGGATTTCCGGTTTGCTCGTAGGGTCGGTTTAAGCCCTCCAGAGGCTTCGGGGACCTTCAGGAGGCTTCCCTGATGCCTCCGGAGGACTAAAAAGGACCCTACGAGCAAACTGGAAGTCACTACCAGTTTGGCAGTAGGGTGGTTTAAGCCCTCCAGAGGCTTCAGAGACCTTCAGAGGCTTCCCTGAAGCCTCTGGAGGGCTTAAACCCGCCTTCCTTTTTAGTCCTCAGGAGGCTTTAGGGAAGCCTCCTGAAGGTCCCTGAAGCCTCCGGAGGGCCTCCGTGGGGGTGGGGGAGGCTGTTTCTCCCTCCCCAGGCTCCTATAAAGCCTCTGGAAGTCACTTCCAGTTTGCCCGTAGGTTTGGTTTAAGCCATACATGGCATTATGGGTGTGGCACCCCACACACAGAACCCCCTGCGCTCCGCCCCTTATGGCACGCAAGCTACGTTCCCTCTAAGGTGCGCGGCTGCGCGCCCGCGCAGGTAGCAATAAAGCACCACGCAGCAGTTTTCAACTGCCGCGCAGTGATTTCTATTGCTACAGGCTCTGGACGCTGGGGAGGTCCTTTGCAGGCAGCTAGAATGGGCTGCCCGCAAAGGACTTCCCCGGACTTGCTTTGAGGAGCACGGGGCGACTGAGGGTAGTTGTGACGCCCCAAAGCCCCCGCCGCCACCGGAATAACTGCTGCCACCTCCTCCTCATCTAACAGCACTGCCGGATTTGGCGCCCGGTGCTGCAACTAACTTGAAGCCAGCAAAGCTCTAGCCGGCATCCCCGCGCATGGCAGCGCCGCCTCCCCTCCGCTCGGAGCACCTGAGCTCAGCGCTGGGTTCCCCTGCTCCCTCTCCTCCGCTGTGCTTTTGAGGAGCCATGAGGCTGCAGGAGCCAGTAGGAAGGCGGGGGGGAGCAGGGGAAAAAAAGCCTCTTGGCTCCTCAAAAGCACGGAGGAGGGGGAGGGGGCAGAGGTAACCCAGCGCTGAGGTCAGGAGCAAATCTGGTGGTGCTGTTGGAGGAGGAAGAGGTAGCAGCAGTTATTCTGGTGGCAACTCGTTGGCATCTTCAGCAGCAGCCCTGCCCACAATGAAGAAAGCAAAGATGGAGCAGATCCACGCAGATGACGTCGCTGCAACATGACTGGAGGAGGAATTCTGGGAGTTGAAGTCCACAAGTCTTAAAACTGTCAGGTTTGAAGACCTCTGCGTTTTTTTCTAGGGGTGGAAGGGTCTTGTAACTTGACAGCTTTAAGACTTCCATGCTTCAAATGCCAGAGTTCCTGAGCCAACAGGACTGGAGGAAGAATTCTGGGAATTGAAGTCCACAAGTCTTAAAAGCTGTCAAGTTTGAACAGCCCTGGATTTTTTTCCCCTAAAGGATTAGGGGCGCAAGGGTCTTGTAACTTGACAGCTTTAAGACTTGCGTGCTTCAAATGCCAGAGTTTCTGAGCCAACATTTTGGTTGCTAAGCAGGAGCGTTGTTAAGTGATACTGATATTATTTGAATTAAGCGGGTACCTTGAAGAAACATAACTTTGAGTTTCAAATAATATTGATTTCGTTGTTGTCTTAGGTGACATCTATGAAAAAAATCAGGTGCTCAGGCATGAAAATGTGCCGCTCAAACACTATACTCTTCTGCTCACATTGAAATAAAATTAGAGGGAACATTGCACACAAGCCAAAAAAGGTTCACCCTCTTTGCTCTACCTTGTCAAGATCCTTTAAGCTAGGGGTGTTAAACTTGCATTGTCACATGAAATATCGGGACATTTTTCCCCTTTGCTAAACCGGCCAGGGCCAGCACTTGATGCATCTGGCCTGTGGGTCACGAGTCTGACACCCCCACTTTAAACTTATTAGTGTTCTCTAAGGCATTTGTTATCCCTCCACTGACCCATCCCCCACATATAATCACTCAAGAAAATCAAGATTTGCTGGCATCTGTAATGACTTTGTTGCAGTTTAAGATGCAAGGTGATTGCATGGCCACTTCCTCTTTTTTCATAAGAGTCATGTTCCAGAGTTTGTTTCTTCTTGGGTACAGATTGTAGTCTGATGTGCTGATAGCAAGGCATCTCTAACTGTCTGAGCATGAGGGAATCTTTTTTCCTTAGATTTGGAATCCTGATGGATCTGGAATATAGTAGAGTGGGACCACCAAGACCTTTAATCTTTCCACATTGTATGCTTTTTTTGAGTATGGCATCTCCTTAGCAATGCTCAGCAGAGGAATAATTTTCCTTTGATGAAGATGACTCATCATTCTGTGGGCCTCCTATCAAAAAGATAGACATGATACTTAAATCTTTGGTGAAATCAGGGGTGGGTTTCAAAATTTTTTACTATCTATTCTGTGGGCATAGCCTATTCTGTGGGAGTTGCTTGGCCGTCATGTGACTGGGTGGGAGCGGCTTGGGCATGTGACTGGAGGGGCATGACTAGGTGGATGTGGTCATGTGATTGGGTGTGCATGGCCAATTCGATGTCACTCACATGGAGGGGCACATCAATACAATAGCAGAGTTAGAAGGGACTTTGGAGGTCTTCTAGTCCAACCCCCTGCCTAGGCAGGAAACCCTATACTGTTTCAGACATTGCCTGGCTTCTCCTTGCCCCTCCCCTCCCAGCCAGTCCTCACCTCATCTTGCATGTCATGGTGGTAGAGGAAGCATTTTCAAAGTCATCTTCCCCTTGATACTAGTCAATAAGATGAGATTTTGCTGTCAGAAGACCGCCTGATGTACATTTCCAAGCATTGTTTATCACCATTCTCTTGGTAAAACTGAGTGGAGAGATTTATAAAGAATAAAAGAGTTGGAAGGGACCTTGGAGGTTTTCTGTTGAAGCACAAGATGCGACCCTATACTATAAGGACAAATTTCTTCTTAAAAACCTCCAGTGATGGTATACCCACAATTTCTGAAAACATCCAATTTCTCTAATTGTTCTGTCAAGAAATTTCTCATTTCTAGGTTGGATCTGTTTGATAAGTTTCCATCTCACAGATCCGTCTCACAGTTACTTCCAGTTGAGCCAGGTACCACCTCTTCTATACTTTTTTCTTGCCTGTGTAAAATCTTTACTCTCCATTAAATTGCATTTTTTGTGAGAAATGATGTTCTACAGTGGTATTCAATTTACTACAATGATTTTTGCAAACTGCATTAAACCTTGAAGAATACACCTCTGCTTATACTAATAAATATTATTCTTTTTCAACATTAAAGCGTACAGTCAATCAAATATTTCCAATCCTACAATTGAAAACACATTAGAAAGGCATTTAGTGCCTTTAGTGGATGTTTTACCATTCTTTCTCTTCTCCTTTAATTACATCTTTCTGCTTTATTTTTTCTTGGGCCTTATTGCAATAGTTCAAAATTCTTTTTTTTTTAAGTTTTATTGGTTTTTTCAAATATTTTGGGGAAAAGGGTACATAAGTGTGGAGAAAAATTTTGACAGCTACATCATAAGGAAGGTGGTACTTCCCCGGGATCTTACATCTCTCTCTTATTTTATATATATCAGAATATCATTATTAGATACATATTAGCAGTTCAGACTTACTTCAAATTCTTTAACATCTTCAATCATACTTTATATCACTTCTAACCATTTCATTATATTAACAATTGCGATGTGTTTTTAATTCATTTCTGTGACCTAAGTCTCATTGCTGCCTCCTCCCCCCTGTCTGTTGGCTGAGCCATGGCTCCTCCCCCCTTCAAGTCTTGTGCACTGTCTCTTGTTTCGTCTAGGAGGTTCTAGTATTAATTCTCACTCTACCACCCTCCCAGAAAATCAACAAGCCTTCTGGAACTAGCCACCTGAACCAGATGTTTTTTTCATACAGTTTTTTAGTTAGAAAGAAGAATTTCTTCCTCTTATCTCTTATTCTTTTTGGTATCTGTTTCAGAATGGTTATTTCTTTGTCCTTATATCTTAAAGGTTCCCCCCTTTGAACTCCTAGAATCTCATCTCTTGTAGTCTTTCTAAAAAATTTAACATGAACTTCCCTTGGAACATTGTGTGTTCTAGCATATGCTGAGTTGATTCTATATATCAGATCAATATCCCACCCTAGCTGTTGTTTATCTCTTTTAATATAATCTGCTAGCATTGTTATTATAGTCTCCCTTAAGTCTTCACCCTCCATTTCAGGTATATTTTGAAATCTAAGAAAAAGAGACATCCTTTCAAATTCCATTTTTTTCCATATAATTCTCAATCCCAGCATTTTTTTTTTTGTAAAGCCTTCATCTCTTCTCCCACCCCCACAGCACCCTCCTCCAGAGCGTCTATTTTCTGGCTATTTTGTAAAGTCTGTTGTTGATTCTCTCTGAGTTGTTCCTTTAAGTCCCCCAACTGCTTTTTTATTTTGTCCTGTCCCTTTAAGAGTGTCTGGAACATTTGATGAAACATTTCTTGAGACTGCTGTTTCCCCCTCGGAGGCTTTTGGTTGTAAAAAGGAAGATAGATGTGTTTGTTGGGGAACAGGACTTGAGACAGAAGAAGATGGAGTCGAGGCTAGTTTAGGACGGAGGGCCTTTTTCGCAAGCATTGTGAAGTTCAGAGAAAGTTATAAGTCTAGACAGAAAAGATGGCATCTAGGAGCGTGCCGTCAGGCGAGGTCTACAGGCAGGCAAAGTCCAGTGTGGGATATCAGTCTTCAATACAGCTCCCCTCTAGTTGTAATCAATTTTTCCCAATCCAAGGAAGATTGTACAAAGAGATTCCTCTAGGGTTCACCAGGGTTTTGTAGTTCCAACCCAGAAGATTTTTCAAAAACTACAGTTAATTTGTAACGGCAGTAAAAATGGGGGAAGAAACGCCATTTTGGCTCAGCCCTCTTAGGGGATCGGAGAGCAACCATTCAGAAAGTTTCCATTCATAGTTTATTAGGTCAGCTCACTTTCTTTCTTTCGCAATTGTTCAAAGGAGTCATTACCCCATTGCTTGAAAGAAGTGAATATCAAAGGGGTTTTTTTCCCAATTCTCTCTCTCTCCTCCGAGAGTGTGATTGTATAAAGCCGCTTTTCCGAGAGTGGGGGGAGAAAACCCCCCTCTCCAATCTTAACACTTTGCCAAGATCAAAGAGTCTTAAGAAAACTGCTAATCCTTATTTACTTAGTTGTTCAAGAAAGCAAGAAAAAGACCCCGGGGGAATTCCCCCCTCACCGCATTTCTACTGTTGCCTTCACATGGAGCGTTTTCTTCCAATCTCCTCAGGACGAAGGCGCGCGTGGCAAGCGCACCCCCCAAAAGCCTCCCGGTGCCTAGGGCAAAGCTGGCAGCCCCCCTGTGGCCGCCGCCACTCCAGGGGGCTCCAGCAAGCCGCCCCCTCGGCAGGATGCCCCTACAAGGCACCCTGTGGCCCCCCCCTGAGTCGGGGGAGCCCACCAGGATGGCAAGTGACGGACAGCATGTCCGTCATCCACAGAAACCGGAAGTGGAAAATCGCAATAGTTCAAAATTCTTATAGATCCTTCACAAAGAACCAGTTCTAATTTAACTGGAATACAAAACAATCTTTCCGATCTGGAATTTCCTGATTCACGCACACATCCTCAGCTCCTCAACACTTCTCAATATTTTCCTTTCCTTTCTGTTATGTACAGGAATGTGCTTCTCTTTTATTGCTCATTTTCAAATTAACAGGCCAGCCGGTTTGGGTGAGAGAAGTGGCTTCTCCTTCCACATGCCCAAGCCTGATAGAGGATAACTGCCCCTTCCTCTTTCTCTCCCCCACTCTCTTGTTCCACTGCAGCGTCTGGAAAAATGTGTGGGCGGGGATAGGCACACCCGCAAACTTTTGGGGAAAACACACATACTCACACTGCCATCTCGGAGGTCCGCTGGTGGGTGCCTTAAAGAAAACAGACCAGGAATTGCTCTCCAGATGGATCTTCCTTTCTTAAGCAATTTAAGAGCATTGCCACTGTCTTGCAGGCTTCCCTCCCTGCTTTTTCTTTTCTTTTTCCTGGCAATCTATTGTGGGCGGCCAAACAGAACTCCAAGAGGGATGGGGGCCCCACTTCAACCAATTTTTAAAAAAATCGGGTGCAGCCCAGAGACCATGCAGCCGCCCGCTCCCCCGCCCCAAAACATGCCTTCTGGGGTGGGGATCAAAGGAAGACGATCGAGGGAATCCCCTCTGCTTCTCCCACCTGTTTCTCTGCTTCATCCGCTGCTCCATCTGTGTGGACCTTTTCAGGGTGCTGGGCTTCTTGGACTCCTTTCCTCCTTGCCCCCCAACATCTGCTCTGATGGCAATTATGGCTAAAAGGCTTTGGAAGCTGCTGCTGCCCCTCCCACTCCCTTTTGCAGAAACTTCTTGCTGCAGAATTGGGATCGCTCCATCTTTCTTGGCTTCAGCTTCTCTTTTTGGATTATCTTCTTCTGCCCCCACTTTCTCTTCCCTGCACAGTCTCAGTTGCTGCTTGGAAGGGGGGACATTTCTGGTTTTGCAGGGCTGAGAGGAAAAGGAGACTGATGAACAGGCCCTCCAAGACTGCTCACCTATGGCATTTTTGCAACCAAATTCTCCCCCCTCCCAAACAGAGAACCCCCCCCCCCAAATACTGCAGGGCAGAACAAGCTGAGCCCATAACTAGGAAATGTGTGTGGGGAAAGGCTGCAGCAGCTCCACTGTGAATGGAGAGAGGAGGGAAAGTTTGTATTCTCTCCGCTGCAGCACTTAGTGTTGAATGCTGTGGCAGAGAGAAGCTGAACCTTTCCCCCCTCCATTCACAGTGGAGCTGCTGCTTCCTTTATGGTCCCCCCTGGCCCCCTTCCTCCTGTGGGTTGAAGTACCTGAAAGGGACAGGCAGGCTGTCATGACAGCTCCCTTCCAAGGAGGCTCCAAGTCCCTTCCCTTCTTTCTTTCGGCAGCGGGAAAAGAGAAAGTGCTCCGGTCCAGCTGCGGACAGGCTGATGGAGCAACCACCTGCTTGGAGCAACCGCATGGCTCACCTGTGCTGGCTGTCACCCTGGCAATGGGTGGGCAGTTGCGGACGCTCCACCAGCCAGAGCACAGCCGGGGCCACACGGACTGCTCTAGGAGCCCCGAAGCCTCGGCTTGAATGCAGATGCCCGGGCTGGAGGAGCACCCACAACTGACCTACCATCTCCATGGAGACCCAGGGATACTGCTGGCAGGTGGGCCGTGTTTGGCTGGGTGGGGCAGTTGCGAGACTTCATCCCAGAGCAGGCCACCATAGCCACCCACCGAGAGGAGCACTTGCCTCCAAAGGCTGTGGGGAGTGGCAGGCGCTCCTAGGAAGCATTGTCACCACTGGATCTCCACCAGCCTCCGACCATGCGCCATGGTGCGCTTTAGCTACTGGATGAAGTCGGGCAACTTCTGCAAGGCAGACACCACCCCCCAATTTCCAGCGCCTTCTACCCAGAGTTGCCAATCCTTCTGCCGGCCCTAAGGAAGCTTCTGCTGCTGGCTTTACAGGTGCTGCAGAGGCACACAACTTTCCATCGGCTTTTCTCTCGACGATGGGATCTGGAGCCCTTAGGATGCTGCCATGGCTGGATTCTCTCTCTGGCTGCAAAGCACTGCAACCAACCAGGCAACATTCCGAGGAAGGCGAGGGCACATTGGACGAAGAGCACTTTCTCCTACTCTTCTCTGGTGACCTTGCAAAGAAACAAGGACTCTCTCCCAGATGTTCCCGGCCTATAAAGGCAGCAGCAGAAGCTTCTTCTTGGGCTGGCAGAAGGATTGGCAACTCTAGGCAGACAAGCTTTTCTTGGGATCTCTTGTGGGTTGTAGTAGCTCCATATGGTGGGGTCTGGGGTCCTAGCAATCTTGGAGAAGGAGGTGCATGATTGCAGAGGACAAAGGCGCTCCCCTTCACTCTTGGCGATAGGGGCTGCTACTTTATTGCGCACATCCTTTCTTTCTCCGGCCCCTCACTTGTCCTGGTGGCACAGCCCCCTGCCCCCGCCACCAAGCCAGAGCCACACGGGCTGCTCTAGGAGCCCTGAAGCCTTTGCCCTCAGCTATCACTCACTTCCTTTCTTTCTCTGCCTGCCCCAATGAGCGAAGGAGGCTCCGAGCACTAAACCGCCTGCCTGCATTCAAACCAGGCCGCCTCCTCTCTCTCCACATGGGCTCTCTGAAGGGGGAAGAAAGGTCTCTCCCAAGACCCGCTGTCAGGGTTCCAAATACCATGCAGTAATAAATCAAAGTCCCAGGCAGAATCATCCTTAAAGTTCCAATTTAATAATGCAGGTATGTTGGCACATCTGTGGAATTCCAAATCTGATTTACATCCTGGAATTCCACCCATAAATCAATCACATGGCCCAATCTTCTTCTTCCATGCTGGCATCTCCACCCAGCTTCTTCCAGTCAAATGTCGAGGTGCAGAGACAAAAGATGACCTTGGCTTCTAGAAAGGAATGACAACACACATTCCACAATTCCACAATTCTACTCCTTTTTATTCCCCCCTCCCCAACTACTACACTAATGAAACAGCATAGGAAATTATAAGAAAATGTGGCAGCCAAAGATTCTTAAAGGAAACTCTGCAGGCAGCCTCTCTTAAAAAAAAACACGTTTTCTGCAAAAGAAGTAAAAGTAGAAATTTCTATACACAATTAACCACCTCTGCCTCCTCCAGGGGGACCTTTTGGCTTCTCAGGGAACTTCTCGTGGAATTGTTTCACTAAGTTATCCACTTTCAGATCCCAACTTTTCACCCACATAGCTTCAGACAAAGGGTACCCCTTCCAATGCACTAAATATTGTAAGCGACCTCTATACAGCCCGGAATCTAAGATTTTTTTCACCTCATAATGTGTTTCCCCTTCTATCACTACAGGAGGAGGGGGAGCGTGGGTGGATGGCCTTATGATAGATCCCATTACTTGCTTCAATAAGCTACAATGGAATACCCGGTAAATTTTCCTTAGGAGTCTGGGTAGGCTGAGTCAAACTGTAACTGGGTTAATTATCTTTTCTATTGGGAAAGGACCTAGAAATTTTGGACCTAATTTCTTACTAGGCATCCTTAATCTTATGTATTTAGTAGACACAAAAACTTTGTCCCCCACTCAAAAGGGGGGTTGGAGGGAGCGATGTTTATCAGCTTGCTTCTTGTAGGCTTCTGCCGCATCTGCTAGGGCCTTTTTCGTATTTTCCCATCCCTTCTTTAGTGTCTCCAGCCATTCATTCAGAGACATGGAGGAGGGAGGTTCTTTAGGTAGTTCAGGCATGGGAATGAATTCCATGCCACTGGTAATCTGGAAAGAGTTAGTCCGGTACTGCTATGGACCGCATTATTATATGCTACTTCGGCGAATGATAGCAAGTCCGACCAATTGTCTTGCTGATAGTCCTCATAACACCGGATGTATTGTTCCACCATCGCATTGGCCCTCTCTGCTGCCCCATTTGTGCTGGGATGAAATGCTGAGCAGAGTCCCTGTGTGGACCCAATCAATTTAAGGAATTATCTCCAGAACTTGGCGGTGAACTGAACTCTGTGATCTGAAATGATCCTTTTTGGCACCCCATGCAGGCGATAAATGTGTTTCACCAACATTTTCGCTAATTTCTTTGCAGATGGCAGGCCTGAACAAGCGATAAAATGCACTTGGTTGGAAAATAAATCAATAACTTCTAGCTGCCAACTATATGCCAAATTTACGAAGTGTGAGTTCCACAAGACCTCACTAGATTACCTGGGGTATCGTAGTATCATTTGCAAATTTGTTTTTGTAGATTTTCACAAATATAGGTATGCAGGTCTTGGCGTATTCGGGTCTTTTCCCATGTAAGATTTACAGTATCTTGGCGACGTTTCAACGAGGTCACACTTGTCATCTTTTGGCTGGTGCCTTTGGCTTCGTCCTTGTGTGAGCAAACAACTGATTTTATCTGTGGTGCCTTTGATGTAAGTGAGGAGGGCGATGCCATTGTCCTGTTCTGTGTCTCAGTTCTTGGAAAGGAACAACAACATAATCATTCTCCCAGCAGACAAATATAACATCACTGTGGTGATGAACACATCTGACTACCATGCCAAACTATCCAACCTACTCCAAGACCCTGCTTACAAATCTCTAAACACAGACCCCACACCACCTACCTGGAAAAAACCACCAAATCCAAAATAAAAGCTTCTCCCATCAATGAAGAGATCCAGCAAAGAATCATCCCCAGAGAGAAATCATCCAGATGCCCCAAGCTCTATGGCCTCCCCAAGATACACAAAGAAGGAACACCACTCAGACCCATAGTCAGCTGCATAGGCTCACCTCTACAGAATCTTGTCAAATTTCTTGCCAAACAACTTCAGCCCTACACAGAATCCATCACCTCACACGTAGAAACTCAATCCACTTCATAGAAACAAAAAAGAAACAAAACCTACAACCCAGAGACCTACTCGTGAGCTTCGGTGTCATATCCCTCTTCACCCAAGTGCCTACTAAAGAAGCCTTGACAGCTATCCAAAACAAATACAACCCTCCCAAGCACATCCTAGATCTGACCAAAGATCTACCTAACCAAAACATACTTCATCCACAATGGACAAAGATACAAACAGATAGAAGGAGCACCTATGGGATCACCCTTCTCACTCGTCATCGCAAACCTATACATGGAACACTTTGAAACCAATGCCTTAGATCAGTGGTCGGCAAGCCGCGGCTCGCGAGCCACATGCGGCTCTTTACATACTTTAATGCGGCTCTTCTGTGTGCCGGGCGCCTGCTCCCCTCCCTCCTCGGACGGCCGCCAATGTTCCCTCTAAGCTGCGCAGATAACAAGGAAATACCGCGCAGAACTTTTAAAATGTGAGTGAAAATATCCCCCCTCCCTCCCTTCTCTCTGTCAGCACCGAACTCTCTCTTCCATGATTGGTGAAATCAAGGAAGATTCTGGCCGGATACCGATGACGTTGCAGAATGGAGAATTCCCATTGGTCCTATGGGGCTTCATTGGTTCCTGGGAAAACATGATTTGAAATGTGACACGAGGGACAGAAATGTGACACGAGGGGCAGAAATGTGACATGAGGGGGTGAAATGTGACATGAGGCGGTGAAATGTGACATGGAGGGGCAGAAATGTGACATGAGGAGAGAAATATGACATTGTGGGATTGACATAAAAAGGGTTGATGTGAAAAGGGGTGTGTGGACATAAAATTGCGGAATATCGTAATCTAGGAGCCAGCAAAATAAGTTAGTGGCCAGGTTCTGAGATCAATATATAACATCCACAGATAAATAGCAGTGTACCATCCTATGTATTTTTGGTCTTAAAACTGTGGCTCTCGAAATAAATTTCAATCGTGGTTTTGGCGAGATTTGGCTCAGTTGAAAAAAAAGGTTGCCCACCACTGCCTTAGATAAATCTGAACACAAACACAAACTCTGGCTTAGATATATAGATGACACTTTCGTAATTTGGCCACATGGGAAAGAAAAAGTGGACAACTTCCTCACACATCTCAACAGCCTATACCCAGTGACGTGCGGTGAGGTTTATGACTGGTGAGGCACTGACACAGTGCTGGGTTTCAAATATTTTTAGACTTGTGGACTTCCAACTCCCAGAATTCCACAGCCAGGCATGCTCAGTTCCAATTTAAAGCGACAGCATTTGTTTTTCTCCTTTGTTCCTTCTTTCTTTTTCTTTTTCTTCTCCTTCCCCTCCTTCCTCCCTCTCTCCCTTCCTCCCCCTCTCTCAAACACACACACACACACACAGAAGTTGGATTGGACTATCTCTCCTACCCTTTCCATCTCTCACTCACTCTCAAACACCCCCCCCCCACAAAAGTTGGATTGGATATCTTTTCCAGTGGCTTGAAAGCAGCTCCTCTGCCATCCCCCCCACATTCCCCTGCTGCCTTTCCCAAACACCTCCACCATTGGAAATGCAGCCTGCTGTCTGGATGGGAAATGCCTTGAACACAATAAAGCCACCCACCACCTCCTGCTGGCTGGCTGGGGTGAGAGGAGAGGCAGAGAAGCCGGAGGGGAGCCGAGCCTTCCAAAAGGAAGAGGCTGGGGGGAAGTGTGTGTGGCTCTTTGCCTGGCTTCCTGCCTCCTCCTGTGGTCTCCTCAGTGCTCGCTTGTGCTCTCCCTCCCCAAGTGTAGTTTGATTGCAGGTGGAGCCACATTGCCTTTTCAAACTTGTAATCAGTGAAGCTGGGCTAGATTTTTATATAGTTTTATCCAGCTGTGTGTGTGTGAGAGAGAAATGAATGGGGGCCTGGGGAGGAAGTTGTTATTATTATTATTATTATTATTATTATTATTATTATTATTATTATTATTATTATTATTATTATTATTATTATTATTATTATTATTGTTATTATTATTATTATTATTATTATTATTTATTCACATTTCTAAACCGCCCCCTCTCCCAAAAAGGGACTCGGGGTGGTGTACAGTCCACAATAAATCACAGATAAAATACAAATATAAATAGGGCTATAAATATATGTCATTGCAGAGATTAACTACGTGCCTATTGCTCAACGCACAGTTAACCACGTTTGCAGACTTTTAGTGGAGGAAGAAGCTATCAAGTTAGCTACGCCACATCTGCAACGACCCCCAGCATCAAAGGCTCCAGCTAGACGTCCCTTCCGAGGAAGAGGCTACGCTCCAAGGATGCCAAAATGCTACACCTGCAACCGTGTGGGACATGACACCCGGGATTGTCCCCAATGAGTTCCAGCTCCCGTCACATACCAGCCCAGAGGAACAGACTCCAGAGGCAGAGGTAGAGGTGGAAGACAAGGTCGTCGTGGTCCAAGGCGTGATCCACAAGCTCCACTCGCAACATTGGCCATAACCAATGTTCCACAATCTGATCCAAAGTACGACAGACGTCTTTTGTGGACTTTAGATAGTGGAGCAGCTGTGCACGTTACCCACAGAAAGGAACTTTTCACAGAGATGGGCGAGCCAGAGCCCGAGTATCGAGAACTGTATTCCTTCACCAACCACACTTGCAAGGTCATGGGAAAAAGAACTGTTTACATTGAAGAGCTCGATACATACATCCCTGATGTTTATTACATACCTTCCGCAACCAGTAATTTGCTTAGTCAAAGTCACTTGTCTAGAGAGTTAAAGTTCCAAGTTCACCACCTCGAAAAAGCAAGTTACATAGTTAAAGATGGAGATATTGTTGCTGAAACCATGCTGATTGGTGGTGTTTATTACTTAAAGCCAAAGCCTAAAAAGCAAGCACAGGCAAGTATGCAAACCCCCAAAAAGGTCAGCATGGGCCCAGAGAGAGTTGCTTCAGAGAGAGAACCCGTTGCTACGCCAAAGGCTCCTAAAGCCAACAAACAGAGAAAACAGAAGCAGGTTGCTCAGAGCAAACCTGAGGTTCCTCATGAAACTGTTAATGTTGAGAATTCACTAACTGGTAAACCTTTGCATTCCAGGTGTATCCACAAGTGGCACAGAAGATTGGGGCATGCCAGTTTCCGTGTTCTTAGAAAGATGCCGGAGTTCGCAAAAGGTTTGGATCTAAAGGGGTGTAAGGTGTTTTTGGATTGTGCAGTTTGCAGGAAGGCTAAATCCAAGGCAGCTGCGGTTCCAAAACACGCTACACGCCTGTCAACACGCTTTTTTGATTTGGTACACACTGACATAGTGGGTCCTTTCCCACCAACAATTGGTGGTAGAAAATATCTTCTAACAATTGTAGATAATCATTCTAGATATGGATTTGTATATCCTATGAGAGAGAAATCTGAGACCTTTCAGATCTTTAAAGACTTTGCAGCTTTTGTTTCTACACAATACCAAGTTCGCATCGCCAGAATCCAGAGTGACCGTGGTGCAGAATTCATGTCTCAGTGTTTCCAGGACTGGATGCGTAAGAATGGAATTCTTCATCAGACATCCGCTCCATATACACTGGCTCATAACGGAGTCGTAGAAAGAAGACAAGGAGTTCTACAAACCATGATGCGTTGTCTTCTAGAAGATGCCAACCTCGGTAGCATATCCTGGGGTGAAGCAATCAAATATGCAAATTACATTGTCAACCATACTTGGAGCAGTGTAATCAATCAAACTCCTTTCTACATGCTGTATGGCTACAAGCCTGATCTCAAGAACCTCCACATTTTTGGTTCATATGCTATGGTGAACACTCCCTTAAGTCAAAGAAGAAAGGGAAGTCCAGTAGCAAAGAGGCTGAGATTTATGGGTATTGATGATAACTCAAAATGGTGCAAATTCATTGATACTAAACATGTGATTGTCATTTCACAATCTGCTAATTTTGAGGAAGATATTGACTGGTCCAGGATTCATTCCAATGATCCTGGAGTTTATTTTCCTAGAGATGGTGTTGAAGATGCCACGCAGCCTGATGACAATTCGCAGGCAGATATTCCTTCCACCAGTTCTTCACAACCTGATGTTCCATCTTCGCAAGCCGCGGATGCTGATGCTAGCGGCGAACGTGAGGATGAGGACGACGACGACGAAGAAGAAGACTGGACTGTTGTTCCTAGACGTTCCAAGAGAGTCACAAAAGGAATTCCTCCACAACGATATTCATGGCAACTGACAGAAACACCATTACCTTTGATTTGCAACGTTACTCTTCCTCCTGAGACATTCACACAAATCAAACAGCTTCCTGATTCAGAGCAAGACAAATGGTATGATGCAATGCAGGATGAAATGGACAGTTTAAAGAAACTTAATGTATTCACACCTGCAAAACCTCCAGCAAACAAGAAAGTCATTGGCACTCGATGGGTTTACAGAATCAAGAAGAAACCAAATGGTGAGTCTTTATACAAAGCCAGACTTGTAGCTCAGGGTTTCGCTCAACGTTATCCTGAGGACTACACAAACACTTACTCACCAACAGTCAGAACTGAAAGTGTAAAAATTGCTTTAACTACCTCAACTATTCTTGGTTTAGAAGTTTTCCAATTTGATGTGGACACAGCTTATCTACATGCAGACCTAGATGAAGAGATCTACGTAAGAAGCCCTCCAGGATTCCGAAAGCAAGAAGGGGATACCTGGTTCCTGAACAAAAGTCTTTATGGTCTGAAACAGTCAGGTTTAATGTGGTATTTATGTCTTACTGACAAACTAAATTCAATGGGCTTTATTAAGTCCGAAACTGATGAATGCATGTTCACAAAAAGATCTAACAATGCATATGAGATAATTCTTGTCTATGTTGATGATATTGTTTACATTGGTCCAAATAAGAAAATGAGTGAGATTTTTGCCAAAAGTTTGCAGAGATACTTCACACTGAAATCTTTAGGACACATTAGCACTTATTTAGGTGTTCAGATTGAAAAGACACAGAAGGGGTTTAGTCTTTCACAAGAAGAGAAAATTGACCACATTCTGCATCATTGCAACATGAAAGATGCTAACGCAACAAAGACACCCATGCAAACAGATTTTCACAACTTAACACATGAACCAAGTCCTGAGTTCGAGGACCAAACACTTTATCGTTCAGTCATTGGTTCACTATTATACATTAGTAGTTGGACCAGACCTGACATTGCACTTAGTGTTAATCTTTTATCATGACACGTAGGTAAGGCAACACAATTTCATTGGGCATGCATTAAGAAGTTGTTGAAATACCTGAAACACACTAAACACATGAAGTTATTGCTAGAACCAACACACACTGATCATCCACAGTTAATTTGCTATGCTGATTCTGACTGGGCAAGCGATAAGAAATCACGCAAAAGCACTTCTGGTTACATGATGTTCCTGAATGGATGTACTGTTTACTGGCAAGTGAGAAAACAGAGTTTTGTTTCATGTTCATCTACTGAAGCTGAATATGCTTGTGTTTCAGATGCTTGTAATTCTCTAACATGGTTTGATGCTTTGATCACAGATATCTGGACACGTCCGATTCGACGAATCACCGTGATGGAAGATAATGTATCGGTGGTTTATATTTCTGAGTCACATTTCACAGGTTCTAGGTCCAGACACATTGACATTCATTATCAAAACACAAAGCAATTAGTTAAGCAAGGTTTTGTTAAATTGCAATATGTTTCTACACATGATCAGATTGCAGATATGCTCAACAAACCACTTCCTGTAAATCAACACGAGTATCTGCGAAAGAAGATGTGCCTTAATTGATGATTTGATGAGGTCAGCCCAACTAGCAAAAGAAGGGGTGTCACTGCGTTAAAATTGTTTGCTAGCCTGAACTGACTGAATTGACACTAAATAGTTAATTGAAAAGAGTTACTGCGCAGGTCATAAAAGTTCTTATCTGACAGTGATGTACTGCGCATGCTTCACACATTCCTGAGCTACTTCTGATTTTTGTCCGGCTGCCAGGAAAACTGGGAGACGGAACTCTTTTATCAAAATGTAACAATTAGTTAGCTTTGTTTTATTTCCATTTATTATTTTTGTATTAAAGTTTGTTTATTAATTAGAATATGTTTCTACAGAATGTTTATTTCTTTTTCTTCGCACCTTAAAGAATATGCCTGTTGGAAACAGCCCCGATCTAAGACCTCATCTAGTTCAGGGTGAAATAAATCTTCCCCTGACAAATCATTCACTATCTATTTGTTCAACATGTATGTTAGTTCTTTGTTTCAATCTTAACCTTAACTTTTTTTTTTGCTTTTTGTTTTCGTTTCTTTCTTTTTTATCCTTCTTCCCTAGATTGTTAATTTTAATTTTTTTTACAGTTGTGGCTTATATTTTGGTTTATATTTTGTAATTTTCTAAAAAAAATAAAGTTTGAGAATGGGGGGAGAAGACCACTTGACGAATACAACAATTAGCACTTATGTATAAATCTCTTGGCATGGCAAACAAACATACTATTTGGGTGTATTAGCATAAAGTGGTAATAAGCCTCTGTCTTGCACCTTTTATATTCTGGATATTATGCATTTATTTCTCTTTCTCCAACACAGTTGTGACATGGGGAAAAATCCTAAAAACATATATGTGCCTTGGAAAAAAAGGAAACTGCTTGAATTCTGGGAAAGAACTATTTCTTCTGCATTATTTCTCTGGGCCTCAGGTCTCCAACCCCACCTTTATGCCACTTACAAATTTATTATTTTCAGTCAGTCCATGGGTTTATAGTCCTTCATCAACTCTGATTTCAGTCAGTACAAAACATATACCCAAATGTTGCCCAAAGGAATCCCTGTTTTAATTTGTGCAGCAGAAAATTGCTTGCAATTTAAGTACATTCCTGCAATTGCCCCCCAGTGAATTGCAATTACAAAATGAATTTCTGGCTAAAGAAGATGAAGGAGGTTTTTTTGTTTCAAAATAATTTCAAATCCAGATTAGTGAAATAAACACCCCAGGTCATCTTAGTTTGAATCAGACTGTTTGCAAAAAGGACATTGAAGCTTTATCAAGTGCTGTTTTTGATCTAAACAGTTGTAAAAATGTATGAAGTAGAGTGACTGTCCAGATTGCTTGTTTTGGGAAATTCATTTTCATTTGTCTGATACAGACTCTCAATTTTAATTTCATTTGTGAAAGATACCTTAGCCTGCCAAGAAAAATAGTCCTCACTTTTCAGAGATAGTCCTTTATCCCTTTCGTTCTATAAAAAAATTCCTAGTACTGTATATCTTCTAGTTTAGCAAAATCCTCCGATTTATGAATGACTTCCAGTGATAACGATCTATTTAAGGGACTCCATCCTGATTGGTAAATATAATTGTCATGTCTTCTGTCACAAAAGTGACAGAACTCTCTTCCATCTCTGATGCTGCATTGTGAAATTCTAGATGTCACTGTTGAGAGACTGCTCACTCTATGAGGCAATTTCAACATATGCAAATATATTTGGAAAAATGTCACATCAAAATCCAGTGGGTTTAGTCCAATTTACCTCTTGCCAGGACTGCAATTAGATCATTCATAATTTCACTTCAAAAGTCATTGCTTAACATATTTCGTCATCTTCTGTATGCCAAATGGTGACATCTCATCCGTGTTCCTTAGCTCAATTTTCTTCAGACAAAAAGCATGACATTGTCTTAAAAACACTCTCACACATAAAGACTATCACTTAGAAATCTGAAACTGGTGTTTTATCATCAGCATGCAGTGGCTCATCAAGTTTGTAGAGCTCTATCTGCTATTCTTCTACTGAATTTCCTAGGGGATATTCTACTATGTACATGATTAAGCAGCGTTACACATTCAAACAGTAACATCCAAATGATTTAAAATGACACTTCCATAGCAGATGCAGCATATAGATTCATGGATGTCTAATGACAATTGGCAATTTGGGATTTGAGAAATAATGGCTTTAGGGGTAGAGGAATTTGTCAACCTCATTTTCTCCCACATTCTGCTTTGGAAAAATTTAATTTTTTTCTAGTGCACTGTATGTGCTTTCTGTTTCAGATTATTTCTTCTGATTATTTAGAGGATTATTTAGAAGGTCTATATGCCACCTCATTCCAAAATGTCTATATGGTTTACAGAGTTGCATATTGTATGCAAACAGTTTTCTCTAATATAATACTGTACACAATTCTCCTGCATTCTCCTTTTCCAACATTTGTATTTAAATAAACTGATGAGCTGCATTAAAACATTTGAGGAAATATACATTTCAAAAGATAATAAAGATTCGGTTCATGTACCACTTCAAAAATGTGGAATTAGATGCATTCAGTGTCAAATGTGAATTGAATTAATTTCTTTCTGTTCTCCAACTAGCAACATTGTTTCTCATTTAGAAATAGAAATGGAATCATAGGACTGGAAGGGCCCTAAGAGGTCTTCTGGTCCAACTCCCTTCCCAAGGCAGGAGTTCTTATTCCATCCTGGACCAATGGTTGTCCATTCTTCTTAAAAATGTCCAACAATGGGCAGCCACACTTCCAGGGGGCAAGCTGCATCATTGACTAATCATTTTCATTGTTAATAGATTTCTCCTTAATTCCAGATTGGATCTCCCTCTGAGAAACTCCCTTTCTTTGCTTCTTGTCCTGCCATCAGAGGCTTTGGAAAATAAATTGACCCCCTCTTCCCTGTGATAACCCTTTAAGTATTGGAAGACCAATCCTTCCAATTCCCCCCAGTTTATTGTCATCTGCAAATGTGATGTCTTTCAGGGTAATAATGATTTAATAGCTGACCAGCTGCTGCAATGTTAAAAGGCTGTAAGGCTGTAATACTGAAATGATGATACAATGAGAATGAGTCAGCAGGGTTATTTGACTGCTAGCACTTTAAGAGGCTGTAATATGAAAGAGACCCTGTGAGGGCGTATCTCTGTGTGTGTGTCTGCTTCCATGCTGTAGTTGATTATTATTATTTTTTAAATGTATTTTTTAAAAAATTGTTCTCTATATACAATTATAGGTATACATTCACATAGTTATTATTCTTTTTTTACATTCATGGTTCTTATACATTTGTCATTCCATTTATAAAATCCATTGATAACCAGAGTGGAATTTTTAAATAATGTTGCCTTTTAATCTTCTCCCAGTTTAGTAACAGGGCCTCCCGTATGTAATGCCTTCTGAAATACCCCTGTGTTTTAGTTCCCTTATACCATAAGAAAGCTTGCCAACTGGACAGGAGGAGCCAACATTGTGACGAGACAACGTGCGGTCTCGTTTGTCCGAGACCAGCGTTGATACTTTTACCACTGCACAGTACATATGGACCTAAACCGTCGTGTGAAGATGGTGAACAGGGAGACAAATCCTTGCTAGTCTCAGGGACATCACAAAGTCCCTGACTGACCCAAGGGAAGCTCTCCAAGCTGGCTGTAAACAGACAGCCCCCAGGCTGACAAAGTTGGAGACAGCTTTGGAAAGAAGGCAGTGAAAGTGAGTCCATCTGGTGAGATTTTTTCTTTGAGGATGATTGCCCAAAGAAGATCTTTTTTTAAAAGATAAATTAGTCCTTTAAGCAAAAGAATAAAGCGGCGAAATTTATCTCTATTGGACTGCCTTAGAAAGTTTTTTTCCTTTTTCTTTGTGTTGTGTACCGAGACTGTCCACCAGCAGGTGGCGCTGCACAGGCCTTCCCTGATTGGCCCTTACATCCGGCGGGAGAATCCTGGTTACCCCATTGGTTCCCCGACTGACAGCTATCAGTATAAATAGCTGTCAGCCGGGGGTTTTGTTGCTCTGTTCTGTAAGTTACTGTTACGAATAAAAGGGTTAAACGTTCAGCAGCCTCCTCGTACTTCATTACCTCAGAACTTAAAACTGGCGACGAGGACGGGCGAATCTGAACCTCAAAATCTACGAGCCATGGCTAATATTGCTTTTTTCGCTCCATTCCGTATTGAGGCCGAATCATGGGAGGCATTCATCGAACGTTTTGAATGTTTTTTACAAGCCCATGATCTGCTGGACCTCTCGCTCAAACGTAAGAGGGGTAATTTCTTAAACTACTGCGGCCCCGAAATGTTCGCTACGGCTAGGGCACTCTCTGCCCCCACCCCTGTTCACACCATGCCTTGGGACCGGCTCATGGCTAAACTTAAAACGTACTATGAGCCGGCTCCCTCACGTTTTGCGAGGCGCCAAGACTTCCGCCACTGCATTCAATGAGATGGACAATCTATTAGCCAGTACGTGGCTGCTCTCAGGGCTGCCGCTATTACATGTGAGTTCGCCGATCTAGACGAAGCACTCCTCGAGCAGTTCATCTATGGCCTGAAGGATGTTAATCTCCACCGGCGCATTCTCTCCCGCTCAGACCTCACTCTAAAAAACGCTATAGACGAAGCTCGCACTTATGAGATGGCGGGTCAATCTACCCCTGACCAGAGGCGTTTTCCTCCGTCTACTACCTCAGCCACCAACCAGCTTCAAGCCTCTGATTCATTTCAAAATGACTTAGGCTTGGTGATCGACCGCCTGCAATCTCTGAGCCATAAGGATGGCCGAAATTGCCTCAGCTGCGGCGGCCGCCATCTGCAGTCAGCCTGCCATTTCCGTAATGCTGTGTGCCGCAAATGCGGCAAACGGGGGCATTTAGCGAATGTCTGCTGCTCTGCCGTTCCTGACTCCCGTCCTTCGACCATGCCTCCTGCCTACCGGCAAGCCCCGCCGCCTCTACCTGCCCGGTGCCAAAACTGTCTCTCCCTAAGGGACATCGACGACTCCTGTCCGGAATGGGTCGTCGATGCTTCCTCCTCCTCCCCAGGGGGCCGTGGTAAGATCCATCTCTCACTCCAGATTGAAGGCAATCCGTGCTCCATGGAGCTTGACACCGGATCTGCCCGCTCTATTATGTCCTGGAGCACCTTATCTTCTCTTCTGCCCAAATTCCGTCTACAGCACCTGACTCCTGCCTGCTGCTGCCTCCGAGACTACCAGGGCAACCCCATCCCACTGCTGGGTTGCGCGACGCTCACTGTTGCCATACGGCTCTTTCAATGGGCGTCTGCCCCTTCTAATTGTAAAAAATCCCCTGGCTTCTCTGCTGGGGATGGACTGGTTTAGGGCTCTGGGTCTCTCCATTTCGGGTTTCCACTCCACCCACTGTTCTTCCCTCCCCAGGGATGACCTCTCCTCCCTCCTCTCTGAATTTCACGATGTTTTCTCTCCTTCCCTGGGCTGTTACACGGGCTCTCCTATCTCCCTCAACCTTGATCCAACTGTTGCTCCTGTTCGCCTCAAAGCCAGGCGTCTGCCTTTCGCCTTAAAGGCAAAGGTGGACGCTGAAATAGATAAGCTCCTCGCCCAGGGTGTGCTTCAACCCGTGGATTTCTCTCCATGGGAGACTCCCATAGTAGTCCCTTTGAAGTCCGACGGATCCGTGAGGATCTGTGCGGACTTTAAATTGACCGTGAACAAGGCACTCCAAGCCCATCCCTACCCTGTCCCAGTTGTGCAACATGTCCTACACACCCTGGGCCAGGGTAGGATTTTCGCTAAATTGGACCTTGTGCAAGCGTATCAACAGCTCTCTGTTGACGACGCCACGGCGCTTGCGCAAACAATCTGTCAGGCCTGTAGTTATGTTCTTTTTAGGATCTTTGGCCTGCCACACTTTCTTATAATTTTCTATGCTGTTTCAATAGTGTAGTAGTTGGGAGGGGGGAATAGAAAGGAGTAGGATTGTAGAATGGATTGTTGACATTCTTTTGTAAAAGCCAAGGTCATCTTTTGTCTTCGCATCTCGACACCTGGCCGGAAGAAGATGGGTGTACATGCCAGCGTGGAAGATGATGATTGGAACATGTGATGGATTTGTGGGTGTGGGGAGAGATCATGAACTCTCAACTGGGTGAACTTACAGGATGTAATTCAGAGTTGAAATTTCCATAGCCGTACTAACATGCCTGCGGAATAAATTGCACCATTAAGGATGTTTTGCCTTGGACAATGATTTATTTCTGCATGGTATTTAGAACCCTAACACAATCATTACCCACCGCGGCTCCTTTAAATGCCGAAGGCTCCAATTTGGCATTAGTGTAGCCCCTGGCATTTTTCAGGGTCTCATGGAGCGGCTGCTCCATGGCATCCCCGGCGTCACGCCCTACTTTGACGATGTCCTGATTGTGGCCCAGGATCGATCAGGCCTCGCCAAAGTCCTCCGCTCCATCCTGCAACATTTCCGAGGCATCCCCGGCGTCATGCTAGCCTCCGCCTTAAGCCCTCCAAATGCCAGCTGGATGTACCCTCCGTTGAGTTCTTAGGGTTCCTCATTGACCGACATGGCGTTCATTCCTCCCCCTCCAAAATAGATGCCATTCTCTCCGCCCCCACTCCTACTAACAAAGTTGAGTTGCAGGCTTTCCTTGGCCTCCTCAACTTCTACTCCTCCTTTATTCCGCATAAGGCTTCCCTGGCAGAGCCTCTCCATAGGCTTTTAGACAGCTCCGCCGCCTGGACATGGACTAGCCGCAAAGCGCATGCGCTCGCGGCTGTCAAGCAGTCTCTAATGCGCCCACCCGTCCTGGCACAATACGAGGAGTCCCTTCCTCTGCTCCTTGCTTGCGACGCCTCCCCCTTTGGCGTCGGGGCTGTTCTAAGCCACGCTTACCCTGACGGCTCTGAAGCCCCTATTGCCTTTTACTCCCGCACTTTGTCCAAGCCTGAGCGGAATTACAGCCAGCTGGACAAAGAGGCGCTGGCCACCGTTGCGGGGGTAAAACATTTTCACCATTACCTTTACGGCCGCCCCTTCTCCCTCCTTACCGATCACAAGCCGCTTTTGGGCATCCTATCTGGGGATCGCCCTACACCGCCCATCCTCTCCCCTCGCATGTCGCGATGGGCAGAATTTCTCTCTGCTTACAATTACTCCCTCATCCATAAGCCCAGCTGCCACATGGGCCACGCGGACACTCTTAGCTGATGTCCGCTTCCCCTGCCTATCTCCGAACCTGCTCCCATCGAATCCATCTGCCTCCTGGACGACCTCCACCTCCCCATGACCGCCTCCGACATTGCCCTGTCTTCTCTCTCTGATTCTACCATCTCTGCTGTACTTAACTATGTTCGCAGAGGATGGCCTCCCTCCTCTGTCGATGCCCGTTTCCTCCCTTTTTACCGATGCCGCACAGAGCTCTCCGTGCTCCAGGGTTGCCTCCTATGGGGCCATCGCGTGGTCATCCCTGACTGCTTGCACCAGGCCGTGCTAGCCCGCCTCCATGAAGGGCACCCTGGCATCGTCCGGATGAAAGCCCTGGGCCGGGGGTACGTCTGGTGGCTCTCCATGGATGCGGACATCACGGCCTGGGTGCAGCGCTGCACCCCCTGCCAGCAGGTCCGTGCGGCTCCTCCCTCCGCCCCTGCTCACGAGTGGGAACAGCCCAGGGCTCCGTGGAGTCGTCTCCATATAGACTTCATGGGCCCTCTCGCAGGCACCTCCTTCCTTCTCATTATAGATGCATGGTCTAAGTGGGTGGAGCTGTTCCCCATGGTCTCCACCACTTCCGCGGCCACTATCCGCATCCTTAATTCCCTATTCAACACCCATGGGCTGCCGGACGTCATTGTCTCAGACAATGGGCCACAATTCTCCTCCCAGGAATTCCAGCAATTCCTTGCAGGGTTGGGCATCCATCATGCCCCTGTCGCTCCCTTTCACCCTGCGGGAAATGGCCTGGCTGAACGTGCTGTGCATTCTGCCAAGGAATCCCTTGCCCGCATGGCAACTCTTCCCTTACCTGCCTGGATTACCACCTTTCTCCGCCCCCAGCACTCCACCCCTTGCCCTCTCACGGGCAAAAGTCCTGCCGAACTCCTCCTAGGCAGGAAAATTCGTATCACCCTCGACCGCCTACATCCTCTTTATTCCTCTTCCCCCCCTTCCTGATTCCCCCCCTCCTAGGGCTTTTCTGGTGGGTGAGAGGGTGTTTGCAAGAAACTTTGCGGGTGATCCGAAGTGGGTATCCGGGAGTATTGCGGACATAACAGGGCCCTGTTCCTACAGGGTCCTACTCGGCGACGGACGACAGTGGCGGCGCCATATAGATCAGCTGCGGCGGCGAAATGACGATGGGTCTCCGGACAGACCACCAACTCCGAGTAGACCAGGCCCTAGTGACGCCGCCTGTCAGCCCAACGACAACAACGCAGCTAGCTCCGAGCCCATTTCCCCCACCACGTTTAGATCCAGAAACTTACCTTATAACTTGGGTGCACCTCTCAGGGTGGGGCCTCTGGAACAGCTCTGCCTGCACGCCAGACTGGACACTCCTTCCACATCGACCACAGCCACTCCTTCCCTAAGAAGATCTACGGGACTACGTCTGCGCAGACCAGGGGAAAGGGGTGTTGTGTACCGAGACTGTCCACCAGCAGGTGGCGCTGCACAGGCCTTCCCTGATTGGCCCTTACATCCGGTGGGAGAATCCTGGTTACCCCATTGGTTCCTCGACTGACAGCTATCAGTATAAATAGCTGTCAGCCGGGTTTTTTGTTGCTCTGTTCTGTAAGTTACTGTTACGAATAAAAGGGTTAAACGTTCAGCAGCCTCCTTGTACTTCATTACCTCAGAACTTAAAACTTTGCAACAATGTTTTGTAGATTGAAGTGATTGTAATGCTTCCCATTTCTCCTCTTAAGTGAATGAATTGATTTTTTTCTCCTATTCTTTGCTACCTTTTTTTTTTGGCTCAACTAAAACCTTTTTTTATTTTAATAATCCTCCCTTCTACTGCTTATCAAATTTTATTAAAGACATTTAGAGACTTTTGTTTTCCTTAAGCCTGAAACAAATAAGATAAAGTTGAATCTGCCATTCAGAAGCCAGAACTTGGTTTTTTTCTCTTTTTGAAACAATGTATCCTTTGTTATATTTCCTTTGATTCTACTGATGTTGTAACTGGACTGTTCTTTTGCAGGTGTCTTTGTGAAATATTTTGGGCAAGGGAACAAAAAGAAAAGAAAAAGATAGAACCCTTCCTTTTTGAAAAAAATTAAAAGAATCTTGTGTTAAAGTAAATTCAAAATAAAAGTACTTTTGTACATAAAAGAGACATTGAAGGTGAGAGTGGCAGTGGACTTTAGACTTTTTCTTCTCTTCTTGGAAATATGTATCAATATGCAGATGAGGAAACCCTATGTTTTCAAGATTTTTTGGATGGAATTCAAAATATATTGGAAGCATTTGAGAGATTTGATAAGAAGTTGGATAGACTATTGTCTTGCACAGCAAAAGATGAAGGGGTTGGAGCCCCAAAACTTAAAGAAGAGAATGAAGATATAGAAGAAAAAGGTAAGATAACAGATGAACTTACTAATGGAGCATTCATGAGTGAAAGGGAATATGGAAAAGTAAATTTGATAATCTGGAGCTCTATCCCTCTTGTCAAGATATGGATTTGATGATAGAATTAAGAAGAGAAACAGCTTCAGAAATACGTCTGATAATCAAAGACATGTTAATTTCAACACCAGCTCAAGGGCAATGAGACTATATGAGAGATCTTTTAAGCAAAAAAGTGCAGAGAATTTTTTTTGAAAACTTTATAAAGAAGTTAATAAGAGAATTGATGCAACAACTGGCAAAAGAGATAAGATTGTTTTGTTACTGGAAAGATACAGGCTGATAATGAATGTTGATAATTAAAAACTTTGTTAATTTTTGGTGATTAACAAGTAGGATTTTGTAGATGCTTTTAGAATGTTTCTTTAAATATTTATTCGTTAATAAATAATCTATTATGATAATAATAATGAAATAATAATTTCAACTAGTAAAAGCAATTTGGATATAATCTACAAATTGGGACCTGGGAAAAAGATTTATCAATTTTACTAATAAATTTGTGTTTAGATTTTATTATAAAGATGTAATCTTTCTTGGGTCAGATGAGAGGAGATGTGATATAAATAGTAAAAAAAATTTAGATAACTACAATGACAAGAAGGAAATGTTAATAATTTCTACATGTGTTGGCATTGGTAAAAGCAATAAGATATAAGCCTTAAATAGTGAGGTGGTGGGGGGGAAAGGAATATGTTATAAAAGGGTAATTAATTATTATTGGAGGTTTATTGAAATAGCTAATGAATGCCAGTAGATGGTTGTGTCTTTAAATACAAATGATTCCAGATAAAAGCACGTTTAAATAATTCTAGTCAAATGAGAATGATGGTACATTGATAGTAAAATACATAAAGATTTTTGATTTAAAATGTACAATTCAATATGAAGGAAGTATAAATAATGATTGCAGTAGTAATGCACGAAATCTATTTGTAACCAATCAACATGCTTTCTACAAGATGTAATGAAGAATGATTCTTTTTTGTGTTTTTGTTTTTGTTTAATTAAAACAATAAAAAAATTCAAAAATTTCAAAAAGGAAAGCTTGCCAATCCAACAACAAATCATGACCTTCTAACGTCAATAATCTAGAGTTTCTTAACATTATCCATTCCCATGCTGTAGTTGATTATTGATTGCCTGATTTTGCCTAGTACATGTATGTATATATTCCTCGTAGATAAACCACTATTTGAAAGACAAACTTGTTTATTCTATTTTGCTCCTGGATTGTCTCAAAATAGCCGCACTGTGTTCACTCCCCTTGTCTAGGTTATTTATGAAGATGGTGAAGAGTACTGTGCCCAAGATAGAGCCTTGATGTATCCCTGCATACTTTCCTCCATGTAGATGTACTTCCATTGAGGGCCACAAGCTGAGTGTTGTTGGTCAAACAACTGCTATCCATCTGCTTGTGGTACTATTTCACATTGTTTTATTTTACCAGGAAGTACTGCGTTCCCCCCAAAATAGGACATGTCCTGATACTAAGCCCAATGGGGCTTTTCAGGATACGGGCTAAAATAAACCTCCCCCCCAAAATACCCCTCCCCCCAAAACTACTAAAACAACCCTGCTGGCCATGAACCTGACCTTGTCCGGGGAGGGCTATGGAGGTTTCCATGCCCCCCCCATGGTGGCCCTCTGGAGTTGGGCCAGGCCCAGCTGATCCATGGATTCTTCAGCAGCCCGCTGCCTGGCCTGGGCGCACACCACCAGACCCAACCGCTGGCCTCGCACTTTGGCAGTGGCTTCAGATCCAAACTTAGCACCTCCTGCCTGCACGGTAGGTACCTCCTCAGCCAGGCAGAATTCCTGCCCGCCAGTGCCCCGTTTCAATTCATGAGTCATGGTGGTGGTGGCAGCAACGGAGGCATGCTTGGGGCAGCTGCCTTGGTGAGCCACCTGTTGCCCTCCCCTATCCTGGTTGCTGGGGGACTTCATGCTGCTGGTGCCTGAGCAGTTTCCAATGCTGCCAGGCTTGGACCTCCAGGCGACTCTGCAGCAGCACCAGAGCGTGGTGCTGATGATGAAGTAGATGGCGGCCACCCACAGCCAATCTCAGCGCCTCCATCCACCTGGCCTGCAGCAGGTCGGGCACCACCAACACCTCCATGCTGCTGGTGGCCATGGCCATCACCAGTTTTTGGACCAGCACCCGGGCAAAGCCGCTTTCAAGGCGCAGGAAGGTGCTTGGTTCCCGCCACTTCGTCCTCCGGCAGGTAGTGGAGATTTGCTGCTCTGACCAGGAACGGATGGGTTGCCCCACCTGCCAACCCCCAAATTGCAGAACAGCACATCCTATCTTTCCAGCTCCATCACATTCCTTGCCGTTGTGTCCAGGGAAACACTGAGAAGTTTGAACTCGTGAGAAGGGTTTTTTTACAACATGTTTCCCTCGACACCATGGCAAGGAATGTGATGGAGCTGGAAAGGTAAGACACACATCGCACTTCTCGCCCGCCCCACCTGCCACCTGCCAGAAAACAATTAACTCTCCCTTGATAATAAGCCCAAAGTCATATTTCATGGGTCGAAAAAAAATAAGACCCTGTCTTATTTTTGGGGAAACCCAGTATGTTGTCCATGATAATGGACTACATTATCAAATGCCTTACTGAAATGTAAGTGTACTATATCCAGCATTTCCTTGACTGAATATAATATAATATAATATAATAAAATTCTTTATTGGCCAAATGTGATTGGACACACAAGGAATTTGTCTTTGGTTCATATGCTCTCAGGGTACATAAAAGGGAAAAAAGAAAAAAGTACATTCATCAAGAATCATAAAATACAACACTTAGTGATAGTCAAAGGTTACTAATAAGCAATCAAATCATGCTAGGAAACAAACAGAACAATATAAATCATAAAAAGAATTCCGCTTCTGCTGCTGATCATGACAGGCAGGGTCTGCTCGCCCCGCGCTCTCCTGGTGGGCCCCTCACCCCTTGGGGGGCACAGGATGCCCCGTAGAGGCTCCTGCCAAAGGGGCGGCACCGCGGGGGATCCCCTGAGTCGGCGGTGGCTGGGGGGGGCCCCTGCATCGCCCTAGGCATCGGGAAGCATGATGGGGAGGCGCTCCGGCGTCTTCGTGAGGAGGCAGCTGGAAGAATGAGCGATCAGAAGGACGCGGCTGCAGTGCGGTGAGGTGGAAACTTCTCTCCATTCCCTTTGTCTGCTTGTAAAGAAATTGCCAGCTAATTAAAACTCTCTTTCAACTCGGTTTGGAGAAGCGCGGCTGGAGGGAGGGGGATTCCCCCCCCCTCAGACAGGTGGCTGTAAACTGTTTTCGCTCTCAGCCCTAGGGGAGGAGGCAGGGATAGAGCCAACTAATGACGCCACGCTCATAGCAAAGGCGAATTTTGGACTGTAACCCTATAAATGAAATGATGATTTGAAAACTTTGGAAACTTTGAAAACTTTTAATTATGCCTCCTAACCCTGAAGCTGGCAGGGCAAGATGGCACACTTCCGTTGTCTTTATAAACAGTGAAAATTGACTCCACCTATAGAATTTCAGGCTTCCGGTCTTTGTCTCCATGCTACTCAGACAAACCTCTTGTTGATTTGGATTTTTTGGATTCCCTGGAGTGAAGGACTTATTACTCCATTGCCAGAAAGTGTGACCAGAAAAATCTCCTTCTGCCTGGACCTTTAGTCTTCTGAACTCTCTTGGCGGTTCTACCCCTCTGACTGATCTTTCTCTGCATTGACTCTGAACTCTTTATTGTTCATAAAATGTCACGTAAAAAACCACCACCTGGGAAGCCCAGCTTTGCTGCCTCTGCCCCGACATCCACAACATCTAGTCCCAGTATACAACCAACGATAACATCTTTGATGCAGCCTAAAACTACTGAGACTGATTTTCAACAAATGTTTCAACAAATCCTAGAGGGACAAGAGGAGATAAAAAGGCAATTAAAAGAGATGAAAGAAGAACTTAAAGAGAACCAGGACCAGACCAGCAAAAACTCACAGAGACTGGATCTTTTGGAGGGGGGGACAGCTGAGATGAGGGGGGGGGGATGGAAGGGGTGCAGAAGGGGAACAAAGAGCTTGAGATCCAACAGATGAAAATAGAATTTGAAAGAATGTCCTTTTACCTTAGATTTCAAAATGTGGTTGAGACAGATGATGAAGATATAAGGGACATTATGACAAGCATTTTAGCTGAATACATTCACAAAGAGAAGCAACAGATGGGGTGGAAACTAGATCTGGTTTGTAGAGTAAATTCTGCATATGCTAGAACACACAATGTACCCAGGGAGGTACACATTAGATTTCTTAGAAAGACCACAAGAGATGAAATCCTGAGTGCACAAAGGGGGCAAGTTCTGAAATACCAAGATAGGGAAATAACCATTCTGAAACAGATCCCCAAGAAAGTGAGGGAGAAAAGGAAAAACTATTCATAACTAGCGAAGAAACTTTACCAGAAGGGGGTGTGGTTCAGATGGTTGATGCCTGAAGGTATGCTAATATTCTGGGAGGATACAAGAATTAGAATTAACACAACCATAGAGGAACAAGCCTTTATGGAAAAAAATAAAGCACTCCTAGATAAACCAGATGATCTTGCACCAGACATATAGGACATGGGAGGGGCCGGAGCTCTGCCAGCGGGGGGAGAAGGGGCAATACCAAGAAAACTCAGATCACAGAAATGAGCAAGAAAATCTGCTTGATATAAAGTGATTGAAATTATTACCTGAATTTATATGCTGACTAAATATTGCTATTTTGTATTGAATTTTGTTTAAATGTATACTATGAGTATGGGGGGAGGGAACACCTGCCGCACACTGCAACTGCCAAAATTTGTAACCTTTTCCATTACCCCTTTCCTTTTTATTCCCTAAAAATCAATAAAATTTTGTTTAAAAAAATATAAATCATAAAAATACAAGCAACGTGGCTATAGTCATAAGTGGGAGGAGATAGGTAATAGGAAGGATGAGAAGAATAATAGTAATACAGTCTTAGTAAATAGTTTGACAGTGTTGTGGGAAAGAACGTTGGTCCGTACCTGAACGTTTCTTTTCTGCAGTGAAGGCGGGAGGGACTACAGCTGGTTTAGTCACAGCCTGATTGGTCCAGAGACTGAGATAATTTTCTTAAAAACACCATCCTTCCCTACTGGCTCCCAGTTTCCTCGAGGTCGATGGAGAAGCTGTAATCTTATGTAACACAAAACAACTGGAGACACATATACATATACCCCACGACCACCCCTCGCCTGCCTAACTGAACTTACTAGGGCGGGATGTAGCCCCTCCCGCCTTCACTGAGAAAAGAAACATTCAGGTAAGGACCAGCGTTCTTTTTCCTGAAGCTCGGCGGGAGGGGCTACAGCTGGGACATACCCAAGCTAAGTCCCAGGGTGGGATGAAGACCACAGGAGAGGGGAGGTTGTCACCTGCTGAATAACTTGACGCCCGAAAGATGCGTCCGCAGAGGCGAAATGGTCCAAACAATAGTGACAGATAAAGGGCGTTGGGGAGGCCCAGGTGGCCGCCCTGCAAATGTCCTCCAGGGGAGCCCTAGTGGCCCATGCAGCCATGGCAGCGGCACTTTGGGTGGAATGGGCCATTATCCCTTGGGGAGGAGTCTTCCCTAAGGCTAAATACACCTCGCTAATGGCCTGTCTCAACCATCTACCAATGGTGGTAGACAAAACTCTAGCACCCATTGTGCTGGGCTGAAAGGATAGAAAGAGTGCCTCTGATCGGTGGAAGGAGGATGTGCATCTAAGGTAGATGCACATAGCACATCGTACATCCAGCCGGTGCCACAGGTGTTCCCTCATGTGAAGGAGAGGGCAGAAGTTAGGTCCTCGCTATGCATCGGCGCTACCCCCCACTGCGGGGAGGCGGAACCAGACTGTCCCAGATGGTTCTGCCCCAGGCGACTGATGGAACCGGATAGGTTCCAGATGGAGCTTGGGCCACTTCCTGTAGCCCTGACCCACTCCCGGATGGAGGACCTAGTAGCCGCTTGAAATAGGGCGGCTGCTGGGGCCTTGGACCGGGTAGCGCCTTTGCGGCCTCTCCTGCGGCAACGAACCACCCTGGCTCCTTGGTTTACCGAGGAGCTGAGGGTGATGAAATGCCACAAGAGACACCTAGAAAGCAGGTGGAGGTCCTCACGCTCCGAATCTGACCGAACACAGGTAAGAGCCTATTTACGGACCTACCTTGTGGCACTGAGAGCGGCCAAACGTAGACACTGTGCCGCTCTTATTGCGTCCGCAGATAACCGCCCTGCCGCCCTGTTTCGGGTGACCCGCTCCCTCCTATCACAGAGGCCGTGGGAAGCCCCTTTGCAGAGTAGAGCAGAGGAGTTTGGGGAATATCTGCAGGACAAAATCGCTCAGATCCGGAGTGGATGGGCCCCCTTCAGAGGACCAGGGGAGACGTCGGAGGCAAATCTTGAGGCACCACGCTGGGAGGAGTTTGACTCTGTTGCCCCCGAGGATTTGGACAGGTTACGTGGGCGACTGCGAGCCACTACATGTTTACTGGACCCGTGTCCCTGCTGGCTTGTACTGGTATCCTGGGAGGTTACATGAGGCTGGCTCCTGGGTCTTGTGAACGCTTCATTGGAGGAGGGGTCCTTACCGGCCGCCTTGAAAGAGGCGGTGGTGAGGCCCCTACTCAAGAAGCCTTCCCTGGACCCGGCGGAGCTAGCTAATTATCGTCCCATCTCCAACCTTCCCTTTTTAGCGAAGGTTGTAGAGAGTGTGGTGGCACAACAGCTCCCACATCACCTGGAGGAAACCGACTATCTAGACCCGCGCCAGTCCGGCTTCCGGCCCGGTCACAGCACAGAGACGGCCTTGGTCGCATTGGTGGATGATCTCTGGAGGGCCAGAGATAGGGGCTGTTCCTCTATCCTGGTCCTATTAGACCTATCAGCGGCCTTCGATACCATCGACCATGGTATCTTATTGCGCCGGCTGGAGGGGGTGGGAGTAGGGGGCACCGTTTTGCGGTGGTTCTGCTCCTACCTCTCCGACCGGACGCAATGTGTGTTGGCAGGGGAGCAGAGGTCGACCCTGAGGCCGCTCACTTGTGGGGTGCCGCAGGGGTCGGTCCTCTCGCCCCTCCTGTTCAACACATATGTGAAGCCGCTGGGTGAGATCATCCGTGGTTTTGGGGTTGGATACCATCTGTACACGCTGATGACACACAGCTGTACATCTCCACCCCAAACCACCCCAACGAGGCCGTCGAAATGATGTCCCGGTGCTTGGAAGCCGTACGGGTCTGGATGGGTGACAACAGACTCAAGCTCAACCCCTCCAAGACGGAGTGGCTGTGGCTTCCGGCCCCCCGGTTCAACCAGTGGACTCCATCCCTGGCCATAGGGGGCGAACAACTGCCCCCCGTGGAGCGGGCACGCAATTTGGGCGTCCTCCTTGATGCCCGGCTGTCAATGGATGACCATATGGCAGCCGTGGCAAGGGGGGCGTTCCACCAGGTTCGCCTGGTGCGCCAATTGCGCCCCCTATTGGACCGGGACGCCTTACGCACAGTCACTCATGCGCTGGTGACATCTCGCCTGGACTACTGCAATGCTCTCTACATGGGGCTCCCTTTGAGATGCACCCGAAGACTACAGCTAGTTCAGAATGCGGCCGCGCGGGCTATCATGGGGAGGACCAGATACTCCCATATAACACCACTCCTGCGCGAGCTGCACTGGCTGCCTGTGGTTTTTCGGGTGCATTTCAAGGTGTTGGTTACCATCTTCAAAGCGCTCCATGGCACGGGACCTAGTTACCTGCGGGATCACATCTCACCTCATACATCCCTGCGACCAATCCGCTCCCACAGGGAGGGACTCCTCCTGGTACCGTCCACTAAGCAGTGTCAACGGGCGGCGCCCAGGAGTAGAGCCTTCTCTGTGATGGGCCAACCCCTCTGTAATGACCTCCCCCCCGATATTAGAACTACTACCGACCTCCGCTCCTTCCGACAGAAACTTAAGACCCACCTGTTCCAACTAGCTGGCCTAGCTGACTTATAGTCCCACTTTCAACCTCCTGGCAAACATCTTATTTTGGGTAGTTTTTAAGGGTAATTTTTAATTTTTATTCGAATTTTAATTTATTATTGTACAGTGCATATCCTACCTCCTCCGTCTATTTATGTATCTATGTATATCTATATTTTTGGATCCACATTGTTTTTAATATGACTGTACACCGCCCCGAGTCCTGTTTAGGAAAGGGTGCGGTCTATAAATTAAAGTATTATTATTATTATTATTATTATTATTATTATTATTATTATTATTATTATTATTATTATTATTATTATTATTATTATTATTATTCGCACCGGAAAACAACCGGCAACCAGTGCAGGCCGTCTAAAAGGGGTGTGACATGGGAGCACCTAGGTACCCCCATGACAATCCGTGCGGCCGCATTCTGGACCAGCTGAAGCCTCCGGGTGCTCTTCAAGGGCAGCCCCATGTAGAGAGCATTGCAGTAGTCCAGGCGAGAAAGGACGAGGGCATGAGTGACTGTGCACAGAGCATCCCGGTCCAGGAAGGGGCGCAACTGGCGTACCAGGCGAACCTGGTAAAAGGCCCCCCGTGGTCACGGCCGTCAGGTGTTCTTCTAAACTAAGCCGCGTATCCAGGAGGACTCCCAGATTGCGGCCTTCTCTGAGGGGGCTAAAATTTCTCCCCCTATCGTCAAAGATGGAACAAGATGTACAAATCGGGATGACGGGAACCACAGCGACTCAGTCTTGGAGGGATTGAGCTTGAGTCTATTTCTCCCCATCCAGATCCGCACAGCCTCCAGGCATCGGGACATCACGTCGAGGGCATCATTTGGGTGGTTTGGGGTAGAGATGAAAAGTTGGGTATCATCAGCATATTGATGATACCGTACCCCAAAACCACGGATGATCTTGCCAAGCGGTTTCATGTATATGTTGAACAGGAGGGGTGAGAGAACCGACCCCTGGGGCACCCCACAAGTGACGCGCCTGGGGATCGATCTCTGCCCTCCAGTCAACACAAACTGTGACCGATCTGACAGGTAGGAGGAGAACCACCGTAAAACGGTGCCTCCCACTCCCAACCCCCCGAGTCGTCGCAGTAGGATACCATGGTCGATAGTATTGAAAGCCGCCGAGAGGTCTAATAGGACCAGGACAGAGGAACAGCCCCTGTCCCGGGCCTGCCAGAGATCATCGACCAACGCAACCAATGCCGTCTCCATGCTTTACCTGAAACCCAACTGAAACGGATCCAGGTAGAAAGCTTCATCCAGGTACTGGGGAAGCTGACGTGCTACCACACTCTCGACAACCTTCGCTACAAAGCGATTGTTGGAGACCGGACGATAGTTGGCTAAAGAAGCTGGGTCCAGGGAAGGCTTCTTGAGGAGGGGCCTCACCACCGCCTCCTTCAAGGTGGTGGGAAAGAACCCCTCTCGCAATGAAGTATTGGTAATTCCCTGGAGCCAGCCTCGTGTCACCTCCCAGGAAGCCGAAACTAACCAAGAGGGACACGGGTCCAGCACACAAGTGGCAGCACTGAGTCTCCCCATAATCCTGTCCATGCCTTCAGGGGTCACAGGGTCAAACCCATCCCAGATTGTCTCCTCAAAATTCATCCCCGTCGGCTCGCCCGAATCTACCCAGTCAGAGTCCAAGCCTGTCAGGATCTGAGCGATTTTATCCTGCAGATACTGAACAAATTCTTCAGCCCTACCCTGCAAGGGCTCTTCCCAGGTTCCTTGGTTAAGTAAGGAGCGGGTCACCCTAAACTGTGGACGTGATAAGAGCGGAAAAATATTGCCGTTTTGCCGCTTCTATCGCCACTAAGTAGGATTTAATATAAATTCTTACTAGTGTTCGATCAGATTCGGACCGGCTGGCCCTCCAGCCACTCTCTAGGTGTCTTTTCCGGCGTTTCATCTCCCGAAGCTCCCCAGTAAACCAGGGAGCCATCCGGGATCGACACCAGGTCAGAGGCCGCAAAGGCACAACACGATCCAAAGCCCCAGCGGCAGCCCTATCCTAGGCTCCCACTAGGGCTTCGGTCGAGTTGTGAGCAAGGGATTCAGGAAAAGTCCCAAGCTCCATCAGGAACCTTTTGGGGTCCATCAGGTGCCTGGGGCGGAACCATCTAGTCAGTTCCCCCTCCCTGCGGCGAGGGGTAGCGGTATGGAAGTCAAGCCTGATGAGTAAATGATCAGACCATGACAAGGGTTGAATAGAAATATCCCCTAAATCTAGATCATTCATCCACTGCCCAGAGAATAAAAACAGGTCGAGCGTGTGTCCCCCATTATGGATGGGGTCTTGAATTAACTGAGTTAAGTCCATAGCTGTCATGGAAGCCATGAACTCCCGAGCTGACTCGGATGTCTCGCCAATGGAGGGCAGATTGAAATCCCCCAGGACCATGAGCCTGGGGAAATCAACCGCCAATCCAGCTAATACATCCAGCAGCTCCGGCAGGGCCGATGAAACATAGCAGGGAGACAGGTATGTAACAAAAAGGCCCACCTGAGCTCCAAGGCCCCACTTCACAAAGAGGGACTCACGCCCGCCTATCTGAGGCACAGTGACCTCATGAGGTCTGAGACTTTCCCTAATAACCACCGTTACCCCCACGCCCCTTCCCTGGGCTCTCGGCTGGTGAAACACCTGGTGGGCATAGTTTGCTAAGGGGCACACCCCCCCCTCATGGCCCAACCAAGTCTCCATAATGCACGCCAGGTCCGCTCTACCCTCCTGTATGAGGTCGTAAATTAGGGGAGCCTTATGTACCACAGACCTGGCATTAAGCGACACCAGCCGGAGACCAGGGTCCTGTAATCCCGAGCACCCGGGGGTGCAAGAAGGGCGATGAGGGTCGGAACGCGCGATTGCTCTCAAACAGCAAACCCACGTCCTCTGAACATCATTTGGCCCTCGGCCCCCACCATATCTGCCTCTCCCAAAAACAGTAGAGATGGTGAACTCCCCAATGGAATGGCTTAATGTCTCCCCCGGAATCCCAACCCTTCCTAGCCCTCCCAACCCACGCCCATTAGTTAGCGCTGGCCTGTGCCCTGGCAGACTCCCCCCCAATCCTGTCTGAGCCATCCGAATAAACCTACCCGTCCCCCACTTAAAATTTGGTTTAAAAGCCCCTGTAAAAAACCCTTAAGAAGTCTCTTCTTCGCATGCCACCTCTCGGGATCCCAAGATCCATCATTAAGGAAGCGTCTTGATAGATCAGAAGGCCATCCTCGGGAAAGGGGGAGTTCCCAGAGGAAATAAAGTTCTGTCACAGTATAGCATAGAGGAGAGTGTGGCATCAACCAAATGGGATGACATCATGGGGGAGATGGAATGAGGAGATGACATGTCCACGGGGGGGGGGGCAGCCGGCAGTGTTCAAGGGGGTAGCGGGAAGCTTATGTCCATCATAAAAATTGTCGATGTTGGGGACAATATGTAAGGGTAACGGCCAACTGTCCAAAATCGCAGCAGATGCTAGCTTGCGAGGTGGTAAAGCGGCCAGTGATGGCGGCAATGAGTACAGCGGTGGCATCGGCGGCTGCTCCAACTCCAACTCCAACAGCTAAGCTCCGCCTACGCCAGCCGCACTCACATCCATCGCCAGGGCCGCACTCCGTTGACCCAGTCCATAATATCACAGGAGGGGGGGGGGCAAATGGCCAAATGGCACAGAACGGTGGCCCAGGCAATGGCAGTAATACCAGGGGGGGCACAATGAAACACCCCCCTCCAGCCACGCCCACGCCAGCTCCCAAAGCCATCTTCCGCTGGCATTAGTATCCATGCCAGCTGCCTCAGCCACTCCCCGCTGATCTAATTTATCATGTTCACAAGCAAGGAGGAGAGGGGGGCAGCAACCGGGATAACACCACGGCATGGGGAGAGGCAGCTATAGAGACCCCAAACCAGGCATCCCACCGCCACCACTGGCCTTCCCCATGCCGGCTGCAGAGACCCCAGGCCAGGCGTCCCGCCGCGTGTCCCACCGCAGCTGCTGACCACACCCACGCTGGCAGCCGACCGATGCTCTCCATTCTCCTTTCACCGCCCCATTTCACTCACGATGTTCTGGGTATAAGGCAGGACATCTCAGCTCAGGGTATCCCCCGAGGTCCCAGGAAGTTCTCATAACTGGACCTGGAACCAACGATGAAATAGGGTACCCCTGCAACCCCCAAGAAGGACAATCATCTCCCCGAAGCTCTCCTCAAACGCGACAGAACACCATCTTGGGCATGGGTAGTAGGGAAAAAAAGCTTTTCTTTTCCTAAAGAAAAATGGTGACGAGAAAGGCTACCTTCAAGGTGAGGAATCTGAGGTGAACTGTCCTAAGTTGTTTGAGGAGACACCCGTGAGGGCCCTGAGCATGGTAGAGAGGTCCCACGTTGGAAAACGATAGTAGGGGGACGCAAGTTCGCCGCCCCTCTGAGGAACCGTTTTACTAAGGGAACCTGGGCCAAAGAAAAATGACCATCCCCTGCCAGAACGGAGGAGAGGGCAGCCATCTGCCTATGTAGGGTCTTATGGGAGAGGCCGAGATCTAGACCGTCTTGAAGGAACTCAAGAACCTGAGGAATGAGCCAGAGAGAGATTGACTCCCTCACACCAGGAGGTGAACGCCGACCACGTGGAATTATATATCCATGTGGTCGATGGTCGCCTGGCTGCTTCGATGGTGGAGAGAACCTATGGAGGCGCCGCTCAATGCCAGGCAGTCAGTTGAAGCCACTGGGGCTCCGGATGAAAAAGGACCCCCTGGCACAGGGTGATCTCCTCCTGAGGAATCCTCCACGGGGGAGAGATGGACAGCTGAAGGAAGTCTGCAAACCAAGGCCGTCTTGGCCAATATGGGGCTACTAGGACGATATGTGTCCTCTCTATCATTACCTTTCTCAGGGTCCCCTGGATCACAGGAAGAGTGGGAAAGGCATAAAGGAGGCTCCGAGGCCATGGACTTCTGAGTGTGTCCGCCCCTTCCGCATTGCGCGTTGGGAAGTGGGAGAAGAACCGGGGCAGTTGGGCATTGGTCGGGCTTGCAACAACAATTGGTTGCCGAAGGGGTGGCAAATCTTGTGGAAGAGCACTGGAAGCAGCTGCCACTTGCCGTGATCGACTGTCGCTCAACTCAGCCAGTCGGCCTGATGATTGGCAACTCCTGAGATGTGGTCTGATGCTATTGAGGCCAGGTTCTTCTCCGCCCAGAGTCCAAGCTTCTGAGCTTCCAGCCAGAGACATTTGGAGTGAGTCCTCCCTTGGCGATTTATGTGCACCTTTGTGGCTACATTGTCTGTCAAGAGGAGGACATGTTGGTTGGCAATCAAGTCTCAAAATTGCAAGAGTGCAAGGCGTGCTGCTGTCAGCTCCAGCCAGTTGATATTGTGGCGAAGGTCTGATTTCGACCAATGACCCTGCGCCAGTCTGGATTCCATCAAGGCCCCCCAGCCGTAAAGGCTCGTGTCTGTGGTGACAGTAATGCAATCTGGTTCCCAAATGTTGGAACCGTGAAGTAGGCCAGAGATATCCACCACCTCAGAGACTAGTGGGGATCCGGAGGCAGTCTGACTAGACGCAAGGAGTTGCTCATGCGATGATGTTGGTAGGGGATGAGCAGCCATTGAAGTGTTTGAGAGTGGAGACGTGCCCAGGGAACTATTCCTATGCATGACACCATCTTGCCCAGGAGGCGAGCCAAGGTCAGGATGGAAAGTGACTGACCTGCGCGGACATGACATGCCAAGGATTGGGGACTTTTGAGATGATCCGGAGAGAACCAAACAAGTCTTGCTACAGAGTCTATCACTGTTCCTAGGTATTGGATTCTTGTTGAGGGAGAGAGATGACTTTTGGAGAAGTTGATGGGAAACCCCAGAAAATAAAGAGTTTGGATGGTCAGTTTCAGGTTGTGGATAGCCTGCATGCGGGATTGGGCAAGGAGGAGCACATCGTTCAGGTAACAATGGAATCTCACCAGATGGGAATGCAGGTGAGCCGCCAGATCTGCTAGGACCTTTGTGAACATGTGCGGGGCAGAGGCTAGACCAAATGGGAGCGCCCTGTATTGGAAGTGACGTCCTTTGTGGGAGAATTGGAGGATTCTGATTGGCTTCGCTCCCAATATTTCGTGAGTGGGGGGGGGGACTGTCAGCTCCGCAGACGGTTCATGCAAAAGAGCTGCAGAAATTACTTAAATATAATGGGGTGGCAGGAGTTAGTTCACATGATTTAGAACACTTAGTAGGTGAAATAGGTTGTCAATGTCCCTGGTACCCCGAGGAAGGAACTTGGGAATTAGGGGACTGGGTAAAAATTGGAATACAATTACATACCGAGCCACGAGCTCCCATTCAACATTTATTGTTGTGGCAAAAATGCAGGGATATAATAGAGAAGGTGAGGACTCATAAACTCAAGGCACCGTTCCCACCGCTCTCTTTAATCCCAGAGGAGGGATTTGCTCCACCTCCATATATGCAACTAGCTTTGCCAGCACCAACTACATTGAAGCCAGGGGAAGTTAGTTCCCCAACTGCTCCCATACTAAGTGGTTCTTCACAAGGATCAATGGGTGTGGTCTGAGCAGGATTTCAAAAGAACAAAGGAAAGGAAACCTCACAGGACAAGAACTTGCAGAAGGGCAAGTACAATCATTTGATCCTCAGGGACAAGTCCAATATCAGTGGAATCCGCTACCATACCAAGTACTAAGAGAATTTCAGAAAAGTATCACTGAAACGGGATTACATTCTACCTATACGGCAGGCATGCTGGAAGGTATTTCTAATGGTTATCAGTTGATCCCACAAGACTGGAAAGATCTGTTTAGAATGCTTCTTACACCCACACAATATGTAGTTTGGGATTCAGAATACCAAAGAGAGGCAATACATGCAGGAAACAATTCAGGAGGGCAGGAGAGGCTTATTCTGATTTTATTGATAAATTACAAGAAGCCATCCAACGGCAAATAGATAATGAAGAAGCTCGTGGGGAATTGATGAAACGACTAGCTTATGAACATGCTAATGCAGATTGTTGTAAAGCTTTGATGTCTATTATAAATAAAGGAGAATATACTTTAGTGGACATGCTGAAGGCATGTTCAGACATAGGCACAAATGCCTTTCAAAAAGGCCACTTTGGCAAGCCCAAAGGAAATTAATTAATTAATCAGGAAGACAAATATATCTCTCTTCCAGGAGTTGTTATCTTAATGCCATCTCAATTGAAAGGTCCCTTGCCTGTTAATACCATGGGGCTGGTGCTTCCTCGCTCCTCCGCCGGTAAACAGGGGATTTTTGTAATCCCGGGGGTTGTAGATTCTGATTATGAGGGAGTCATAATGATACAATTTGAAACAAATATGCCCATGACTTTAAATAAGGAGGATTCTTGGGCGCAATTAGTAATTGTTCCATATGTACTACCGGCGGGTGGGCAACAAAGGGTTAGAGGGAGGACCACACGTCCCTGGTTGTTTTCCCGATTATGCTGTCTCCTCCATTCTTTCTAAGTAATTCCATTTTTTCCTCATTGTGCTGTTCTTTATTTGTTGTTCCTTGTATTATGTTTTCCAATTTTTGAACTATATGATCTATACATCCAAATATTTCCTTCATCTCCTTGTGTTGTTTTTTTTATAAAATTCTTAATGTCTTGGTAGATCAGCTCCATTTCATTGTCTCCACTTGTTCCCATTTTACAGTCAATCCAATTTTAAAAAAGAAACCCAGGGTTTATCCATTCCAGTCACTTTAATTTGCTCAACAATATTCAGAATCATCTGATTAAAATTCATGTTAATTGTATAAGTCTCCAGTGATTTTAAGGTAGATACTTATGATCCAACATTTTAAACAGTCCCAAAGTTGCAAAGCTTTCCTTTTAGCAGCAGATGACGCTCAGATTTCAACTTTGTACTGCCTCTCTGCATAATGCTAATAGTCCAATTTTAATTGTTTTAAATTATAAATCCAGTAGTAGTGCAACATTTATAATTGTAAAAAAACAAACTCCAGATTGATTTCCAGTATTTTGTTAAATACCTTTTCAATCCAACATCTTCACTTTGAGAGTTCAATTTTCTTTTCCTTGATTTTCTTTTTAAAAATTCTCTTGTTAAATATTCTGGGTTTTTATTTTAAAATGTGCTTGTTCCGCCACTCGGCAATAATTCTCATATGGTTACCCCTTTAATTTCTTGGGGGTCATTTTTCAATAAAAAATGCTGTCTTATCCAGTTCACAAGCCACTCACTTTCTCTCCTCCTGCACAGACTTAGGTTTTCAGGCTGTCTTTGGCTTCATGACAGCTGCTACTGCTCCATGTCATTGGCTGAGGGGACTTCCTAATCAGGGGGAGAGAGGTGGTTCCCCTCTATCTGCTAGGCAGTCCCCTTTTGTTTCGCCACTCCTACAGACTGGCTATGGTGCAAATTTGGATCCCCCGATAAGGAGAGATCGGAACTGGCTGGGGAATTTGTGGACCAGGCTACCGATGGCACAGGAAGTACAACTGGAAGAGAGAGTATGTTTTCTTCATCTTGTGGGAAAGCGAGCGGGATAGTCTAGTGATTAGTGTGCCCACAGACAGGGCTCTGAGTGCCTCCTCTGGCATGCATGCCATAGGTTCGTGGTATAGGGTCTCCTGCTTGAGCAGGTGGTTGAATTAGACCTCCTAAGTCCCTTCCAGCTCTGTTATTCTATTCTGAGGCACAAGGAAGCTCTCAGGTAGTGCAGAGTGCTGCATTGGGGTACATCATGTTGCTTCATTGCTTTGATATAAGATTTTGGTAAGTCGGGGGGGGGAGTGAATTGTGCCATCTCTGCAAGCCTTCTCAAAGTTTTGCAAAGCAGAGCCAAGCAAAAACAATCTCATTTCATAGTCTTAGAAGCATGGTAGCTGTGTTACTTCAGAAAGCAGCTTAAAGGTAGCTGTCAGATCGCTAAAAGTGATACTGCCATTCAATTGGGAGGAGCCTTGGAGTTGATTTATTAGCAGTGCCTGTGACAACTGATATTTTACAACTGGTTTTCTGGTGCTGAAGTGCCTTGGGATCACCTCACATTTTGTGGGAATGTTTATGATGGCCATGTGGGACATTTCACTTTAATGTCTAACAGAAGATAGCCATGGGGATGTATGTTTGTTAGGCTCTCAAGGCAGTTGATAAAGGAAACATCTTCACACTTGTGTATTGGCTAAAACCTGCATTCTAACTAATGGGAGGGGTCTCTACTGCTTTAATTCTACTTGCATTGCCTAAGGGGATTCAGATCTTGCTTTGAACTTAATGGTTTCCTTTCTTCTTAATAAAAGGTTCCTTTTGAAATACTCCATTTCAAGAGTCTTCGCTTTCTTAAGTTAGGAGAGGAACCCTTACAGTAGCTCTTCACTTAAAATTTGCTAAGTGAAGTACTTGAATTCCAACCATTTGGAGCACTGTAACTGGGCTGGGTTTATTGTAGCTTTTAGGATTGGTTTTTTTCCAGTCATGTCCCTGCTCCTATTGATTTAGCCTTAAAACTGAATGATGTGAAGCCAGAACAAGTCTGCTTAGAGCAGCCTGCCTAATGATTAACATTTACTTTTTAAAAAGTATTTTCCCAGGGGAAGCTAGAGTTTACAAGATTAAATGTGGAATATGTACAATAATTGTTCTACGGTTTATTTTTCTGGCAGGTAATATCAAGAAACAGGTCTATTCATGCACTGCTTTCACACCCAGTTGTTGCTAATAAGGCTATAGACTATCTGTCTCAGGTCCTAAACCGCTTTGAGATCCATTCCAAGTGAAATTAGTCTTATTCAATAGGAGTATCACTACCCAGGAGCCATGCCATTAGGTCTTCTTTTAGAGTCCATCTCTTCTGGTACAGCAAGCCCATTGAGATAGCCAAGAGGCAGACCTATTAGAACATAGAATAATAGGGTTGGAAAGAACTTTGGAGGTTGTCTAGTCCATCAATCCCCAATCTTTACGGCTTGATGGTCAGGCTGAGGGGGGGGGAGGAAGTGGATCATGCAAGCAGTGGGCTGGCAGATATGTGCACACGCAGCCTTTGCACATGTGGTATTTCCGCCAGCCTGCCACTTGTGCAAGTTGAAGTGTGCATGCACACTCCGGCGACTCACTCACATGGCCCAATTCAAAATAGGCTATGGCCCAGTAGTGGGTCATGGCCCAAGAGTTGGGGACCCCTGGTCTAGATCAATCTTCTCCTCAAACAGGAGACTCTATACTATTCAAGACAAATGGTTGCCCAGTCTCTTTTTAAAAATCTTCAGTGATGGAAGCAAGCCATTTCACAACTTCTGGAGGCAAGCCATTCCAGTGATTAATTATTCACAGTGATAGGAAATTTCTCTTTAATTTCAGGCTGTCTCTCTCTTTAATGAACTTTTACACATTACTTCTTGTCCTATTTTCAGTGCCTTGGGCAATAGGTTGATCCATTGCATAATGAGGGTTGACCAGGTGTGATGGGATTTTTGTATGTTCCTCAGGACGTAGCATCTGATGATTGATCAGACTATTATATCTATCTAGATTTTCAGGGGTGAGTTCTGGCTGGCTTTACTGCCAGTTCAGTTGTGTGCATGCTTCGCACATGCGTGCACATGCACAGTTCAATTAAAATAGTTCTGCGCATGCGCAGAACTAAAAAACAAAACGGTGGTGCCAACGGCGCCGACTGGGGAACCGGTTTGGGAGCGTGGGAAGCCTGGGTCGCTGCCGGTTCCAGCAACCCAGGCCATCATACCACTACCAGTTCGGCCAAACAGGGCCGAACCAGTAGGAACTCACCTCTGTAGATACTACTAAAACTCTTATGCCTGTTTGTAACCTTCAGTTGGGTGAAACGGTACATTATAGGCAACTGTCAGACGTGCCCCAATCTGATCCCTTAGGGAAGTAAAACTCTCAACTCTATTTGGTTGAAGTGAAAAGGCACTTTTACTAAGAGATGCTGATTGCAGTAAAATCAAGCTGAATCTAAAATCCCCATGTGCTAATACAGAACTAAATCCCTGCTTTTCCCTAGCCATCCTCCTGTGGTCCATCTCTATGTAACCAATCTGGCACCCCCAAAATGTTTTGGGAAGTGCTGAGGTGTTTGGGTTGGTGAAATTCCACTCTCAGGGCAAATGGCCTTGAAGATGCCAGCACAGCAGGACAAAACAGATTCCAGAATGTTCTGTTCTTCCTCAACTGTCAAGTTTCCCCTCCCAATTTCCTATAATAGACGTATACACCTTTATTGCCCATTTTTCCCTCCTCACATCCTGGTTGATGGCAGAATGCTGGCAAGGCACCAACCCAAAGCTGGTGGATCTGGCAGGCAACATTTTTTACCAACATGCTTCAAATAAGTAAACTCATGGAATGCATCCAAAATCCAGGCCTCATGACTCACATGAGATTGAAATTTGGCAAATTGTGGCCACTTTAGTGATGGCACACTGTCATCTTACCACAGCTAGCCATGGTCACAGAATCATAAACCATTGTCCCCTGACAGCTTCTTACAAGTCAATGGGGAAATCAGCAAGAAGTTGGTGATGAAGATTGCCCATGTTCCCTGTCAGCTTCTCACAAGCAAAGACTCCAGTGGTGGGTTTCAATTTTTTTAGAACCTCCTCTGTAGGTGTGGCCTGCTTTGTGGGAGTGGCTTTGCCGACCATGTGACTGGGTGGGAGTGGCTTGCCGGCCATGTGACCAGGTGGGAGTGGCTTGCTGGCCATGTGACTGGGTGGGAGTGGGTTGCCGGCCATGTGACCAGGTGGGAGTGGCTTGCTGGCCATGTGACTGAATGGGAGTGGCTTGGCAGTCATGTGACTGGGTGAGAGTGGCTTGCCAGCCATGTGACTGAGTGGGAATGGCTTGGCAGTCATGTGCTGAACTACATGTTCTTTGTTTTGTGTACACAAACATAAAGTACAATCAGTGCAACTGTTAACTATTTATATTGTATATAATCTCTGAAAATGTAAAAGAGAGAAAATATAGGACTCCCCAGTCTGTCCCAACCGCATTTCAGCTTCTGCAACTTCCCTCCACCCTCAAAATCCAGGGCCAATAAATTATATTCCAATCCTACACAACAGAAACAACCCTCCTCCGAACACACAAACACACACACACACACACACACACTGCTGTTTCCATTTCTTTGAAGGATTTTTCAGCACCTGTCCCTGCATAAAGAGGCTCAAGGAAAGATAATCAATTTCATATTGGATTTGGAAGTACTTAGTAGCAAAAGTTCCCACTGCTTTCCAGTGTCTCAAAAGCCCATCATAAAGGCTAGAGTCCATCCTTCTGCTTCTCAGTGCAGAAATCCCTAATATGTTCCAGTAGATTTCAAAAGCATCATTTGGAAGCAGAAACAGCCAAGAGTAGTCACTGCTATATACGGTTTCTGTACTGCTGTGAGTTATATAATTTAAAGTTTCTGCACACTGCTATCAAGCAATTTAAGCCGGAATATACCTCTGAGTAAAGAGGTATTTTGCTTATGGCATTTGTACTTTACTGCAACAAGCAAGCACTCGCCCTCTAAATAAGACAGTCATAATATTAAAACTTGATAAGTGTTCTTAACAAGAAATTCACAATGGTAGCATCTCACATACATTCCAAAAATACTTATATTTGCACACAACCACCTGCTTTGCAGTTCTTGTCTTCTTAACTGATGGTAGACTGAAACCCAATAAATATATCCCCAATGAAAAAGAATAGTATGTCAGAGTACTGAAAAACTCAGCCAAATGGGAAAATCCAAGGAAAAAAATATTGGACTTCCTGCTAAGAAGTAACAATTTATATATAGTATGCACAATTCTTTTAGTTAAATTATTGCTGAACAATTTATAATAGTTGCATCACAATATTATTCTAAGATATTTGCCACTAATGCCCTACTTCCTTCTCTCCTTTGAAATAATGTTTGGTTTTAATTCTCCAATGAATCAAAAGGAATGTTTTATGCTTCCTTGTTACACAGCATTTGTTTTAGCTTTTCATAGCTCTCCCAAAAACCAACCAAGGAAGATAAAACTACAGAAATCTAATACTGTTGTGCACGGCTTTGCACTAAATTATCTGTACAGTAAGCCAAAAATAGTTTAAGATTATAATTAGCCCACCTGTTTCCCCTCCATTAACATTCAAATACAATTTTTTTGTTCAGAGACTGCATGAGTCCTTGCAAAATATCACATTACATCCACATAAAGGGAGCAACAACTCCTCTGTGAATGGGCGGGGAGGAGTTCGGCTTCTCTCTGCCATTTAAAGGCTGCAGCAGGGAGAATCCCAACTTTTTTCCTCTCCCTCCATTCATAGAGGAGCTGTGGCTCCTTTTATGCTCCCCCTGGCCCCCTCCCTCCGGGGAGTCAAAGCATCTGAAAGGGACAGGCAGGCTGCCACAGCTTTACTGAGAAGATATTTCTGAGAAGAGAAACTTATTGGGTCCGGCTGCACCCGAGCTGGTAGAGCGCCCGTGCGATTGGAGCAACCACGCAGCTCACCTCCACTGGCTGTCTCCATGGCGATGGGCGGGCAGTTGCGGGTGCTCCACCAGCTCGGGTGCAGCCAGAAGTTTCTTTTCTCAGAAATGTCTTCTCAGTGGAGCTGTGGCAGCCTGCCTGTCCCTTTAAGGTGCTTCAACCCCCTGGAGGGAGAGGGCCTAGGGGGAGACATAAAGGGAGCCGCAGCTCCTCTGTGAATGGGGGGGGGTAGTTCGGCCATTTAAAGGCTGCAACAGGGAGAATCCCAACTTTTTTCCTCTCTCTCCATTCAGAGAGGAACTGCTCCAGCCTCACACACGCGCGCGCACGCACACACACACACATATGTTGCCTAGTAACCCTAACCTTCACGCTCTTATCTGTGCTCTCCTTGGCTCCCTCACGACTGCAATTGATGTCCCGAATCAGCTTTTGGGCTAATGGGGGCTTGGGTTTCCAGCCCCTGCCGCTTCTGGATGTCTATTGCAGTCGCAAGGAGCCGAGGAGAACACAAAGAGCGTGAAGGTTCTTGGTGCTCCAGGAAGCAGCGAAAGTGGCTGGGAGAGGTGCGTGGCTTGGTTTAGTCTCCCTGGACATTGCAGCAGCAGCCCCAAGTGCATTGATATCAGCATTTTTCGCATTGGGGTGTATTGCAAGAGGGAGGGAATGAAGACCTTTTCCGGCCTGCGCAAAGGACTTCCCCAGACTTGCTTTGCTGAACACGGGCCCGCACCTCCATCACCAACAATCCAGAAAAGGTCTTCACTCCCTCTCTCTTGCAGCACGCCCCGATGCAAAAAACGGCGAGGCCTTGCAAGGTCCCCAAACTTGTCAAAGATGCCGGCCACACCGCATAATCTCCCGCCACCATCCCCACCCCCGCGCCCATGCTTTCTGGCAGCTAGGGATCTTAGGCAAGTCCAGGGACCTTGCAAAGGCCTTGTGAGGTCCCCAAAGTTGTCAAAGACACCAGCCGTGCCACGTAAGCTCCCGCCGCTGTCCCCACCCCCACACCCATGCTTTCTGGTGGCCAGGCATTTTAGGGAAGTCAGGCAACCTTGCAAAGCCTTGCGAGGTCCCTAAACCTGTCAAAGACGCCAGATGCGCCACATAAGCTCCTGCCGCTGCCCCCCCTCCGCACCCATGCTTTATGGTGGCCAGGCATCTTAGGCAAGTCCAGGGACCTTGCAAAGGCTTTGCAAGTTCCCCAAACCTGTCAAAAATGCCAGCCGCGCTGCGTAAGCTCCCACCGCTGTCCCCACCCCCACCTCCGTGCTTTCTGTCAGCCATCTTAGGCAAGTCTGGGGACCTTGCAAAGGCCTTGCGAGGTCCCCAAACTTGTCAAAGATGCTGGCCACGCCACGTAAGCTCCCGCCACCATCCCCACCCCCACGCCCATGCTTTCTGGTGACCAGGCATCTTAGGCAAGTCCAGGGACCTTGCAAAGGCCTTGCGAGGTCCCTAAACGTGTCAAAGACACCAGCTGCGCCATGCAATCTCCCGCCACCATCCCTACTCCTGTGCCCATGCTTTCTAGTGGCCAGGCATCTTAAGCAAGTCCAGGGACCTTGCAAAGGCCTGGCGAGGTCCCTGAACTTGTCGAAGATGCTGTCCGTGCCACGTAAGCTCCTGCCATTGTCCGCACCCCTGTGCTCCTGCTTTCTGATGGCCAGGCATCTTAGGCAAGTCTAGGGATCTTGAAAAGGCCTTGCGAGGTCATCGAACTTGTCAAAGACGGCAGCCGTGCCATGTAAGCTCCCGCTGCCATCCCCACCCCCATGCCTGTGCTTTCTGGCGGCCCTGCAGCCCTGCACTATAAGCGAGCCCGGGATCCTTGCAAGGCCGCAAAAGGTCACCGGACTCGCTTATAGTGCAGGGTCGCGGCAGCCCCCCCGCCCCACGCTTAGTTGCACCTTACTTACCTCCTCGGAGTCGGCATGCAGCAATAGAGAGCCAAGCAGGAAAAAGGGTTAGTGGGTTTAGATAGGGTTCTTAGAGGTGGGTGGGGCGATTGGTGAGGTAGCCAATCTGTGAGCACTGGGCAGGGCTAGGATAGTGCGGATGGGCAGGGGAAGCGAGCAATGTGTGAACCAGTAGGAACCCACCTCTGAAAGACTCATACACTCCTGTGCACCCTTCCTAATTTGCATCACAATCCACATACCATCCCTGAGCTACAGGGCACATTCATACAATTCTAGCACATCCATGCACCCTTCCAACCAATGCCACACTCCCTTGCACCCACCCTGCTCACACAGCACCTCCCATAAATCTCCCTCTCCCCAGTCCATGTGTCATGGCCCCATCAGAGCATGTTTCAGAGGAGGAGGATGAAGAACCAGGGCCATCCAATGGGGATGGCACATCTCCCTTGGAATATTTGGAGAGGCCAGGGGCTGAGAACAATTCTGTCCCAGGCCTCTCAGGCATTGGGGGAGCTCGTGCATGCTCCCTTTTCGACAGTCAGTGCCAAAAAGGTTTACCATCAATGGTATATGTTCTTCTACCATGGGTAGGCAGTTGGGCTTGAAGACCTCCAAGGTCACTTCCAACCCTATTATTCTATGTTCTAATTCTAACATTCTAAGCTATGACATGCTCTTATAATATCTTCCAGAATTTTTCATCATTGTGGTCCAGGTCAGTGGTACTCAACTTGTGGTCCATAGACCACTGGGAGGCCACAATGTCATCATAGGGATTCCATGAAGGCTTGAAGAAATTATTTACCGTATTCTTCAGAGTGTAAGACATACCTTTTCCCCCCTAAAAGAGGGTGAAAATGTGGGTGCGTCTTATACACTGAATGTAGCCCCACCCACCCACCGGCCCCAACCCTTTGGCCTCTGCCTCCCAGGAAGTTACCATTTTGCAGCAAAGGGGGCTTGCGGAGGCTTCAATAAGCTATAGCAATCCCTACAGCCTGAAACAGCTGATGATTGGGAGAAATTGAAAGTGAAACTTGCTGTTTGCTCCACGAGGCAAATTGCTGGGAAGCAGGTTTTATTTCTTGTGCTAATCAGGCTGTTTGCTGCAAGGAGGTAAGTCAACAACTATAAATGCCTGTAGAATGTTCAAATTATTAGACTTATTTTTTAAAGACTGCTTTATTATTATTCTAAACAACTTAACAAAATGAAGAAGCTTTTTAAAATAAATGTTTGATCTGAAGAGGCCCAGTGCTATTGTTTAAAAAAGTGCTATTCTTTTAAATAGCAGAGAATAACTATACTCCCAGAAAGCACATCAATTTTAACAGCATCTTTACAAGTATAGTCTGAAATGTAACACTACAAACAATGTATATTGTCTCTACTGTTTGCCGTTTGTTACAAGGAGGGAAATTGCTGGACGGCAGAAGCAGATATTTTTCCCTTGTTTTCCTCCCCCAAAGCTAGGTGCGTCTTATACTTCAGAGCATCTTATATTCTGAAAAATATGGTAAATATGATTTAAATGTTAAATAGATTAAGCATGTGATGCATCCAGTCCTTGGTGGCTCGTGATCAGAGCCACAAAGAGTATTTAAAGGGGGTTCCAGGGTGAAGCAAAGGTTGAGAACCATGGTCTAGCTCAATGATGATATTGTCTCATTGAGACACCTGAGGGATGAAATGAGCAAATTGTAATTAACAGATTAATAGAGTTGGAAGGGACCTTGTAGGTTATCTAGTCCAACCCCCTGCCAAAGCAGGAGACCCTACACCATTTCTGACAGATGGCAGTCCAGTCTCTTTTTGAAAGTTTCCAGTGATGAATATCCCACAACTTCTGAAGGCAAGCTGTTCCATTGGTTGATTATTCTCACTGTCAGGACATTTCTCCTTATTTCCAGGTTGAATCTCTCCTTTAGTCCATCCATTATTCCTTGTCTGGCCTTCAGGTGCTTTGGAAAATAATTTGATCCCTCCTCTTGTGGTAGCCACTCAGATATTGGAACACTGCTATCATGTTTCCCCTGGTCCTTCTCTTCACTAGATTAGTCATGCCCAGTTCCTGTAACCGTTATTCATATGTTTTAGTCTCCAGTCCCCTAATCATTGCTCTCATCATCTACTGTGCAGCTGAATGGACTTGTTTATGCCCAGTCAAGGCCAACCATCCCAGCATACCAGATGGATGAAGCCACCTGAAAATGCATCCCACATAACACCATGGGGGTTGGGGATTGGGCATTCAGCCTGGGTCCTTGGGGGGAGGGATTTGGGAATACTTTCACTATGTAATTTTCATGTCTTTAGCCTCAGATCTTGCTTTTCTTTCATTTCTTTCTTTTATCACTTTTATCACTATCAGTAAAAGTACCTTTTCCTTAAAACCATGGAGTTGGGTTTTTTTTTCTTGGGTTTTGAAGGAGGCACACCTGACATTAAGCAAGATCTGCTTTATCGGCCATCCCAGAGATAACTCTACCGTGGCAGCTGAGCAAAGAATGTCTAACCAAGGCAGTGACCAAGAGGACATGGGAGCTGCTGGGTCCATTCCCTCCCAGTCCCGTTGCAGCTGGGAAGAGCCTGAGTGGATGTTTGAACTGCAGATTGAGAAGAAGCCAGTCCATGCCAAATGGTTATTGGGTGTATGACAGATGGAGGTTCCAGAGGAGATTCCCCTGGGAATAACAGCTGCCAGATGCTGGTGTGGAAAGACTGATTGGCAGGAAGCAGACAAAGAAAACCTACTGACTCAGGACTTACATCTCCTGCAAGAAGCTCTTGAGAGTTGGAGAACACATGAAAGGTATGCCTTGCCTGCATGTGAGAAGGTTAAGTAGACTGACCCTCTGTCTGCTTAACCTTCTTGCATGCAGACAAGGCAGAAGCCCCCACTAGCCTAGAAGTGATTGCTAGAGCTTGACCAGGGCCAGCGCAGGCTGCTGAAGCTCAAGCAGCTGTAAAAGTACCTTTTCTCTAAAACCATGGAGTTGTGGGTTTTCTTTCTTGGGTTTTGGAGGAGGCATGCCTAACATAAAATCAAAAGATATTACTAGAAGAACACAAGAGATTGGAATTAGAATTACCAAATAAAAAGACTTTAAAAAATCAAATGGAACTAATAAAATATAAAATGAATCTACTAGATAAAGAATTGGCACAAATGCTAAACATAATTTTTTTGAAAATGTCAATAAACCAGGAAGATGGTTGACATATAAATTGAAAACAGAGAAAGAGAAGAAACTGATACATAGATTGGTAGATTAGAAAAGAACTTTACATTATTAAAATGAGGACAAAAAATAATAATTCAAGACTATTATGAAAAGATGTATAAGCAAGAGAAAGTTTCAGAAGAGAAAATTAAAGAATATTTGGAAAAAGCAGAATTACCTAAAGTACCAGAAACAGTGAAAGCTATGTCAAATGAAAGAATATCAATGATGGAATTGTCAGAAGTGATTAAGAGACAAAAGAACAATAAAATACCAGGACCAGATGGGCTACTGGCAGAATTTGATAAATGTTTACAAGACACCCTATGTTGGAAGTTTATAGTGAAGTATTGATAGATGCAAAGGTACCAAACTTGTGGATGGAAGCAAACATTACCCTTATTCTAAAAGAAGTCTCAGATTTAATGCAGATAAAAAAATTATAGACCCATATCCTTACTGAATGCTGATTATAAAATATACACTTTAATAATAGCAGAGAGACTAAAAGGGGTTTTAAATGAATTTAAATTTAAAGACCAAAATTATTTTTTGCCTAAGAGACAGATTAAAAACAATATGAGAATGATTTTAAATACATTGGAAAATGTGAAACGCATCCTAGAAAACAAATGGTGTTGATTTTCTTAGATGCGCATAAAGCATTTGACAATGTAAATTGGCAATTTATGCTGTTACAACTAAAATTTATGGATTTTGGTGAGAGATTCATTAACATAATAAAGACAATATACCTGTGATGGCGAACCTTTGGCATGCGTGCTACAGTTGGCACATGGAGCCATTTCTGAGTACACACAAGGTGTTGCCCTGTCAGCTCCAATGCACATGGGTGCACTGGCCAGCTGATTTTCAGCCTTGATTTTTGGCCATTTTTTGTAAAAACTGAAAGTTTGGTAACAGACTCCTAGAAAGCCTCTGGAGCCTGGGGAGGGCGAAAAACGAACCTACTTGGCCAACCAGAAGTTGGAAAATGGGTCATTTCTGGCCTCCGGAGGGCTTCCAGAGGGCCTCCGGGGTGGGGAAAGGCCGTTTTTGCCATCCCAGGCTCCAAGAAAGCTGTGTGCGTATGTGTGTGGGGGGCATGGTGCGGAGGGCATTAAATTATGGGAGTGGGCATGTGTGCGTAATAGCATGTGCATGCATGCATGATAGTGTGTGCGTGCCTGCTTTTGGCACCCAAGGCGAAAAAGATTCGCCATCACTGCAATATACCATAAACCAGGGTTCGGTAAACTTAAACACTCAAAGAGCCATTTGGACCCATTTCCCACACAAAAGAAAACACCGGGAGCCACAAAGGTCCTAACTGGAAGCCCCCTGTTCAATTCTGGAGCTGCCTGGAAGTTCAGTTCCCCTACCATAGACTCTCCTCCTAGCGCTGCATACTTTTTCCTCTACCTGTCATAACCGAAAGCCCTATCAATTGTGGAGACAAATGGAAAACCCTCCCCTTGCCATAGAGTCTTCTTCTGGCACACTGTGCTTCTCTACCCCCTCCCACCAGAAGCTCCTCTCAAAAAGAAGAGAGCTCCGGAAGCTCCTCTTTCTCAAAGAAAGAGCCACATGTGCTCCAGAGCTGCAGTTTGCTGACCCCTGCCATAAAGAAACAACAAAGGTGATGGTAAATGGAGATACAACAGAGAATGTTAATATTAAGAATGTCACAAAACAAGGAAGCCCACTATCTCCTTTACTATTTATATTGACATTGGAAGTGTTAAATAGAAATGTTAGACAAGATATAGAAATTAAAGATATGGAAATAAAAAAGGAACAATATAAATTACAGGCATTTGCAGATGGTTTGGTTTTTATTTTGGAAGCCACACCAAAAAATGGACTTAAATTAATGTGGTAAATAGAAGAATATGGTGAAGTTGCAGGAATGAAAATAAATAAATAAATAAATAACCAAAATAATAGTTAAAAATATTACAGACACCCAGAAAAAAGAACTAATGAGGAAAATAGGTATAAAGATAGTTAAGGAAGTTAAATATTTAGAAATTCAACTAACGGAAAGGTGTATAATGATTAAAGGAGACAATTATTAATTGGCACAACAAATTGAAACAGATTTGAAGAAGTGGAAAAATCAAGAATTGAAATTGATGGGAAGAATGGCTACTATAAAAATGTATATTTTGCGAAGATTACTATATTTATTTCAAACAATACCAATCAAATTGGGAAAAATACTTTGAAGAATTAAATAAAACAATATTAAAATATATTACGCCCGGTCGCTTGTACCAACCCCTGCAGTCTAGGTGGACAGGAACTACAGAGCCAGGGCCTGCGGCTGATGCTTTGCAATGCAAGGTCTGTTACCAACAAGGCCCCCCTCATTAATGAGTTGATCTCAGAGGGGGAGCTAGACCTTGCAGGGATAACGGAGACCTGGTTGGGCCACGAGGGTGGTTTACCCCTCGTGGAAATGTGCCCACCAGGTTTCCGGGCATTCCATCAGCCCCGGGCCCTGGGTAAGGGTGGTGGGGTGGCGGTGGTTATTCGGGAACGTTTAGAGCCGAGGGAGTTCACTGTCCCTCAGATACCTGGGTGTGAGTCCCTTGGTGTGAACTGGGGCCCAGGGAGGCAGTGGGGCTTGCTGATTGTATACTTGGCTCCTCGCTATGCATCAGCAGCCCTGCCCGAGCTCCTCGAGCTAATCTCAGCGACGGCAGTTGAGACTCCCAGACTTTTGGTCATGGGGGACTTCAACTTGCCGTCAACGGGAGCGGCTTCCGAGGTGGCTCGGGAGTTCATGGCTTCCATGACGGCCATGGACCTGACCCAATTAGTTCAGGGCCCCACTCACGAAGGGGGCCACACACTGGACCTCATTTTTGTATCTGAACAGTGGACGAGTGATCTGGGAATAGGGGACTTAGTCATCACGCCCCTGTCATGGTCAGATCACTCATCCCTCCGGCTGGACTTCCCTGGCGCTATCCCCCACCGCGAGGAGACTCTACAAGCTGGTACCGCCCCAGGCACCTGATGGAATCGGACAGATTCCAGACGGAGCTTGGGCCAATACCTGTAGCCCTGTCCCGCTCCCGCTCCGAGGACCTAGTGACTGCCTGGAATAGGGCGACGACTGGGGCCTTGGACCGGGTTGCGCCTTTGCGACCTCTCCTGCGGCATCGACCCACCCGGGCTCCTTGGTTCACTGAGGAGCTAAGGGTGATGAAGCGCCACAGGAGACGTCTAGAGAGCAGGTGGAGGTCCTCACGCTCCGAATCTGACCGAACACAGGTAAGAGCCTATTTGCGGACTTACCTTGTGGCAATAAGAACGGCCAAGCGTAGATATTGTGCCGCCCTTATTGCGTCTGCGGATAACCGCCCTGCCGCCCTGTTTCGGGTGACCCGCTCCCTCCTATCGCAGGGGACGCGGGAGACACCCTTACAGGGAAGAGCAGAGGAGTTTGGGGAATATCTCCAGGACAAAATTGATCAGATCCGGAGCGGATGGACCTCCGTCAGTGGACCAGACGAGCCGTCAACAGCGAGTCTTGAGAGACCATTCTGGGAGGAGTTTGACTCTGTTGCCCCCGAGGATTTGGACAGGTTGCGTGGACGGCTGCGGCCCACCACATGTTCAATGGACCCATGCCCCTCCTGGCTGGTACTGGCAGCCTGGGAGGTGACACGAGGCTGGCTTCTGGGCCTGGTGAACGCCTCATTGGGTGAGGGATACTTACCAACTGCCTTGAAAGAGGCGGTGGTGAGACCCTTGCTCAAGAGACCTTCGCTCGACCCAATGGAGCTAGCTAATTACCGTCCAGTCTCCAACCTCCCCTTTTTGGCGAAGGTTGTTGAGAATGTGGTGGCGCAGCAGTTCCCACGACACCTGGACGAATCCGACTATCTAGACCCACGCCAGTCCGGCTTCCGACCCGGGCACAGCACAGAGACAGCCTTGGTCGCGTTGGTTGATGATCTCTGGAGGGCCAGAGATAGGGGTTGTTCCTCTATCCTGGTCCTATTAGACCTCTCGGCGGCTTTTGATACCATCGACCCAACCCTCTGGAATGACCTCCCCCCTGATATTCGAACTACCACCGACCTCCGTTCCTTCCGTCAAAAATTAAAGACTCACCTATTTCAATCAGCTGGCCTGGCACTCTCTTAGTTTTACCTCCCGGGGATATATCTTAATTGGGTTTGGGTATTTTAATTAGGGATGTTTTTAGGGTTTTTATAGTATATTTATTTCTTGTACAGCCTTATCTCCTCCATCCAAATGTATTTAACTGTTTTATATTATTGTATTTTTATCTGCATTTGACTGTACACCGCCCCGAGTCCCTTTTTGGGAGAGGGGGCGGTTTAGAAATCCAAGAAATAAATAATAAAAATAAAATAAATATTTGTCAAGGAAAAAAGCAAAGATAAGTTTGAAAATATTGCAGGACTCTAAAAATAGCGGTGGCTTTCGGCTACCAGATTGGGAATTGTATTACCAGGCCTTGATACTTACTTGAGTGAAGGAATAGATTGGCTTGAGGAACAAAAGACTATTGACCTTGGAGGGACATGATCTCCAACTAGTTTGGCATGCTTTTTTATGGTATGGAAAAAAACAAAATACACAGCTATTTCCAAAGACGCTGTCAGGCCTTCAGCCGGTTCCTTTTGGGATCTTTGGCCTGTGTTAGGGATGTAACCCTAGGCTTGTCTTGGCAATGTATATAAGCTATGATTACTTTACTGTTACTTTATTTATTTATTTTATTTCTTAGCGCTTATAGACTGCCCCCTCTCCCGAAAGGGACTCGGGGCGGTGTACAATCCAAATCAGAAAGACAATTAAAATTATTAAATAGATAGATACATAAATAAGAGGAGGATAAAAAGATATACAGAACTGCACTGCTAAGTAAATAATTTAAAATGTACAAAATTTAAAACCCCAATATCCTATAAAATTAAGTTTAAAAGAACAATCCCTCTAAAAACCAGTAAGAAATATGTATGCCAGGAGGTAGATGTTATAATTATGCCAGGCCAGCCAGTCGGAATAGGTGTGTCTTCAATTTCTGTCGGAAGGAGCGGAAGTCAATGGTGGTTCTAATGTCGGGGGGGAGGTCATTCCAGAGGGTTGGGCCCATCACACAGAAGGCCCTACTCCTTGGCGTCGCCCGTTGGCATTGCCTAGTGGACGGCACCACGAGAAGCCCCTCCCTGTGAGAGCGAATTGGCCCCAGGGATGTGTGTGGGAGGATGCGATCGCGCAGGTAGCTAGGCCCTATGCCATGGAGCGCTTTAAAGATGGTGGTCAGAACCTTGAAATGCACCCGAAAGACCGCAGGCAGCCAGTGCATCTTGCGCAGGAGCGGTGTTACATGGGAGTACCTGGTACTCCCCATGACTACCCGCGCGGCTGGGTTCTGGACTAGCTGCAGTCTTCGGGCGCGTCCCAAGGGAAGCCCCATGTAGAGAGCATTACAATAGTCCAGGTGAGACATCACCAGCACATGAGTGACCGTGCGTAGGACATCCCGGTCCAGGAGGGGGCGCAATTGGCGCACCAGGCGAACCTGGTGGAACGCCCCCCTTGCCACGGCTGCCACATGGTCGTCCATTGACAGCCGGGCATCTAGGAGGACGCCCAAATTGCGCGCCCGTTCCACAGGGGGCAATTGTTCGCCCCCTATGGCCAGCGATGGAGTCAGCTGGCTGAACCAAGGTGCCGGTAGCCACAGCCACTCAGTCTTGGAGGGGTTGAGTTTGAGTCTGTTGTCCCCCATCCAGACCCCGACGGCTTCCAAACACCGGGACATCACTTCGACAGCCTCGTTGGGGTGGTTTGGGGTTGAGATGTACAGCTGAGTATCATCAGCGTACAGATGATACTCAACCCCAAAACCACGGATGATCTCGCCCAGCGGCTTCACATATGCGTTGAACAGAAGGGGCGAGAGGACCGACCCCTGCGGCACCCCACAAGAGAGTGGCCTCAGGGTCGACCTCTGTCCCCCTGTCAACACATATTGCATCCGGCCGGAGAGGTAGGAGCCGAACCACCGTAAAACGGTGCCTCCGACTCCCATCCCCTCCAGCCGGCGCAATAGGATACCATGGTCGATGGTATCAAAAGCCGCTGAGAGGTCTAATAGGACCAGGATAGAGGAGCAACCTCTATCTCTGGCCCTCCAGAGATCATCAACCAACGTGACCAAGGCTGTCTCTGTGCTGTGCCCGGGTCAGAAGCCGGACTGGCATGGGTCTAGATATTCGGATTCATCAAGGTGACGTGGAAATTGCTGCGCCACCACATTCTCAACAACCTTCGCTAAGAAAGGAAGGTTGGAGACTGGACGATAATTAGCTAGCTCCATTTGGTCAAGTGAAGGTCTCTTGAGTAAGGGCCTCACCACCGCCTCTTTCAAGGCAGTTGGTAAGGATCCCTCACCCAATGAGGCGTTCACCAGGCCCAGAAGCCAGCCTCGTGTCACCTCCCAGGATGCCAGTACCAGCCAGGAGGGACACGGGTCCATTGAACATGTGGTGGGTCGCAGCTGTCCACGCAACCTGTCTAAATCCTCAGGGGCAACAGAGTCAAACTCCTCCCAGAGTGGTCTCACAAGACTCACTGTTGACGGCTCGTCCGGTCCACTGGGGGGGGGGCATCCGCTCCGGATCTGAGCCACTTTGTCCTGCAGATATTCCCCAAACTCCTCTGCTCTTCCCTGCAAGGGTGCCCCCTGCGTCTCTTGCGACAAGAGGGAGCGGGTCACCCTAAACAGGGCGGCAGGGCGGTTATCCGCAGACGCAATGAGAGCGGCACAATGTCTGCGTTTGGCCGCTCTCAATGCCACAAGGTAGGTCCGTAAATAGGCTCTTACCTGTGTTCGGTCAGACTCGGAGCGTGAGGACCTCCACCTGCTCTCTAGACGTCTCCTATGGCGCTTCATCACCGTCAACTCCTCGGTGTACCAAGGAGCCCGGGTGGGTCGCTGCCGTAGGAGAGGTAGCAAAGGCGCAACCCGATCCAAGGCCCCAGCCATCGCCCTATTCCAGGCGGCCACTAGGTCCTCCGACCGAGCGCGGGTCAGGGCTACAGGTAGTGGCCCAAGCTCCGTCTGGAACCTATCTGGTTCCATCAAGTGCTTGGGGCGGTACCAGCTTGGACAAACTGGCTCCGCCTCCTCGCGGTGGAGGGTAGCTCCAGGGAAGTCTAGCCGGAGACATGAGTGATCTGACCATGACAGGGGAGTAATGTCTAAATCCCCTATTCCCAGATCACTCGTCCACTGCTCAGATACAAAAACAAGGTCCAGTGTGTGGCCACCTTCGTGTGTGGGGCCCTGAATTAATTGGGTCAGGCCCATGGCTGTCATGGAAGCCATGAACTCCCGAGCCACCTCAGATGCTGCTCCCGTCGACGGCAGGTTGAAATCCCCCATAACCAAGAGTTTGGGGATCTCAACCGCCGTGTCCGAGATCAGCTCGAGGAGCTCGGGCAGGGCCGCTGACGTATAGCGAGGAGCCAAGTATACAATCAGCAGACCCCACTGCCTCCCTGGGCCCCATTTCACACCTAGTGACTCACACCCGGGTATCTGAGGAACAGTGAACTCCCTCGGCTCTAGACAGTCCTGTATAACTACCGCCACCCCACCACCCTTACCAAGGGCCCGAGGCTGATGGAATGCATGGAAACCCGGTGGGCACATTTCCACCAGGGGTAAACCACCCTCGTGGCCCAACCAGGTCTCCGTTATCCCTGCAAGGTCCAGCTCCCCCTCGGAGATCAACTCATTAATGAGGGGGGCCTTGTTGGTCACGGACCTTGCATTGCAAAGCATCAGCCACAGGCCCTGGCTCTGTAGTTCCTGACCACCTAGGCTGCGGGGGTTGGTACAAACGACCGGGCGTAACCAGCAGCCACGGTCTCCCAACCGACCTTGTGATCTTCTCTTGTCCTCGCATCCCCCCCCACCCCGCTCACTTCCCTCCTGGACTCACCTGTTCGTCTGGCACTGGCTTCCCTCCCGGCCTGGTTGTCCCCTCCCCCCTTCCCAGAACCCCCTAAAAACAATACAAAACATTTGGATAAAAAGCCCCTCAGCTTCCTTTTCTTCCACCTCTCGGGGTTCACAAACCCGTCATCAAGGCTGGCCCTTGAAAGAGCCAAGGGCCATGCCTGCGAGAGAGGGGCTTCTCGCAGGCGGAGCAGGTCTAACCTCGAATAGATTGTTGAGTTGTTAAAAGTCCCAGTAGGGTAAGGGTGCTGATGGTACAAAGTTAATAGTTAATAGCCGGCAGGGCTAGAGCCTCAATGGACCGGGGTTTTTAATGTCCAGATGGTAATTTGGAAGAAAGTGGGGGAGGGCGGGAAGTGTTTGAATGTCCCAAATGGTGGAGGAAGGCAAAGATGGTAGAAGAGTGGGAGGTAGTTCAGGTAGTCCCAGATGGATGTGGGTTCCTTAATGGGTGGGGGGGGGGGCATTCTTGGCCCAGTTGTTTTGGCCTAGGCAACCGCTCCGGCCTGTCCATAGCCAAGAGAGGGCCTCCAGTGGCCTCAAAGGTTCCAGGCCACCCCCAGCCGTTGTTTCAGGTCTTCACTCTCATTCATGCAAGATATCATACAGGAGTCTTTGGCTGCGGCTCCTTCTACTCGTCCGTCGCCGCAGCCATCTCCCTTTGCCTCTTCCGGCTGCCTCCCAGCCCTGCTCACCTCTCCTGTGCCTCTCCGGTATCTTTGGTGCCTCTCCGGTGCCCCGTTGTTCCTCCCGGTGCCCCGGGTGTCTTTGGTGTCCCTCCGGTGCCTCCGGTGCCTCTCGCCCCCTTCTCCTTGCTTATTCGGCTTTTTTGGCTTTTTTTTCAGTCCGCCGGCGCCAGCGCCGTCAGCGCAGCCGCACCGCGCTGTCGCCATTGTTTCACGAGCTTTCACGAGCTTCTCCCAGCCGCTTGCAGCCCTCCGTTCCTTCTCTCCCTCCGATCTTCACCGACCACCCTGGCAGGCCAAAACAAGCCCAAAACAAGCCAGGGTGGTCGGGCTATCCAACTCTCAGCCCCTCTGGTGACATAAGGGCTGGCAGCGATCCCCTACCCGGTCGGGAGCTCCATAGTACTCTTAGGAGCTCAAGAGGCGACCACCATCGTTGGAAGCTCCTCCTCCAGACATCTTTAAATGCTTTACAGATGTAATTGGCTTGTTACCTCAAGCAGCCATAAGAGGGAGCCAGAATGGTTGTTAGATCTCTCTCTCTGTTTTGTTAGAAGCTGGTTGGTGTATTTTGAGGTATTGTAGTTTGCTACTGTTCAGCTACTTTGTGGGTTAAACTGAGAATATTTGATAACTGAATTACTGAACCGTGTATGACATGGACTGTTAACCAGACTCTGAATACCTCTATATTTCTACATAGTAAACTACTATATTTTTATACTATTCAGTGTCACTGTATGCTGGTTTGTGCACATTATTCCATATCACTCTCATTACGCTTCTCTGCATACTCGCTCTCCCAACGGGGAGCTTAATTACTTAACACTGGTTATGGGCCCAGTGTACCCTGTGTACCCAGAGTGTTCCAGACGTAACTGAAAAGAGAGTTGGTGTTGATATGCAACACCGTATACAGATAGCTGTTTAGTTTGTAAATGTTTACTATTATGGAGAAGATGGCACACGCACCATCAGCAAATTTATCCACTGGTTGAATGGAACAAAGTATGTTTCCTGGTCAATGAAGTGCAGCTTACTTCTGCATACTGAAGGATTGTGGAATGCTGTACAGAATCCACCGGACGTGACTTCTTGGAATCCAGATGATGAGGATGATGCCAAGAAGATAGCAGAGTTTCAAAGATGCAATGAACGAGCATTGTGTAAAATTGGTCTAATGTTGACTGACCAACAGTTAGTTCATATTTGTGGGGAGAATTCTGCAGCAAGGTTTTGGGAGAATTTGAAGAAGATATATGTACGTGACACTGTAGGTGCACATATACATCTTACCCGCAAACTGTTTAGGGCACATATTCTGAAGGGTGGAGATATATTAGCTCATTTAAACTTTATGAAAGGAGTTTTCCAAGAGCTACATGAAAAGGAACTTATTTTCACAGAGTTACATCAAATTTACACCATTCTGTTATCACTGGATGAGAGTTATGATGATTTTGTATCGTCCCTCGAGGTCCTAACCCGAAATGAACTAACATTGACTGACATAACTGCACGCCTGTTGGACGAGTCCAGAAGAAGGTTGGAAAGAGAGCAACTGAGAGTGAAACCACCACAACATGAAGAGTCACCTTCAATTGCCTATACTGTTAGAAAATGTTTTTCTTGTGGGGCAAAGGGGCATATAGCTAGATTCTGTAAAAATGCAAAACAACAGAATACTAGAAAGGCTAAGAAAAATGATAATGTCAACTTAGGTATGTCTACTTTAACTATCTCTAGAAATGCACCAATAAGCCATGATTCATGGGTTGTTGATAGTGGAGCATCACAGTGCATTACTAGAAATAAGAATTGTTTTATAAAAATATCTGCCAGCAAGCAACATGTATCTTTGACAAATGGATGGAGAGTGAAAGCATCTGGTGAAGGTTGGGCAAGGTGTTCATTTGTAAATGAGCATTTATCCATGTTCTATATACCTAAACTGAAATTTAATTTATTATCAGTAAGAGCTCTAGTTAAGATGTAGTAACCTTTATGGGAGATAAATGTCTCATAGAGAAAGCAGGTAAAATTGTTACTGCTAATTTAAAGAATGGTTTGTATGTAATGTCTGATGAAAGTGTAGTTAATTCTGTGTATACAAATGCTAAACAGCAAGATGAATGCATACATTTGTTACACAGGCGCCTGGGGCATATTAACTTTAAAACATTACAACAAACGGCTAAAATAGTGGAAGGTATTAAGTTGAAGCCATGTACTAAGTATCTGAACTGTAATGTTTGCAGTAAGGAAAAGAGTAAGGCTAATCCTGCAAACAGGCTAGACGGCTTTAAGACTGAAAAACCTCGAGAAGTAGTATTTGCAGATTTGATAGGTCCCATGAAACCAAATATTGGGGGTGCATGTTATGTGTTGAGTATTGTGGATCACTATTCCAGGTATGGGTTTTGTTACTTAATGAAAGACAAGACAGAAACATTTTAACTATTTTTTAATTGGTTGAGATTTGCTGAAAGAAAGATAAAAGCCAAGGTTATTACTGTAGTTACTGATAATGGGACAGAGTTGACCAATTATAAGTTCCAAACTATGTTAAAAACAGCTGGTATTGAGCATAAACCTTTTGCTCCTTATAAACCTTAACATAATTCGTTTGTAGAACGAAGAGGGCAAATGTTACAAGCTATGACTAGAGCCATGTTATCCGATTCAGGATTGCCTGAAACATTATGGGGTGAAGCCATGATGTGTGCTAATCATTTACTGAACAACGTTGTAAATGCTTCTACTGGAGAGGTACCATTTACTCGTTGGCATGGTAGGAAACCTGATTTGAGCTACTTGCACATGTTTGGAGTTCCTGCATGGGTACATATTCCTGCACAGATTAGGTTAAAGGGACAAACTCATGCAAGGCAATTAATATTTGTTGGTTATGACTCAAACCATAGATCTTATAGGTTCTGGGAACGTGGGACAATTAAGATCTATCACAGTGCAAATGCGATGTTTTTAGAGCATGTTGGTTGGGATAAACTGGAAATAAACAACAATGTAGTAATTGAAACCCGAGTAGACCAAAATAAGGTATCAGGAATACCAGAAATGTGTGATGAAGGGAAGGAGTCTACTCAGGAGGAGGAAGTGATAAAGCAGGAGGATGTTCAAGATAGTCCACCTATAAGCCCTGAGTTACCCAGAAGGTCAACCCGTGTAACACGGCCACCAGACAGGTATCAGGCATCTGTTGCATGTAAGGTGGATAATGTACCTGCTGCATACAATAAACTGACTGCATATCCAACTGAGGATAAAAAAGTAGGGCAAGCTGACATGAACAGTGAGTTTAAGTCATTGCAGGATTTGGGAGTGCTTGACAAGACTAATTTACCTTCAAGTAAATATGCAAGGGGACACAAACGAGTATATAAGCGTAAAACTGGAATGAATAGGAATTATGTAGACCATTATGTTATGTAAGCCCCGATGAGTTAGATGATGTTGATATAAAAGATTCTATGTTTGATAAAGGATGCATTATGCAATGTATCTTGAACCTACATTATGTACTATATTGTGTGTTAACAACAATGCTGTGCTGATTATGAATTGAGAATGTGAAGTTGTGTGTAAATACATTGACAGCCCAAGAGGGAAGAATGTTAGGGATGTAACCCTAGGCTTGGCTTGGCAATGTATATAAGCTATGATTACTGTTACTGTTTACTGTTACTTTAAATGTTTAACAGATGTAATTGGCTTGTTACCTCAAGCAGCCATAAGAGGGAGCCAGAATGGTTGTTAGATCTCTCTCTCTGTTTTGTTAGAAGCTGGTTGGTGTATTTTGAGGTATTGTGGTTTGCTACTGTTTAGCTACTTTGTGGGTTAAACTGAGAATATTTGATAATTGAATTACTGAACTGTGTATGATGTGGACTGTTAACTCTGAATACCTCTATATTTCTACATAGTAAACTACTATATTTTTATACTATTCAGTGTCTCTGTATGCTGGTTTGTCAATGTTATTCCATATCACTCTCATTACGCTTCTCTGCATACTCGCTCTCCCAACGGGGAGCTTAATTACTTAACAGCCTGCCACACTAATATTCTATTCTACTATGCTGTTTCAATAGTGGGGAATTGGGTGGGGGAATAGTAAGGAGTAGAATGTGATGTTGCCAAAATAAAATTCCTTTCTAGAATCCAAGGTCATCCTTTGTCTCTACACCTCTGCATCTGACCGGAATTGGATGGGTGGAACTGCCAGCATGGCAGTGAAGGTTGGACCATGTGATGGACTTGTGGGTGTGGGAGCAAGATCATGACCTCTCAACTGGGTGGGGAAAACCAGGAAGCTCAGATTTGGGTTTTCACAGATGTACCAACATGTCTCCCTTAATAAATTGGAACTTTGAGCAATACTTTGCCTTGGAGTCTGATTTAATTTTGGATGTTATTTGGAACCCTGACAGACACTACATTAGGAATGCATTATTATTAGTGTGGGAGAAAATTAAAGAACAACATTATTTGAAAATACCGGTCTGGGTCTCCACAATGGATGCACTGATTTATCCAAATGTTATTGATATAGAGAATGTTACCACATATAAAGATATTTTAAATGGGGAGAACTTAAAACTAAACAGGAATTGAGTGACCAAGGGATTGAGATAACATGGTGGCCATATGTGCAGATATAATCTAGATATGAGAAGGATGTTAAAATGTATGGCTTGTATAGATAATTAGATCATATATTAACAGGGACAGATGAAAAATTAATAAAGAAAACATAAAGGTACTTGTTAAGCAGTGACGTGCAGTCAGGGGAGGCAGGGGAGGCGGAGCCTCATCACTCTCATCATGAAAATAAAAAAGAATTACTCCAGGAAGCCGTGAAAGTGGCTGGGAGAGGCGCGCGGCTTGGTTTAGCCTCCCTGGACATCTCAGCAGCAGCCCCAAGTGTGCCGATCTCGCCATTTTTTACATCGGGCGAGCCCAGGATCCTTGCAAGGGGAATGGGACGTGTGCAGGAGGCTCCTCAGCTCCAGCCTCAATCAGCGCAGCCGCGGTCCCCTTCATGTTGGCTCAGGAAGGAGGGGAATGGGGCCACGTGTGCAGGGGAAGGGGATCACGGCTCTGCTAATCTGAGGCTGTGCACTGAGGAGCCGCCTGCACACGTGGTCCCATTCCCCTTGCAAGGATCCCGGGCCAAGTTACAGGTGCCTGGGGGGCGGGGAGCACTCACCTTGTTTGCCGCCTTTGGTATACCGCTAGGTTGGGGAGTGGAGTTCTGTCTGGCCAGAGGGGAGAGTTGCCAGGTGGCTGCTCCCTTGTGAACTGGCTCCCGAAGAGCCGGGCACAGCCTCAGGGGTGAAGCAGCCATGAGGTAACCATGCTCACGAGCAGCCGCCCAGCAAATCCCCTCTCCAGCCGGGAAAAGCGCCATTCACTGACCTAGAGGGTATCCCTAAGGTGCCAAGCCATGTGGTGCTCTGCCCGGCTGGAGAAGGGGGTTGCGCGAGCACCTGTTTCGCCTGCAGCTTCACCAAGCCCTTGCACAGTTCTCACCCGCCGCCCGCCGCCCGTTGCTGCCTGCCGTTGCCCGCCGCCGCCCCGCTCTGAGTCTTCCAGCATCAGCCACTCTAGGAGTGCTCTCTATGGTGGGCCGGCTGCTGGAAGACTCTGTCCGGAAAACTCTCTGTCTGGCAGCCGGCCACCATAGAGAGCACTCCTAGAGCGGCCGATGCTGGAAGACTCGGCCCCGAGTTTTGGAGTTTGAAAGTTATGCTCGGAGCGGGGCAGCGGCGGTCGGCGGCGGGCAGCAATGGGCAGCGGTCGGCGGCCGGCAGCGGTGGCCTGGGAAAGCTGCGCAAGGGCTTGGTGAAGCTGCGGGCGAAACAGGCGCTTGCACAACCCCCTTCTCCAGCCGGGCAGAGCTCCATGCTGAGGTCAGTGAATGGCGCTTTTCCCGGCTGGAGAGGGGATTTGCCAGGCGGCTGCTCGTGAGCATGGTTACCTCATGGCTGCTTCGCCCCTGAGGCTGTGCCCAGCTCTTCGGGAGCCAGTTCACAAGGGAGCAGCCGCCCGGCAGCCCCAAAATTTCGGGGAAACACGGTAACATCATCAGTGCTAGAAGGGGGGGGAGGAGGAGAAAGGAGAAGTTTCTCTTCTCAGAAATGTCTTCTTAGTGGAGCTGCGGCAGCCTGCCTGCCTCTTTCTGACATTTCTGAGAAAAGAAACTTCTCCGTTTGTGCTGCGCCCGTGCGATCGGAGCAACCACGTGGTTTGATGACGTCACCAGCCTCATCAGTCATAAACCTCACCGCTCGTCACTGTTGTTAAGTATTAAGATGGAAGATGAACAAGTAAAAGAGACAATGATAGTATGGGCTAAAATTTTTGGCTATCCGATTGAGTTAGATAAATGGGGAGGCCATTTTTGCGGGGGAGGGCAAAGCGTGGGGGGTCGATCACGCATGCTCGGTGGGGGTGGATCACTTACGCATGCACAGGTGGGTGGGCACGTGTGCGATAGCACGCACACACACAATTTTGGCACACCTTTAGAAAAAGGTTAGACATCACTGGGATAGGTTAACACTTATAATTAAGGAAAAGAAAGAAACTGAATATTTTTTGACGGGACTTTTTAAATCAATGGTTAGTTAACAAAAACAGGAGCTAAAAAGAGGGAAATATACGGAAGGACCAGTGATATAAGGAAGGTATGTTAAATTAGTTAAACAAATATTATTGTTATTATTAATAATAATAATACTATTATAACTGATACTAATGCAGTGAATACTGTTGTAAACACTTTGACTATTATTTCCTAAAACTATTTGTACCCAGACAACATTTCAACTGAACACAATACAATAGCAGAGTTGGAAGGTACCTTGGAGGTCTTCTAGTCCAACCCCCTGCCTAGGCAGGAAACCCTATACCGTTTCAGACAAATGGCTATCCAACATCTTCTTAAAGACTTCCAGTGTTGGGGCATTCAGAACTTCTGGAGGCAAGTTGTTCCACTGATTAATTGTTCTGTCAGGAAATTTCTCCTCAGTTCTAAGTTGCTTCTCTCCTTGATTAGTTTCCACCCATTGCTTCTTGTTCTACCTTCAGGTGCCTTGGAGAATAGTTTGACTCCCTCTTCTTTGTGGCAACCCCTGAGATATTGGAACACTGCTATCATGTCTCCCCTAGTCCTTCTTTTCATTAAACTAGACATACACAGTTCTTGCAACCATTGTTCATATGTTTTAGTCTCCAGTCCCCTTATCATCTTTGTTGCTCTTCTCTGCATTCTTTCTAGAGTCTCCACATCTTTTCTACATCGTGGTGACACTGTTCAATTGAAAATAGAATTTTTGTATGTTATAAAATAAAATAAAAACTTATTATGAAAAAGATCCTAAGTAGTGTCATGGTTTTTGTCTTTAGCTGAAAAGGTTTCAGTTCTATAGCAAATGGAAGGGATTTCAGGGTCTACTTCTAGCAAGCTGCCTTTGAATCTTCTTGAAGTGAATGGGAAGGTTTAGAAAGGACCTTCCTACCATGAACCTGGAAGGCTAATGTATTGGAAGGAGGCAGCTGCAACATTGGGGAAGGCTGTGGTTGCAGTTCTAGTAAGCTTGCTAACTAGATGGATCTCATAGCTATCTTGACCTGCTCACCTCTAGTTGAAAGTACAGATGGGATTAAGTCAGGGGTGTCAAACTCATGTCATCATGGTGGCATCATGTGACATATTGGGACTTTTTCCTCCTTTGCTAAACTGGGTGTGGGCATGGCTAGTGCATGACGCATTTGGCCCACAGGCCGGGAGTTTGGCAGCCCTGGATTAAGTTAAAAGCCTTAACTTTTAAAGTGTGGTTTACTTCTTTTTTCTAATTATCATAACTCATTTTGTAAATTGCCTCCAGGAAAAAGTACCACAAAAGCTCAAAATCAATAGACAGTAATCAAATTAGTGCACAGGGAGAAAAATTGATGACTTTTTATCCCTGAGGAACATGGAATGGACAATTTGATATATCACATTCCAAAGCTTTGCCTCAGGGAAGACAGATTCACTACTCTCTTGCATCTGGACTTCAAAGGGGACTTGTGCTGATTAATAGAGGAGAGTGGGAGGGAGTAGGGAGTGCCCTGTAAAATTTAAATCAAGGAACCGCTGTGTGATGTGCATAGATACACCATGCAGGCTGTAATCCACAATGAATAAAGAGAGATATCTCTGGCAGGACATGAATGGCAGAGGTAAGAGTCTGAGGGAAGAACACATGTGAAATTTGATCCACCATGTTCAAAAGAAATGGAAATTGGAGCCCTGTCTCATATAGGATTTTTTTTCCATATAACTGACCAACATTGCCAAAGTTGCACAGGTTATTCCAATTTTTCTACATTCTTACAAAAATGTGACATCCAGAAATTGTCTCAGTGCTTTCAGATATATCCAGTCATGGGCAGAATGATGTAGAAGGTATTCCTTCCTGCTGTAAATTGGAAAATATAATTGGGTTAAGACGGATTACAGTTAAATGAACTACGTTGTAACTGGGACCTTGGAGGGCTTCTAGTTTAAACCCCTGCCTAAGGCAAGAGTCCTTACATCATTCCAGGCAAATGGCCAATCTTTTCTTGAAAACCTCCAACAATGGAGCTGTTGTGGCACACTGGCTAGAATGCAGTACTGCAGGTTAAGTCTTCCAAGAGATTGAGTCTGACTGGCTCAAGGTTGGCTCATCCTTCAAACTTTCCAAGGTTGGTAAAACGAGGACATAGATTGTTGGGAGAAATATGCTGACTATGTAAACCCCTTAGAGAGGGCTGTAAAGCACCATTAAGCTGTATATAAGTCTATTGCTATTGCTATTCACAATTTCTAGAGGTAACCCATTCCATTGATTAATTGTTCTGTCTGGAAGTTTCTCCTCAGTTCCAATTTCCACCTATTGTTTCTTGTCCTGCCCTCAGATGCTTTGGAGTACAAATTGTCCCCTCCTTCCCTGTGACAGTGCTTCAAACATTGAAAGACATTTACCATGTCACCCCTAATCTTCTCTTCTTTAGGCTAGACATACATAATTCCCTCAGCTGTTCCTCATATGGTTTAGCCTCCAAATGCCTTATCATCTTTGTTGTCTCTTTGCACACTATTAAACCTGTCTTAGCTCCAACCTTTAAGTAAGAACAATCCTTGACTTCATTTAGTGAGAAAGATATAATTTACTAAAGGTCAAACAGAATACAATAAAGCAAAGTCAGAGCTGAAATTTGCATGCCTAAATCCCTAAGTCTAACGCCCCACCCCTTCCCACTACTGATTCCCATTGTCCAAACATATTCAAATGTTTTGGGAATGGTCTTTTTAACTGTGGACTGGCCAATAGGCACTGCATGTCATTCCCAACTGTCTGGCCTTGAAGTTGTGTCTCCAGAAGGTATGGTGAATAGTGAACTTTCCTCCCTCCTATTCAACTCCCTCCCCCCAAAGTTCATGGCAAACTGGTATTGAATGAATGCAAAGAGCAGGCCTGAGATGGCACTTCTGACATTCTGCCCCCCCTTGGAAAAGGGCTTGACCTGAATAAAGAAAAGAAAAGAGAGAGTGGTTAATCAGGAAGATTTATCAGTGGGGTTATGGTGCTATGGAATTTATTTAATAGTATTGGGGCTTGCACATGTTAGGCAGCTACCTATTCAGTTTTAGAAGGGGCAAAGTCTTTTCAAAGAATTAAATATTCAAGTTTGCGAGTGGATGTGCGAGTCAAAGATGTCTTTTACTTCAAAGTGTTGTTCACCTTCAATGAGAATGGGAAAGGATGGGGTTCAGCTGATGATTGCAATGGTGATGTTGTTGCCAGTTTCAGGAGGCTGTAGTGGCAAACATGATGGATTCTTCTGAGGGTTTTGGGTAGCTTCAGTTCGACAGTGACTGAGTTGATCACCTTGGATAAAGGGAAAGGGCCAATATATTTAGGCCTTAGCTTTTTTGAAGGTTGCCTGGATTGCAAATGTTTGGTGGAAAGACACACTACATCTCTGACATTGTAATTTTTCTGTGGGGATCTTTTTTTGTTGGCATATTTCTTATAGGTATTCCTAGCATGATGCAGTGCTTTATAGACCACTGGCCATGTAGTTTGCAATGATATCACCCATTAAGCCAGTACATTGGCATGATTATTGCAGGAATTCAGGCATAGCAACAAAGTCTCCGTTGGTGGGCATGTAAACGGTGCAAATCCAGTGCTCCTGTGTACTGAAGTGGTATATGTTATTTCTACCAAAGGAAGAAGGTCTGACTGGTTGTCCTGCTGATAATTAATGTAGCACTGGAGATATTGCTCTAATACTCTGTTAGTGCATTCCCATTAGTCTGGGGGTAATGTACAGAGTGGAGTCCCTAAGTAGTCCCCAGGAACTTTAAGAACTCTTGCCAAAATTGGGAGGTAAATTGCACCACTCTATCAGAGATGATTTTTGGGGTGTCATGGAACCAATAAATGTGCTGAACAAAGAGTTTAGCAAGAGTTCGTGCAGAAGGGATCTTGGGGCATGCCACAAAATGTACCTGCTTGGAAAACAGTGGTGGATTGCCAATTTTTTTACTACTGATTTGGGTGCACTTCCGTGCGCATGTGTGCAGGTGTCCGAGTGGGTAGGCGGAGGCTCCTGCCACCGCTGCTACCGGTTCAGCCGAACCGGGCTGAATCGGGAGCAACCCACCTCTGGTGATATTATTATGATATTTCCTGAGCTCTTTGGCAGTTCAACAATAAAGTCCATAGATATCTCTCTCCAAGGGGCTGTGGGGTTAGCAACTGGTTGCAAGGGACCTGGTGGTTTTCCAATGTGTTTTTCATTGATGTGCACATGGGACAACTAGCCACATACCCTTCTGTGTCTTTCTTTATGCTTGGCTGCTAAAATTGGTGTCTAAGAAGATGCAGGGTTTTGACAAAGCCAATATGCCCTGCAGGTTTGGAGATGTGGCTCCATTGTAAGATTAGAGGCCTTTGACTTGCGGGCACATAGTTTGGTTATGATCCAAACAAGGCCATCCTATACAGTGACATCTTCTTTGTGAACCAGTGTGAACCAGTTGTGTCCTTCCAGGGCTGCTCTCAAAGATTAGGTGAGGTCAGTGGTTATATTGGGTTTTATTTTATTCCACACCCTTGTTATTGCTGGGCCCAGTTTGATTGGATGGGATAATGGAATTCACAACATCTTCTTGGTGCTATTATATTGTCGTAATCTGGAGAGGGTATCAGCAAGGAAATTTTTCCCTCCAGGCAGGTAACATAGCACAAAGTTAAACTGGTTGAAATATTGCACCCATTTCACTTGTTTGGGTGAAAGTTTCCATGGGATTTTCACTGCTCTTCAGAAAATGTCTCAAAGTGAGTAACACCCATTTCACTGCATAAGCCTCTTTTCCCACACTGTTCACCTGCACTCAGCATCAGACAGTTTCCTGGATGTGCAAGCGCAAGGTTGCAAACAACCTTGTTGGTCCTTTTGGAGAAGGATGTTGCTCATCACAACATCACTAGGATCTGCTTGGGTGATAAAAGAGTTGTCAGGATCAGGGTGCTAGAGAATGGGTTCAGCAGCGAGCAATCTCTTGAGCTTCTTGAATGCCACTTGGCATCCCATCGACTATTTAAGCGGCCAGACCATCCTGGGTTTTCCCTCCCCTTTGGTTTTGAGTAGGTTAGTTATTGGCAAGGTGATTTGGCAAAAGCAGGGATGAATTGCCTATAGAAGTTTGCAAAATGTAGAAAGCTCTGCAGCTGTCTTCAGGTGTGGGGCGTTTCCCACTCATGTACTGTTTGTACCTTTTCTGGGTCCATCTCCACCCCTTTGTGAGAGATAAGGTACCCTAAATAGTCCAATGTAGTTTTATGAAACTCACACTTAGAGAGCTTCACATATGATTAAGCAGCTATGGTATGCAGCTGCATGCCATTCCCAGCTCTCTGACCTTGAAGTGGTCTCTCGAGAAGGTATGGTAAGTAGTGAAATTTCCCCCCTCCCATTTAGCTCAACACCCCAAAAGTTCATGGCTGACTGGCATTGAAAGAATGCAAAGCGCAGGTGTGAGATGGCAGTTCTGACCCACTGTTAACTGTCCCATTCATTTAGCTAGCAAAGTAATACTCCTGGGCCATTGTTTAACCAATTGTACATTAAAATGGGTACAGAAGAAAAGTGAAGCCAGCTCTGATATTTTCACTTGCAATAAGCATAATTAACTATCTCTTTCTCCCTTGATTTGCCCATAGTTGTTATTCACTGTCCAATCACTTGCATTCCTTTTTGTTTGGGGAACAGACTCTTTGTTCTGGCAGACATCACCAGCAAATGACCTTGGGAGACTGGCATTGTCTCACAGGTTTTGAGCCAGCATTCTTGGCATTCTTTTAACTGCCCTCATTACTTCCCTGCATCTCTCCCATCGTAGCTAATTGGCTGGCTATAAGCAGGAATTGTTATGCAAACCAATTTACAGCCATGACCTTTCCAGGGCCTCAGCATCTTGTTGGTATTATGAGGCTTACCACTGATAAATCAATAAAGAGACTCCATTTTAGTGGGTGTTAATAATTAATGATCTTAAAATTAATAAACTTAGTAAAGTTATAAAACTTAAAATATATGTAAGAAGACATTGTAAAAATAGAAGATTTTTATAAAATGGTATATGGTAAGTTAATTACAGGTTATTTTCATTATTAGCAGCTAAAAATGTAAAAGATACACCCAAGAGTGTTCAGGAGGCAACATTTATTGTTTGTTGTTTAGTACAGTATCAATAGACAGACAACAACAGAAACAACAGATAGATCATAGATAAGAGTTTTGGAATTCATGAATTCACTCTGGAATTCATTTAAAGCATTTAGTTGTAGTAAAATAACAGCTTAAGATAATAGCCTCTAGTGCGAAAAGACGTGAAATACAATGTGTAGGAAATTTACAAAGCAAAATAAATATTAAATGTATATTTTAGAATTTATACTCAGGAGTTACATTACACCTTAAATTGGAACTTGATCAATTTTATGCAATTGAATGCAGAAAATTATTTAAAACAACGAAAATAGCTGTGTTGGGAACAGGAAGAAAAACTGGGAAATTATTGGCTTAGTGTTTGAAACATTTCAAATAAAAATATGCCCATGATAACAGATACTGTGGAGATAATTTGGAATGAGTACAATGACTTTAACTGCAAATGCTATATATACATTTAGTATGGTGATGTTTTTATAAATAAAATAAAATAAATCTTCAAGATATCTCAGTTGCATGTTTGGAAAATTTGCCTGCATACTTAACATTACAAGTAATTTGTAATATATCGTGAAACCTTGAAAAGCTCCAGATGGAATAACTACATGCTGCTATAAACATTTCAAGAAGCAAATAACTTCCATTCTAATAGAGTATAATATATATAGCTCAGAGTTGAATTATGGAGTAACTGCTGCTGTCTAGGGATGGTGGGGTGGTGGGCAACAACTCCACAACCAGTACAATGTAGTGTGTAAAACATTGGATGAAAACCTGGAATCTAGATTCCAATCCATCTTCAGCTATGGTAATTCACAATTCAGTTATATGGAACAAATTTCAGGAGACAGTACTATTTATATTGACTCAAGCTACTGAAGGAAAGGTGGGATATAAAATAAATAAAAGAAAGAAAGCAACTATTGTGTTTTGGCTGTAAGTATTATCTGACCTCTACTATTGTGAATTAGTCTTTACCCTTTCAATTTCCTTGTTGTCTACACCTAGGTTGACTGGAGAATAGAAAAATAAAAATGCATTTTTTAAAAATCAGTTAAATGAAAAATCTTAATGTCATAAGGATTCTTTACTTATGAAGACACTTATATTCTGTGTTAAGCAAATCCAGGCAGTTTTGCCCCATTATATATAAATGCCGAATCATGTATCTTCAAATATGTTTCACTGAGAATGGCTTAGATTCCAACCTCTGAAAAAATGTTCATTCTGAACACACACCCTACACAGAGATACCATTTTTATTAAATTTTTAGTGGTTTGTTGTAAAGTATATATTGACAATTTATATACTGTGTTACACTTTTGGTTCTATATTCTTTCCCCCTACCTTGGCATCTTTGGAAGAACTGTTAAAATTTACAATACATAAATTACTTACTATGCATTGAACAGGGATGTGCGGTCAGGGGAGGCAGGGGAGGCAGAGCCTTACCGCTCTCATCATGAAAAAAAAGGAAAAGGTGCTGAGGAGCCTCGGGGAATGGGACCAGTGTGCAGGAGGGAGGTGCAGGAGGCTCCTCTAGCCTCAGCCTCCCTCCAGCACACGTAATCCCATTCCCCGCCTTCTATTGGGTTCTGACGCATGGTTCCAGGGTGAATGCGCATGCACGAGCGGCTCCCTTCCTCGCACTGAGCAACGGCAGTTACTCCCAAAAGCGGAAAGTGCAACGGACTTTTCGGACTGGCAGCTATCGTTTCCCTGCCAGCTCGCTCGCAAAACGACCCTGGAAACCAAGTCGTGGCTGGCGCCTTGTTAAGAATTGCACTGCTGAAAGAGACAGAGAGAAAAAGCAGATGTATTTTTTTTACAATTATTATTTTGTGATACGATATTGAACGTAGCGCTTAGAAGGCCATGGCTGATTCCAAGAAAACTAAGTGGGGTCAGATTTGATTAATCTTCAGTTAGGATGGGGACCCATGAAATCCTAGGCAGGGAATGGGACCACGTGTGCAAGAGGGAGGCTGAGGCAGCCTCAGCCTCCTGCACACGTGGTCCCATTCCCCACCTTCCTGATGATGTCACCAGCCTCACCAGCCATAAACCTCACCGCATGTCACTGGTATTGAACATTGCAAATTTTGAGGCACCACGCTGGGAGGAGTTTGACTCTGTTGCCCCCGAGGATTTGGACAGGTTACGTGGGCAACTGCGAGCCACTACATGTTTATTGGACCCGTGTCCCTCCTGGCTTGTACTGGCATCCTGGGAGGTTACACGAGACTGGCTCCTGGGTCTTGTGAACGCTTCATTGGAGGAGGGGTCCTTACCAACCACCTTGAAAGAGGCGGTGGTGAGGCCCCTACTCAAGAAGCCTTCCCTGGACCCAGCGGAGCTAGCTAATTATCGTCCCGTCTCCAACCTTCCCTTTTTAGCGAAGGTTGTAGAGAGTGTGGTGGCGCAACAGTTCCCACGTCACCTGGAGGAAACCGACTATCTAGACCCGCGCCAGTCCGGCTTCCGGCCCGGTCACAGCACAGAGGCGGCCTTGGTCGTGTTGGTGGATGATCTCTGGAGGGCCAGAGATAGGGGCTGTTCCTCTATCCTGGTCCTATTAGACCTATCAGCGGCCTTCGATACCATCGACCATGGTATCCTATTGCGCCGGCTGGAGGGGATGGGAGTAAGGGGCACCGTTTTGCGGTGGTTCTGCTCCTACCTCTCCGACCGGATGCAATGTGTGTTGGCAGGGGAGCAGAGGTCGACCCTGAGGCCGCTCACTTGTGGGGTGCCGCAGGGGTCGGTCATCTCACCCCTCCTGTTCAACACATACATGAAGCTGCTGGGTGAGATCATCTGTGGTTTTGGGGTTGGATACCACCTGTACGCTGATGACACACAGTTGTACATCTCCACCCCAAACCACCCCAACGAGGCCGTCGAAATGATGTCCCGGTGCTTGGAAGCCGTTTGGGTCTGGATGGGGGACAACAGACTCAGACTCAACCCCTCCAAGACGGAGTGGCTGTGGCTACCGGCGGCCCGGTTCAACCAGTGGACCCCATCGCTGGCCATAGGGGGCGAACAACTGCCCCCCGTGGAGCGGGCGCGCAATTTGGGCATCCTCCTCGATGCCCGGCTGTCGATGGATGACCATGTGGCAGCCGTGGCGAGGGGGGCGTTCCACCAGGTTCGCCTGGTGCACCAATTGCACCCCCTATTGGACCGGGACGGTGCTCTGTGCACAGTCACTCATGCCCTTGTCCTTTCTCGCCTGGACTACTGCAACGCTCTCTACATAGGGCTCCCCTTGAGATGCACCTGAAGACTACAGCTAGTTCAGAATGTGGCCGCGCGGGCTATCATGGGGAGGACCAGGTACTCCCATATAACACCACTCCTGCGCGAGCTGCACTGGCTGCCTGTGGTTTTTCGGGTGCGTTTCAAGGTATTGGTTACCATCTTCAAAGCGCTTCATGGCACGGGACCTAGTTACCTGTGGGATCGCATCTCACCTCATACATCCCTGCGACCAATCCGCTCCCACAGGGAGGGACTCCTCCGGGTGCCGTCCACCAAGCAGTGTCAACGGGCGGCGCCCAGGAGTAGAGCCTTCTCTGTGATGGGCCCAACCCTCTGGAATGACCTCCCCCCCGATGTTAGAATTACTACCGACCTCCGCTCCTTCCGACAGAAACTTAAGACCCACCTGTTCCAATTAGCTGGTCTGGCTGATTTATAGTCCCACCTTCAACCTCCTGGCAAACACCTTATTTTGGGGTAATTTTTAAGGGTACTTTTAATTTATATTTGAAGTTTAATCTATTGTACAGTGTATAACCTACCTCCTCTGAATATTTATGTATATCTACCTATATTTTTGTATTTACATTGTTTTAATATGTCTGTACACCGCCCCGAGTCCTGTTTAGGAAAGGGTGCGGTCTATAAATTATTTTTTTTAAAAATTAGCTTGAATTGACTAATCCGTTTCCTTATAACACTGAATATTAACCTTTTAGTTAGCCTTTGAAAGCCTAATATTTGAGACATGATAGGGTGTATCAATCCCCCCCTGAAAAAAAGCTTGTGTGTGTATATATATATACTTTGAGTCTGTCTAGCTCCTTCAGCAATTTCAATTACCCCTGTTTTGAAGTTCCTAACACACAGTAATCTTCCCTGCACTGATCCAATTAAGACTGCTATGACAACAAGGAATGAAATTCATTTTCTTAACATGAATACTTTGTGTGTGTGTGTGTGTGTGTGTGTGTGTGTGTGTTTTATTTGTAATTTTCCTTTAATAGCCCTACATATTTTGTGGACAGTGTATTGACTGGGTCAATATATACTAACAATAATAATAATACAATTAAATATGCATAATAATAGTCTTCCAACTTCTAACATACTTTCTGAAATTTGAGAAAGTGGTAGTTCACAATATGTGTCCAGGTCACCCCATTTTACCTTTGAAAAAGCATTTCCAGAACGAACTCATGAGAGATTGTAATTTAATCAGGGTAGAAGAAATAAGATGAAAGGGAGTCAACTTCAGTGAATATGCCACATGAATGACCGGAGTATTTGTTTATCCTCTTTGATTTAAGAGAATAAAAATACAGCTGCATTTCTTCATAAATGAAACATCTTGTTTGACATTATTTTATGTTGACTAGACAGCAGACTAGGCCCTCTTTCCAGTCACATAATACTTTGTCCATTTCTTCATCTGAAGAGGACATTTTCTAAGATTTGGTAGAAACTGGCAAGTCAGAACATTAGCAGCTCAAGGAGGGCCAGCCTCTGCTGTTTATTGCAGTCCATTGGTACTTGATTCTTCTGGGTTACTCTGTTGTATTATATTCTCTTCAGAAGAGACATTTCCTCCATGGAAACAATTCGATTGTTTTATTCACAAGTTATATATTATGAAGTAGACAGTTAAAGTGGCAAATACTATTTAGTGTTTGGAAAAAGTGGGTATTTTTGTTAGGACAAAAGAGCAAAACTGAGGGCATATTGTCAATCATATTAAGATATAAAAAGTGTTTTGCAGCAGAACCTAAATAATCAGAGAAACATTAATTATGTCATGAACAACTGAATGATGCACTGAGTGGTAGGAGAAAGACATTGCTAACAGTCTCTCTTTTTTTCCCTAGGAATGAAAGCAAAAACAGTTTATGTGAATGTTAGATCAGGTGAATGGATGAGGCAGACTCAGGCTAACTGTAACAACAGCTCTTTATTAGTCAACACTATGTATAATGCAGCAAAGGCTCTGGCAGCAGCCATTTTATAGGGAACTGTCAGACTTCTTAACCAATCCCCTTTAAATATTTTCCCACCAGATCAGAGGACCTTGGTGGAAACTACCATACTGTCTGTCACTATCTAACACCCCTCCCCTCTTAGTTGGGCTGATCCATCTGGTTATGTACTCATGCAGGTAGGCGGGTTTTCTGGTGACTCGCTCTTACCTACACAGTTCAGTCGGTGCTAGAACTTTGGACAAGTTGGATAGACCTGTGGCTCTGGCTTCACCTGGTGGAAGCTCCTGGAACTTTCCACAGGGCGCAGCTGAAGTTTCTGGAGCCAGTTTGCTCGGAACTCGCTGCGGTCCTGCAACATCACCAGATAAGTAACTCTGTATCTTCGGGCTTGAGTTGTCTGTGGAAGGAATGGATTCATGCTCCTTTTGGGTAGGGCTTTGGTTGACTCTTGGAGTTGCCTCTTGCTGCCTAAGATTGGAGTTGGAGATGTGGCCTCGCAGTTGGTCAATGTGCCGCCTCCAAATTCTACCGTCCTTGAGCTCCAACTGGTAAGAGCGAGGTCCAGTAATTCCTGTTACTGTGGCAGGGATCCAGAGAGGCCCCCCTGCATTGTTGTGGGTGTAAACTCTATCCCCTATGATAAATTGTCTAATTTTGCCAGTCGAATCTAGGGGAGTCATGGCAGAATAGTTTGGGTGTAGCCAGTCTAAGGGTGATCTTACCGGCAACCCATCAGAAGCTCAGCGGGGCTTCTACCAGTGGTAGCACTTGATGTGCTAGTAAAGGAGGAATTGGTCTACCGGTGTTTGCCAATCTCCTGGCCCCATCCTGGATAGGGCTTATTTTGCAGATCGCAACATGCTTTCCGCCTGTCCATTACTGGCCGGATGGAATGGAGCGACCAGGGCATGTCTGATTCCCTGAGTAGCTAAATAAGTCTCAAATTGGATGGCCGTGAATTGTTCGAGACTAAGACATCAGGCAGGCTGTGAGTGGAGAAAAGCCTCGATAGTGCCTTGATGACTCTCTCTGCAGTGGTGGTGGTCATGAGGACTGTCAGGGGAAATTTCACCCTGAGCTAATGAGGTCTTAGACCAACGGCTTTTTCAAACAGCATATCCTCAAGAAAGCGAAAGTAAGGTCCAATAACAAGTTTTAATTAAAACAAACTTTTAATATGAAAATAAGAAAAATAAGAAAATCAACAAATCTATCTAATTGTTACATTTTGGCAAGAGCAGTTTGTCGCCCACCTTCTTGGCAGACGAACAGAAGATCAAAAGGTAAAGAAGTCTCTGGAATGTGTGTGAGCAGGCGCAGTACATCACTTGCTGATAAGGGCCTATGACCTGCCTAGGACCTGCGCAGTAAGTCTTCAGCTCGGCTAGCAAACAATAAACGCAGTGACACCCCTTCTTTTGCTAGTTGTGCTGATGTCATCAAATCATCAAGTAAGGCACATCTTCTTTCGCAGATACTCGTGTTGTGCTGCTGCAAGTGGTTTGTTGAGCATGTCAGCAATCTGATCATGTGTGGAAACATATTGCAATTTAACAAAACCTTGCTTAACTAATTGCTTTGTGTTTTGATAACGGATATCAATGTGTCTGGACCTAGAACCTGTAAAATTTGACTCAGAAATATAAACCACCAATTCATTATCTTACATCACGGTGATTGGTTGAATCGGACGTGTCCAGATATCTGTGATCAAAGCATCAAACCACGTTAGAGAATTACAAGCATCTGAAACACAAGCATATTCAGCTTCATTAGATGAACATGAAACAAAACTCTGTTTTCTCACTTGTCAGTAAACAGTACATCCATTCAGGAACATCATGTAACCAGAAGTACTTTTGCGTGATTTCTTATCACTTGCCCAATCAGAATCGGCATAACAACATAACTTTGCATGATCGGTGTGTGTTGGTTCTAGCAATAACTTCATGTGTTTAGTGTGTTTCAGGTATTTCAATAACTTCTTAATGCATGTCCAATGAAATTGTGTTGCCTTACCTATGTGTCGTGATAAGAGATTAACACTAAGTGCAATGTCGGGTCTGGTCCAACTACTAATGTATAATAGTGACCCAATGACTGAACGATAAAGTGTTTGGTCCTCGAACTCAGGACTTGGTTCATGTGTTAAGTTGTGAAAATCTGTTTGCATGGGTGTCTTTGTTGTGTTAGCATCTTTCATGTTGCAATGATGCAAAATGTGGTCAATTTTCTCCTCTTGTGAAAGACTAAACCCCTTCTGTGTTTTTTCAATCTGAACATCTAAATAAGTGTTAATGTGTCCTAAAGATTTCAGTGTGAAATATCTCTGCAAACTTTTAGCAAAAATCTCACTCATTTTCTTATTTGGACCAATGTAAACAATGTCATCAACATAAACAATAATGATCTCATATGCATTGTTAGATCTTTTTGTGAACACGCATTCATCAGTTTTGGACTTAATAAAGCCCATTGAATTTAGTTTGTCAGTAAGACATAAGTACCACATTAAACCTGACTGTTTCAGACCATAAAGACTTTTGTTCAGGAACCAGGTATCCCCTTCTTGCTTTCGGAATCCTGGAGGGCTTCTCACGTAGATCTCTTCATCTAGGTCTGCATGTAGATAAGCTGTGTCCACATCAAATTGGAAAACTTCTAAACCAAGAATAGTTGCAGTGGTTAAAGCAATTTTTACGCTTTCAGTTCTGACTGTTGGTGAGTAAGTGTTTGTGTAGTCCTCAGGATAACGTTGAGCGAAACCCTGAGCTACAAGTCTGGCTTTGTACAAAGACTCAACATTCGATTTCTTCTTGATTCTGTAGACCCATCAAGTGCCAATGACTTTCTTGTTTGCTGGAGGTTTTGCAGGTGTAAATACATTAAGTTTCTTTAAACTGTCCATTTCATCCTGCATTGCATCATACCATTTGTCTTGCTCTGAATCAGGAAGCTGTTTGATTTGTGTGAATGTCTCAGGAGGAAGAGTAACGTTGCAAATCAAAGGCAAGAGTGTTTTTGTCAGTTGCCACGAATATCGTTGTGGAGGGATTCCTTTTGTGACCCTATTGGAACGTCTCGGAACAACAGTCCAGTCTTCTTCTTCGTCCTCGTCCTCACGTTCATCGCTAGCATCAGCATCCACGGCTTGCGAAGACGGAACATCAGGTTGTGAAGAACTGCTAGAAGGAATATCTGCCTGTAAATTGTCATCAGGCTGCGTGGCATCTGCAACATCATCTCTAGGAAAAAAAACTCCATGATCATTGGAATGAATTCTGGACCAGTCAATATCTTCCTCAAAATTAGCAGATTGTGAAATGACAATTACATGTTTTGGATCAATAAATTTGCACCATTTTGAGTTATCATCAATACCCATAAATTTCAGTCTCTTTGCTACTGGACCTCCCTTTCTTCTTTGAGTTAAGGGAGTGTTCACCATAGCGTATGAACCAAAAATGTGGAGGTTCTTGAGATCAGGCTTGTAGCCATACATCATGAAGAAAGGAGTTTGATTGATTACACTGCTCCAAGTACGGTTGACAATGTAATTTGTATATTTGATTGCTTTACCCCAGTATATGCTACCGAGATTGGCATCTTCTAGGAGACAATGCATCATGGTTTGTAGAACTCCTTGTCTTCTTTCTACGACTCCGTTGTGAGCCGGTGTATATGGAGCGGATGTCTGATGAAGAATTCCATTCTTACGTGTCCAGTCCTGGAAACGCTGAGACATGAATTCTGCACCACGGTCACTCTGGATTCTGGTGATGCGAACTTGGTATTGTGTAGAAACAAAAGATGCAAAGTCTTTAAAGATCTGAAAGGTCTCAGATTTCTCTCTCATAGGATATACAAATCCATATCTAGAATGATTATCTACAATTGTTAGAAAATACTTTCTAACACCAAATGATGGTGGGAAAGGACCCACTATGTCAGTGTGTACCAAATCAAAAATGCGTGTTGACAGGCGTGTAGCATGTTTGGGAATTGCAGCTGCTTTGGATTTAGCTTTCCTGCAAACTGCACAATCCAAAAACATCTTACACCCCTTTAGATCCAAACCTTTTGCGAACTCCGGCATTTTTCTAAGAACACGGAAACTGGCGTGCCCCAATCTTCTATGCCACTTGTGGATACACCTGGAATGCAAAGGTTTACCAGTTAGTGAATTCTCAACATTAACAGTTTCATGAGGAACCTCAGGTTTGCTCTGAGCAACCTGCTTCTGTTTTCTCTGTTTGTTGGCTTTAGGAGCCTTTGGCACATTAATGGGTTCTCTCTCTGAACCAACTCTCTCTGGGCCCGTGCTGTCCCTTTTTGGAGTTTGCCTGTGCTTTTGGCTTTAAGTAATAAACACCACCAATCAGCATGGTTTCAGCAACAATATCTCCATCTTTAACTATGTAACTTGCTTTCTCGAGGTGGTGAACCTGGAACTTTAACTCTCTAGACAAATGACTTTGACTAAGCAAATTACTGGTTGCTGAAGGTATGTAATAAACATCAGGGATGAATGTATCGAGCTCTTCAATGTAAACAGTTCCTTTTCCCACGACCTTGCAGGTGTGGTTGGAGAAGGAGTACAGTTCTCGATATTCGGGCTCTGGCTAGCCCATCTCTGTGAAAAGTTCCTTTCTGTGGGTAATGTGTACAGCTGCTCCACTATCTAAAGTCCACAAAAGACGTCTGTCATACTTTGGATCAGGTTGTGGAACGTTGGTTATGGCCAATGTTGCGAGTGGAGCTTGTGAATCATGCCTTGGACCATGACGACCTTGTCTTCCGCCTCTACCTCTGCCTCTGGAGTCTGTTCCTCTGGGCTGGTATGTGACGGGAGATGGAACTCGTTGGGGACAATCACGGGTGTCATGTCCCATACAGTTGCAGATGTAGCATCTTGGCATCCTTGGTGCGTAGCCTCTTCCTCGGAAGGGACATCTAGCTGGAGCTTTTGATGCTGGGGGTCATTGCAGATGTGGCGTAGCTAATTTGATAGCTTCCTCCTCAACTAAAAGTCTGCAGATATGATTAACTGTTCGTTGGGCAATAGGCACGTAGTTAATCTCTGCAATGGCATCTTTCCATTGATAATTCAATGAGTTAATGATGATGCTAATCATTTGGATATCATCAATTACATGGCCACTTTCTCTCAATTCACTTCTCATTCTTTTCAGTTTGGTTAAAAGTCCACCAATTCGTTCACCAGGTTTCAACTTCGAACCATGGAACTCAGACATGAGCAAACATGAAGATTCAATTGAAATGGGCCTGTAGCAATCTTCCAAAATAGCTCAAATTTGTTGCATCAGGTGGAAAGGTAACCTGCAGTTCAGTATCCATGGACATCAGCAATGTTGTACAGGCCCTAGTCTCTAGGTCTCTTATTGCAGGAGTCCATGGCTGGGCAGGAGGATTAAAAACCATACAGTGGGTACCTTCTCTGCGAAGCAAGAGTGCAATCTCACTGACCCAGGCTTTATAATTCTCTCCTGACTCCTTTAATTTTGACTCACCAGCCAAAGGAGTGACAGAAAATGCCTGTTGAGGGATATGCATTTGAACAACTTACTGTGCAGGTTGAAAAGCTGGTTGTTGAACCAGGGGGCGCTGTAATGTGACTTGTGGTCTCTGTGTTACATTTGCCATTGGTGTTTGAGGAGCAACATTAAATTGGCTTGCTTGAGAGGCTGGCATTTGCTTTTGCCGCATTAATTTTTCCCTTGTTCCATCTAGGGAAAATCCAACACCACCAGGGGGAGTTGAAGATTTAACCCTTGGAGGCATTTGTTGCATTGCAGCTTGATCATCTGGACGACTTATAGATAGGTCTGTCCAGGTTTGTTGCAATTCTTTTAATTGTTGGTCTAATAAATTTTCGCCATGAGATGGCAGTGCAGCTTCACTTCTTGGCTGCAGAATTTTTGAATGCATGGCATAAGTAGTAGAATAGAGGAGATCATGTGACCTCGGTGACGTGTACATATCTCTCTGTTCTGATTCGCCTGACGCAATGTCCTCTAGAGGGTGTGTCTTAGGTTGTGAAGAAGGAGGCAAGATGGCGTCCTCAGACATTTTGGAAGTGGGGAAACCCCTCCTACTTGCCTCTAGCCTTTCATAGTGTTTTCTAGCTTGAAAAACCTGTTTTTCAAAAAAGTCTATCTGGTCACGATAGCTTTTCATATCTTCCCCAGGGCCTGAGAAGGATTCATAAGTTTCACTTTCTGCATGGGGGTGAATTTTCTCTGCCGGCCGTTGCTTCGAGGGGCTTGGCCAGACATCAATTGTTTCATAATTTCCAAGAGTTTGGGAGTGAGTTTGCTCTGGCAATGTGGAACGCTTTGGTTTAGCCCCGAGCGTTTCATAATCTCTTGGAGATATTTGGGAACGTGCATAATCAGAAGTAAAAAGGACTGACCTCTGTCTTGGAGCGGTTCCCTCTTGTTGAAACGTTGCCCCATAGCAGATTCTTCTTTTGGCCCGGCTGCTGAAGAAATTTGGTGCTTTGGAAGCCAGCTTGAGAAATCTTCCATTTCTGTGTCAGAGGGAAGGGAACCCTCTGAACGCGCTTCATGTCTGTCTGTATTTCTTTTTTTTCTTCCTTGGCATGGTTAATTAGACTTATCTGTTGAAGATAACTTGGAAGGAAAAGCCATAAATTATAGCCATCCTTCTGCTGCCATTATTGTCAGGGGAAATTTCACCCTGAGCTAATGAGGTCTTAGACCGACGGCTTTTCCAAACAGCATATCCTCAAGAAAGCGAAAGTAAGGTCCAATAACAAGTTTTAATTAAAACAAACTTTTAATATGAAAATAAGAAAAATAGGAAAATAAACAAATCTATCTAATTGTTACATTTTGGCAAAAACAGTTTGTCGCCCACCTTCTTGGAAGATGAACAGAAGATCAAAAGGTAAAGAAGTCTCTGGAATGTGTGTGAGCAGGCGCAGTACATCATTTGCTGATAAGGGCCTATGACCTGCCTATGACCTGCGCAGTAAGTCTTCAGCTCGGCTAGCAAACAATTAACGCAGTGACAAGGACTACCTCTAACCACTTTGAGTAGGCATCCACAACTACCATAAAGACCTGGCCATGATCTGGACGAGTGAAATCAATGTGCACCCTCAACCAGGGTGACTGAGGCCTTTCCCATTCCTTAGCGGGTGCCTCTGGGGGAGCTGGTCTGGACTCCTGGCACGGTGTACCAGTAGCCACCCACTCTTCTATCTCCCTGTTAGACCACCACACATAATTCCTTGCCAAAGACTTCATCCGGACAATTCCCGGATGCCCTACATGCAAGGCCTCTAATACTGCAACTTGCAGTTTGGGTGGAACAACAACCCTGTCCCCCCACAGAAGACAACCCCGCAATACAGATAACTCATCTTTTTTGGTTACAAATGCTTTAAACTCAGACCCAACTGGCCCCTGGGCCACCCCTTCCACCCCCAGTTCAAAATTTGAGAGATTGTTTTGTCTCTCGCAGAGTGGCGGACGACCTCACACCGGGCTGGCCTCCAAACAGTCAATGAGTAAAACTGGGATGTCAGGGGTTGGATCTTCCAATAGTTCAGGAAGTCGGCACCTGCTAAGAGTGTCAGTGTGTCCCAAAATTTTCCCCGGTCTGTGAATGAGATGACACATCCATGGTGACAGCAATGCAGGAGTTGGTTGGTCCCCAGCCATGAGCCCCAGCAATGGTTTATGGTCCGTGATGACCTCAAAATCCCCACCATACAAATACTCATGGAACCATTTTACCCCAGCAATTGCAGCCAAAGCCTCATGGTCCAGCTGGCTGTAGTTGCTCTTGGTTGCTGACAGGTCCTTGAGTAGTAAGAGATGAGGGCTTTGATTCCATTGGGCATGCGGTGGCTGAGGACCGCACTGACGCCAAAAGGAGAGGCATCACAAGTCAGGACAAGGGGCAAAGTCTGGTTATATTGGACCAGGAACATATCCACTGACAGCAGTCTTTTAACCGTGGCAAAAGCGGTGGCCTCAGCCTTTCCCTAGGTGCATCTGGCATTCTTGCCAAGGAGCTGATGCAAGGGCTCAGTGACAGTAGCTTTCTGGTTAAGAAAGACACTATAAAAATTGAGAAGTCTGAGGAATGCCTGCAGCTGGGTCTGATTGGAAGGGCTTCCTGGATAGCTTTAATTTTTTTATTTGTTGGGTGAATTCCGGAGCCTTCAATCAAATACCCCAGGAATTCAACCCTTGGAACATTAATTTGGCATTTTTCTCTTTCTAAACGGAGACCCTTTTCACTAATTCTGGTCAAAATGGTTAGTAAACTTTTAAAAAGTTTCTCCTTATTTGCAGCAGATACCAAGATGTCGTCAAAATAGGGGACAACTCCTGCTATCCCCTTCAAAAGCTGTTCCATGATGCTTTGGAACAGTCCAGGGGTGATAATAACTCTAAATTGTAGCCAGGTGCGTTTAAATGCACCCCTATGCATCACAATGGTTTGGGCCTCTGCTGTGGCGCCATCTACAGGCAATTGCTAGTATGCCTGCACCATAACTAATTTAGCAAATACTTTTCCCGGGCCAAGGGAGTGAAGTAAATGCTGGACAATGGGTACTGGATAAGCGCTCCATTGTAGGGTCTTATTTATGGTCCACGCAGATGCAGACAGACCTGTCAGGCTTTACCGTGGTCACTATAGGGGTCTCCCAGAGTGCGTGATCAGAATCCAGAATCCCCTGGACAATTAGTTTGTCCAATTCAAGGTCAATTTTTGGATGGAGGGTGAAAGGGACCCTCCGGGGCTTTAATCTAATGGGAGCAATGTTGGGGTCCAAATTAAATGAAATTGGGGTTCCCACAAACTTGCCTAGACATCCTCGTACTCTCGCATTAGCTCTTCGGTGCTGTCATCTTTAACGGTGTTGATGCTGGTCACCCCCAAGCCCAGGGATTCGAAGCAGTCTAAGCCTAGGAGGCTCTGCAGGGCTCCTTAAAATTGCATACAGAAGGTGCCTTGACCCAAAACGGGGATTTGGTTTCCCTGGTAGTCACTTAGATGTATCTCTGGAACCCTCAGCTTGTGCTTCCGTAGATTAGGGATGGCCTTTTTCGGTGTGGCCCAGGACATGATGGTAAGCGATGAGCCGGTATCTATCTCCATGCTGCATGGAGACCCATCAAAGAGGATGGAGATTTGCAGCTTCTTGTTCTGCGGGGTGCTTGCTTGTCTGATGGTTGTTTGGAACATGTCTTTGGCATCTGTGATCTCTGCCTGCTGCTGCGGCTTCCATTGCTCTCTCTGGGGTGGATGTGGCCTTGCAGCCTGCAAAGACTGGTTTTTCCACGTGTTGGAGTAGGAAATTCACTCTTGCAGGCTCTTGAGATGTGCCCTCTGTAATCGCAGAGTTAGAAGATGGTGTCTCAGAAACTGCAGGCAGATCGCTGGTGGTTTCCTCCACAGTGGCGCAAGGCGGGAAATGGGGTTCAAATTCTCGCACCATTCTCTGCTTCTCTCTGTGCATGTGGTATACCTCGTGTTCGCTGTCAGTGAGATCTTGCTCTGTAGTCTTGCGATGCACTTCAGCTGCTCTGTGCGTGCTCTTGGGGCGGTTTTGTCTCTGCAGTGTTTCTGTCAACTTGGTCAAGGACTCTGTTGCTCTGGCCTTGTCTAATGTGATTTGCAGCGTAAGGTTGGTCTTTGCCAGCAACCTTCACTGCAGGTTGATGTCTCGCGCCCCACAAATGTTTATATCTAGTAGCAGTTCATCGAGACCGCGAAACTCACAATATGCTGCAGCCTTAGGAAGTGCAGCAACATATTGGATGATCATTTTGCCTTCCTTCTGGTTACGGAGGTTGAATTTGTGTCTCCGCACATATTTAGACAGTTTGGGAGTATAGAGTGTTCTAAGCATCTGTTGAAGCACCGACCAAGCGACTGACTGTACTGGTGTTGGCTCAGATAGGTCTTTGGTGGTGTTGAATACCTTTGACCACATTAGCTCAGGAACATGGCTTTTTTTCAGCCTTCGGACAGGCCCAGGAGGTCATTGGCTTCGAGGAAGCATTCAAACCTCATCATATACGAGTCCCAGTGCTTGGTGGGTCATATGGAGCTGGTGGGCATCTTGATTCAGTCAAGGCAGATTTGAATTTGCTGCTTAAAGATGCTGCATTTAGCTCCAGGCTGGATTGTGTTGCTGGATTGTCAGTCAGCTCTTTTTGTGCCTAGTTGCATACAAATCCCATCCTCGTCATCAGTGTTAGATCGGGTGAATGGATGAGGCAGACTCAGGCTAACAATAACAACAGCTTGTCAAGCATGCCTCCTTCAATATCCAAGAAAGGAAAACCTCAGCTCCATTTTAATAGAGATAAAGTACTTTTACTAGATATGAAGTGAAAACAGCTAAAGGAAAGCAAGATCTGAGCCAGAAAGGCAGGAATATATACATATCAAACGTTTACCCAGCACCCGCCCCCCAATTCCCCAACCTATTGTCCAATCTGCAACTCCCTAAGGTGTCATGTGGGGTGCATCTTCAAACAGCCTCATCAAATTGGTATGCAGAACGGTTGGCCTTGACCAAATCCAAACATCAGTCACCAGCATGCACAGAAGATGGTGAGAACAAGACTCCTTCAGTACAATATAATTCCCTTCCCTAATACTATGGACACACACCCTCGTTCCTATGGCAGCCAATAGCAAGCCAGCATAGCAAGCAAAACAGAGGCTGACACAGCTGTTTATTAGTCAACACTATGTACAATCCAGCAAAGACTCTGTCTGGCAGCAACCCTTTTGTAGGGAGTTGTCAGACATCTTAACCAATCACCTTTGAGTATTTTCCCGCCAAATCATAGGATCTTGGTGGAAAATATCATATTCTCAGCATGGTCCATTACCATCTGTACTATTAAATCTAGCAAAATTGAATTTTTCAGATTCACTTTCTTTTTGCCTCTGGAAAGCAGAATTAGGCATGATGAATTTTTCTTCTGCTGTAAAAAAGCAAAATGACTCAGTGTGACCAGGAGTGAAATTCAGCTGATTCTGACAGGTTCTGGAGAACTGGTAGCAGAAATTTTGAGTAGTTCGGAGAACCTGCAAATACAACCTTTGACTGGCCCCAGAGGGGGGTGGGAATGGAGATTTTGCAATATCCTTCCCCCAGGAGTGGGGAGGAAATGGAGATTTTGCAGTATCTTTCCTCTGCCACGCCTACCAAGCCATGCTGACAGAACCAGTAGTAAACATTTTTGAATTTCACCACTGAGAGTGACAATAGATATATTTTAAATATATGGTGGAATGTATTTTAGAATCACACCATCAGTACTTTCTTAGCATTTCTTTTCAGCAAATTTTCCTTTGATTTAAAATCTGCCTTCTTCTTGGGTTTATGGCCCTTCCCTATTTGTATTTAATCTTGGCACAAACATGCTCTGGCAATTTTATTTTTCTGCCATCTTCCCACCATGTTGCCTCCATCTCATCTACAACTGAAGCATCTTTCAAACTGTTCTGCTACAAGCAAGATTTCTCCCCTTTATGAATTGAAGCTTTCCACTCTGCCAGTTTTGTCCGGATTATAATGCAATGTGTTGTTAAACAAATTCATGCATTACAGAAATCCAAAAATACATTATAATTAATCTATCAGTATAATTGATTAAATAATACTTAAGATGAATAGTGGGCAGAGAAATCAAATAATAATCTGCTGATACGTTATGGGAAATTCAGCACAAAGACTGTTTGAAGCTAATGTGCAAAGTAATCAAATATGTAATTATGAATAATTATTCATTTCAATGACAGAAGAATAAGAATGAAGTTGGAAATCAAGGAAATTTGAAAAATGATTTTCTTCAATGGAAGATACAAAAATGTCTACAGAGTAAAAAAACCTAACGTTTGCTGAAGGTTTAAGATAAGAAGCTCGGTGGCTCAGTGGTTAGAATGCAGTACTGCAGGCCACTTCTGCAATTTTGAATTGGCAGTTCAAATCCCACCAGGCTCAAGGTTGACTCAGCCCTCCATCCTTCCAAGGTGGGTAAAATGAGAGCCCCGGAGGAGGAGGAGGGGAGAGAGCTCTGGAATGAAATCACACTCATAGCAAGCAGCAGATGAATACTCTACTGCAATTGTGAAAATGAAAGCCCCTTGAGAGCCCAGATTGTTGGGTACAATATGCTGACTCTGTAAAACCACTTGGAGAGAGCTGTAAAGCACTACAAAGTGGTATATAAGTCTATAAAGAAATGCTGGTTTTAACAATATGAAAGGAAGATGTTCATGCTAGGAGGAAGATGTTAGTACTGATAGAGCAAAAATATTTTAATAAGCTGACATTTCATTCCAATAATAATGATTAGATAAAATTTAAATTAAAGGACCTATAAAAAGGGGATGGAAAGGCAGCCCCACTGCAACCATCCATCCAAAGCAATTTGCCAACTCTGCCATCTAGCCCTCTGTTAAAATTTACTTCCTTATCTTCAATTCTTGTTCCTGTTCCATATAAATGGGAGAGAATGGTGGGTGGATTTCTGTTTCGGTTGGCTAGCAGGAGGAAAGAGATTCAAAGAAAGATGAATCTACCAGTCTTTTATCTTAAAGAGCTCTGCACATTATAAATATTTAAGTATTGTTTTAAATGTCAGCCAGAAATCTCAAATATTCAAATACACTGCTCTACAAACAATTGCATATGACATTTGTTTTGGAAGGAAAATCTCTACAATTTTATTCTGCAGAAAAGCTATGACTGTTAGGTATGGGACAAAAAGTGAGTAGAGCTAAGCTCTGATAGAATGAATTTCCTCTCTGTACCCAAGAATTTCCATTCTGTGAGGACTTTAGCCTTATAGAAGGACCTATCTTTCACACACAATTTCAAGCATTGGTTGAATATTACAACCAATGTAATATTCAACCAATGTGCCAATGTAACAAATGATGCTTTGTAACAACCAATGTAACAAAGGATACTTTGGATTATCTCTCATAGATGAGAGATAATCCAAAGTATCCTTTGTTATCACCTGAGTGTTAGGTTAGACACCAGTAACAGATTCTTTTTCATCTTCCTTCAGGATAATTAAATTTCCCCAGGGTGAAAGAGTGCTTCATTAACAGGCTTTATCTATCAGTGACTCCAATTGCAACCAGTTTCACTGAGACGTCTGTGAAGGAGATCGCAAAGGGAAAGGATCATAGTACATATTCATGGCCAAAGAGTTCCTGCTCTTTCTCTGCAACTTTGGAGGAAACTCTTCTAATATCTTTTTTAAAATCTACAGCTGCTATCTTACCAGAACGTTCCTAATAGTTAGGAGAACTAACATTTAACCCAAAGCAACCTTCAATTATGTTAAATCTACTGCATTGCATATCTCAAGACTTATATATCTCGCAATGCATTGTTCATCCCGTACCCATTTATATTTACTCTTAAACAATAGTTACCTGAACCACTTTCCTTTAATTATAAAGTATAGTAGTTCCTTAATTATATTATGCTATTGGTTATTTCAGACATGGGTAATCTAATTGTAGACTAGAAGAAATGGGGGTAAAACTTATCTTCTCAAATTAACAGTTATATAGGTGGTCCTTTACTTATGACCACAACTGAGTCCAAAATTTCTGTTGTTAAGTGAGACATTTGCTAAGTGATTTTTGCCCCATTTTATGACTTTTCTTGCCACAGTGTCAGCATTCCAAATATCATTCAGAATTAAATCAAAGTCCAAGGCAAAACTATCCTTAAAGTTCCAATTTAATAAGTCAGACATGTTGGCACATCTGTGGAATCCCAAATCTAAAGCTTCCTGGGATTCCACCCAGTTGAAAGTTCATGATCTTATCCCCACGCCCATAAATCCATCACATGGTCCAATCTTCTTCGGCCACTCTGGCATCTCCACCCAGCTGGTTCCGGTCAGGTGCAGAGGTGCAGAGACAAAGGATGACCTTGGGCTTCTAGAAAAGAATGACAACAACACATTCCACAATTCTACTCCTTTCTATTCCCCCCTCCCAATTGCTACATTAATGAAACAGCATAGTGAAATAATGGAAAGTGTGGCAGGCCAAAGATCCTAAAAAAGGACTATGACTGCAGGCCTGACAGGCAGAAAAATGTTTCCTGAAAAGAGAACATAAAAGTTAACATAATAAAATTAACCACCTCTTCCCCCCCAGGGGTACCCTTTGGCTTACCTGAAAACTTCTCATGGAATTGTTTTACTAACTTCTCCACTTTTAGGTTCCAACTGTTCACCCAAGATGCTTCAGACAAAGGGTAACCCTTCTAATGCACTAAGTACTGTAAGCGACCCCTATTCAGCCTGGAGTCTATGATTTTTTCCACCTCAGATTGTGTTTGAGAGATAAAGCTTGGGTAGATGCTCTTATGAAGGACCCAATTACTGGTTTCAACAAGCTACAATGAAATTCTGGGCCAATTTTCCCTAGACTTCTGGGTAGACTGAATCAAACTGTAACTGGGTTATCTATCTTCACAATTCGGAATGGACTTAGAAATTTTGGACCAAATTCCTTGCGAGGCATTCTTAATCTCATGGATTTGGTAGATACAAAAACTTTGTCCCCACACAAAAGGAGTTTTGGAGCGAGCGGTGTTTATCAGCTTGCTTCCTGTAGGCTTCTGCCACATCTGCTAGAGCCGTCTTGGTCTTTTCCCATCCTTTCTTTAGTGTATCCATCCATTCATTCAGAGACATGAAGGAGGGAGGTTCTCTAGGCAACTCAGGCATGGCAACAAATTCCATGCCACTGGTAATCTGGAAGGAGTTAATTCAGTGCTGCTGTAGACTGCATCATTGTATGCCACTTCAGCAAAGGGTAGCAAGTCTGACCAGTTGTCTTGCTGATAACCCACATAACACCGGATGTATATTTCTACCAGCGCATTGGCTCTCTCTGCTGCGCAGTTCATGCTGGGATGAACCTCTGAGCTCAGTTCTTGTGTGGACCCAATGGATCTCAGGACCTCTCTCCAGAACTTGGCTGTGAACTGGACTCAGCGGTCTGAAATGATCCTCTTAGACAATTCGTGCAGGCGATAAATGTGTTTCACAAACATTTTTGCTAATTTCTTTGCGGACGGCAACCCTGAGCAAGTGATGAAGTGCGCCTGCTTGGAACCCAAATCAATAACTGTCCAGATTACTCTGTTCCCACTGATGTCTGGGAGTTCCATTATGAAGTCCATTGCGACCTCTTCCCATGGACTGTTAGGGCTGGCCACTCGTTGTAGTAGTCCAGGGGACCTCTCCGGCAGTGGTTTCATCGTTGCACAAGTAGCACAGCTTTTTACGTAATCTTCCACCTCCGATTCCATATTTGGCCACCAAAATTGACGCTTGGCAAGGTGGAGCATTTTTAGGAATCCAAAATGGCCTCCTAGTTCCACCTCATGGCTTCGCTGTAGAACTTCCAGCCTCAACCCCGCGGGGACGTACAGTTTAGACCCATTCCAGGCTAATCCATTTTCCATCGTTAGGATTTCCTGGTTATTGTTGAGCCACTGGTCTGCTGGGAGTGCCAAATTCATAGCTGTCAGCAGCTTCTCCTGGCTTCCATTATGTCATACTGTGGTTTTCTTGACAAAGCATCCCCCAACAAGTTTTTTGGTACTTGTTGGTCCCCTGGGGTTTTTGTTTCTGCTGCAGGTGCTGCAGGTTCTGGGCTCTTGGATTCAATCATCCCTGGCTGGCCCTTTTCCTCCTCCGAGGCGTCCCCCTTGGTAGGACTTAAGTTGGGGATCCTCTTCCAGAGGTTGTTGGCCCAGATGACTCTTTTCTGGTGGCATCTGGGGCCTTCTCTTTATTACCATGGTGGCAGTTGGTGCACACATTTGTGGCATTGGGGCTGGAGCCAAGCACTCTGATGCTCTGTGGCAAGTTGACAATGGTGGCATTTTATTTGCTCCCATGAGGAAAGGAACCTAGTTACATCTCTAAACTTAGGAACCGCCTCATCACATTGTTCTGCTATCCATTCAGTAGCTTCCCCCTTGGTAAGCCCTTCTTCCATTGTTGAGAACCTTTCTCTTTAGGAAGGTGGGGTAAGAACCTGTTGGGGCATTGCAGGTGCACATTGTCCCACCATCCATCCTGCAGCCTTCCCCTCATTCATCCCTTCTTCCATTGTTGAGAACTCTTCTCTGTAGGAAGGTGGGGTAAGAACCTGTTGGGGTATTGCAGGGGAGAATGGAAGCGGTGGGGAGGTCAATCCCTTGGTTGGCCACTGCCCAGTTATCTGCCATGGTGCCATCTGCCGAGGGAGGGCAGGTGCCCAGTGGAATCCCTTCCATCCATGACCTGGGGTTAAGACCCAGAATCAAACACAAAACGTTTCTTAAATAATTATGAAGTGTTGTGGCAAAAGATACAGAAAGACCTCCAAGTATGGAAAAAGCTACAACTATCTTTGCTTGGAAGGATTTCAGCAATTAAAATGAACATTCTACCTAGATTCATTTTTTTATTTCAGATGATACCGGTGCTTAAATCAGATAAAATTTTGCAAGAATGGCAAGCAACATTAAATAAATTTGTTTGGAAGGAGAAAAAACTGAGAGTAAAGATGAAGATTATGCAAGATACTCGTGAAAGAGGTGGCCTCAGACTCCCAAACCTCCGATTGTATTATGAAGCTGAGGTATTGATGCATGTAGCAGATTGGTTTGGGAAAACAAAATCGGAACTGTTGAATATGGGATGGCATGCATATCTATTTTATGAAGATAGGGTGGATATAGCATTTAACAATCATGTTCTTCGAAATGCCTTGATGAGAATATGGAAGAAGCACCGGTCTAATTGGGATTATAAAATACCGCTTTGTTTGGATCTTGCAGACATCATGTGGATTACGAATACTAAGTCACTCGGGGGGTGTTTATATAAAGACGTGCTTATTGCTGATGGGGACGAATGGCAGTTGAAAACTTTGGAACAACTGTTGGAAGAAGGAATTACTTTAAATTGGTTACATTATATACAGTTACAGAAGAGATGGAAAGAAGATCGTAGGGTCGGCTTTATGGACAAAGAAGTGGAACTGATCAAGCAGATAAAAGAGACTGGCCCAAAACAGGTTAAAAGAATATATAATGTATTGTTAGAAAGAGACTCAGAAACTGAATTGGTTAAGGATTTTATGATTAAATGGGCTCAGAATTTTGATGAATTGGTTATGTTGGATACGTGGGAAAAAATATGGGTTCAGAATTTTAAATTTACACAGTCACAGAATTTAAGGGAGAACTTTTATAAAATGTTTTACAGATGGTACTTAGATCCTAAAAAATTATCATGTATGTACCCAAATGTTCAACCAAAATGCTGGAGATGTGGGTGCCTAGATGCTACCTTTTTTCATGTATGGTGGACTTGCAATAAGGTTAAAGCCTTTTGGATAAAAATATGGTGGGTTATGCAAAATGTATTTAAGAAAAGAATATAATTCACTCCGCAAATGTTTTTACTGGGTATAACTAAGGATTTTACTAAAGGGGAAACAAAATTGGTTTTGTATATGGTTACAGCAGCTAGGTTGTTGATTGCTTAACATTGGAAAAAAGATTTTTTACCGACAATCGATCAATGGATTCAGAAAGTGGCGGGGTTTGCCGAGATGGCAAAAATTTCAGCTTTCATAAAAGGTCAGAAGCAGGAGAATTATACACAGGAATGGGTAAAATGGATTGATTACATACAGAATAAATATCAGACTAGGAAGTACTATGTAGCCTTTAGGTAAGAATGTTTAGATTGACAGATGATCAGAGTAAATAATATATGGGATGCTTGGAATTGTTAGAGTGGTGTATAGCGGAAGTCAGGGGGTGGGTTTGATGGGGAGGTGGGGGAGGGCTAGGGTGGAGGGTGGGGAAATATATATGTATAATTAATCTAGAAGATGGGATTAATGAGATATTGTTACTTTAAGAGAAACCTATATTATGAATTATATATGTTTAATCAATTTAGAAGATGGGGTTAATGGGTTATTGTTAGTTTAAGAGAAACTTATATTATGATTGTTGGGAGGTGAGGGGGTACAATATTTGAATGAGAAATCTATTTTAAGACGGGGGAGGGGAGGGGGTACAGTACTTGTATGTGATCTACATTATATGTTGGGGGGGGGGGTAAAAAGTGGGAAAATTTGTCTGTATCAAACTTTTTCAATAAAAAAAAGACCCATCCCAGGGTTGCCTGATTCACAGGTTGCAGTTCAACCAATGATGGCTGGCTGGGTAATGGGTCATTTCATTTATCACTGTTTGGAAGGAGTCAAAATCTCCACTCCAGTTTTTTTTTCCAAGCCTTGCTTCCAAGCTGGGGGGAAGGAGGGGGAACATGCACTCACGTTTAGTTGCTCAAGTTGATCTGGGACTTTCATTCTCCCTCTGTGCGGTGAATTAGTTTCCTCCTCCGGTCACATCTTCCCAGACGCCATTTATCTGAAATTTCCCTCTCCCACCAATTCCTTTGTTGCTTGGGAGAGATGTAGAGAAGTGTCTCATCTCAGCTTCTTATCTCAAAAAGCTTTCTCTTAATTGTTCGCTGATATTTTATGCTGACCTGGTCAGCGTTGGGAAATCAGCACCCCCTCACCAGCCCCCGTGCCGGGGTGCTGGTGATTTATTTTAGAGAGAGATTTCGGATAATGTCAGAGTTCCAAATATCATGCAGAATTAAATCAAAGTCCAAGGCAAAACTATCCTTAAAGTTCCAATTTAATAAGTCAGACATGTTGGCACATCTGTGGAATCCCAAATCTAAAGCTTCCTGGGATTCCACCCAGTTGAAAGTTCATGATCTTATCCCCACGCCCATAAGTCCATCACATGGTCCAATCTTCTTCAGCCATGCTGGCATCCCCACCCAGCTGGTTCCAGTCAGGTGCAGAGGTGCGGAGACAAAAGATGACCTTGGCTTCTACAAAAGATTGACAACAACACATTCCACAATTCTACTCCTTTCTATTCCCCCCTCCCAATTACTACATTAATGAAACAGCATAGTGAAATAATAGAAAGTGTGGCAGGCCAAAGATCCTAAAAAAGGAATATGACTGCAGGCCTGACACATAGTTGTTTAGTGAATCACTGCAGTTCATAAGTTAATAACCTAGTTAAGTGAATCTGGCTTTAGCGTTGATTTTGCTTGCCAGAAGGTTGCAACAGGTGATCACATGATCCTGGAACACAGCAAAGATCATAAATATGAACCTGTTGTCAAGAATCTGAATTTTAATCACATGATCATAGGGATGCTGCAAAGTTCGTAACTATGAAAAATGGTAATAAGTCACATTTTTCAGTGCCTTTGTAAATTTGAACAGTCGCTGAATGAATTGTTATAAATTGAGGACTGCCTGTAGTCTGCTAGAGAATTAGATGTCATCAGATTTGCTATCATAATACAAATAATACCAGTTAGATAAATGTTTAACCATAATACAATATTGTAGCTAAGATATTGAACCTTGATTTGGTCCTAGTTATGTCTACTGCACTTATGGAAACTCATTTTTGTGCCTTTAACTGTCTCTCAATTTAACTCATAGGGTTGATATGGAGGAAAATTGAATGAGTATGTGTCATGATGCCACATGGAAGGGATGGAGCTTGGGTCATGATGTTATGACACACATTTTTATCATTATATCAGGATAGCTAGGTGATAATGCAGTACCTTAAATCGAAGAATTTCAGATTATACATCTAAAATCTTTGTTCCTTGCATGGAATAAAGACATAGGTACTCAAGTCAACATCCACAGATTTTGCATTAGCTTTTTGCTAATGTGTAAAACCCATGAGTTGGAATTCCAACTATTCCAAAGACTGAAAATAAAGAGATGATTCTTTCAAGTGTGACTTCCATCACACTTTACCACTGTGATCTGATAACCCTATGAAGTTACCGACAATTAAAAAGTAGTTGTTGCTGATGTATCTGAACCTGTTGTTATGTCTGCATTTACATAACAATTTTATATAATCAGCTACTATTTTGGCTGCAGGCTCCCAGTAAGAGAAGTTTTCATTTTCTCATTTTTCATCCATAGCTGTATAGTTTCGATGGCCAGGTCGCGATATTTCGTGATTTTTTCTAGTTCTTTTTCTTCAACTCTGGCATCTCCTAATACAGCGATATCAATAAACTGGCTCTCTCCAACTGTGATATCTGGTGTGCTGTGTTCCAAATGATGATCCATCTGTATTCGAAAGTCGCACAAGATCTTCACCTTTTCATTTTCAATAACTTTATCCACTTTATGTTCCCATGACTTTCTGGATACAGATAAATCATATTTTTTACATAATGACCAATTGATTAATTTAGCAACTTGGTCATGTCTAACTTTGTAATCAGTTTGTGCAATTTTGCTGCATTCATATATTAAATGTGAAACAGTTTTGACTTTGTTGTTGCAAAGTCAGCAGTTTGGATTGTCAGTGGATTTTTGTGTCTTTGCTTTCATGGCGTTAGTTTGTAGTGCTTGTTCTTGTGCAGCCAGTATTAAACCTTCTGTTTCTTTCTTGATGGTTCCCATGTTAAGCCATGTCCATGTCAAGTTGTCATCACATTTCCCTTCAATGTTTTTCAAGTGCTGAAAAGCTATATTTTTTCCATCTATCTAATCTGTCATCCAGTTGTTTTTCCTTATATTCTGCCCTTGTTTCTGTTGTTTTAATACTGTTCTCCATTTTCACAGCCTGCAGCAATTTTTCTGTACTTTGGTTCAAATAATCAGTCAAACTTCATTTTTCTTCTTCTACATTTCTTCTGATGGATTTACAATAGCCCCCTGCCTCCTATTTTTCTTGGCAGGTACAACCTGTCGATGTCACTTCATGGATGTAAAGCATGGTACATATTCAAAGGTTTGTGCATTTTCTGGTCCAAGTTTTCCAGTTCAGTCAGTCCAGTTGATGATTCCAGCTGAGTAGCGAATCATTGGAACTGCCCGTGTATTAATGGCTTTCATTTTGTTTCCAGCATTCAGCTTTGATTTTAATATTTTGCAGACTCTCCTGATGTATTCCTTTTGTGTTGACTCTTTGACTTTTCCATTCAATATGTTATCTGCTTCCAATATTCCTAGGTACTTGTAACCATCATCCTTTGCTAATGCTTTCATTATGTTTTCATTTCCCAGTTCTATTACTTCTGTTTTTTCCACTTTTCCTTGCTGCATGGATAATATAGCACATTTTTCGAGTCCAAAGTTCATTTTGATGTCACTGCTGAACAGTTGAACTGTGTTGAGCATTGATTTAAGTTCAGTGGAGTTTTTGCATATATTTTTAGGTCATCCATGTATAGTAGATGGTTTATTTTGCCATGTTGGCTTGATATTTGTTTTTCGTAGGATTATTGTCAGTGGAATTAATGCAATGTTGAACTCCCCCTAGAAGATTCCTCTTCTGATGTTGACTTCCCCAATGTTCTCCCCATTTGCAGGTGGAACTGTTTTCCATTTTTGCATATTTACTTTAAAAAATGTACAGATATTTTTGTTGATTCCAAAGTTTTCCAGACAGGTGTTAATCCAGCTGTGGGGTAATGAGTCAAATGCCTTCTTGTAATCAATCCATGCCATATTTAAATTTGTTTTTCTTTGTTTTGCATTTTAAGTACCACTTTGTCAATGAATAGCTGATCTTTTGTTCTTCTTGATTTTTTATAATTTCCTTCTTGTTCTATTGCATAATAGAACTGTTTTCCATCAGATGATTGAATACTGAATTTGCCAGTATTCTTGTAAAAAGTTTGAATGTTGTCGGCAGACAAGTAATTGGGCGATAGTTGCTTGGTTCTGTGCCCTTTTCTGGATCTTTCATTATTAAGTATGTTCGACCAGCTGTTAACCATTCTTCGCTTGTTGCATTTTGAAGCATTTGATCAAATTGAGTGGCCTTGTGATGATGGAGGCTGGTCAGGTGTTTTAGCCAGTATCCATGCACTTCATCCAGGCCAGGTGCACTCCTGTTCTTGACCTTCTTTGCTTGTTTTGCAACCATGTCAGTTTTTATTACAATATTTTCCATTTTGTTTTGTTGTTTATTGTTGAATATCTTTGATCCAGGAGGCAGTTTTTTTGTGTTCCATTGGGTTTTCCCACAGTTCTTTCCAAAAGTTCAAAGTTTTTTCTTTACATGGGTGAACATTAGTTTGGACTCAATTTTCATCAAAGGACTGGTAGAAGAAGTGTTGGTTTCTTCTGAACTGGACATTTTCACGATATTGTTTTATTCATCCTTCATATCTTTCAATTTTCTTTGCTGTTGCTATTACACATTGTTTTAGTTCTTTCATGATTTCCGTTATTGTTTTTTCCTCCAGGTTGTATTTTTTGTGTAAACTATTTTTTCAGCTTTTTGTTCTTTAATTTTCTTTCTTTCAAGTACTTCACATTGCTGACATCCCCTTGTAGTTTTTTTATTGTCTTTTCAAGTCGAATTTTCCACTTTGGTGTTCCAGTGGGTTTCTTTTTTTGCATTTTATAACTGAGTTCAGCAGTTATAACGGCGACTGTGCTATACATTAGTTGGTTGGTTTTATATAATGTGCTGGATGGGATGGAAGTTAAAATGTTATTCACAGCAGCTAACAGATCTCTCACTCATTTGCTATGCACTTCACAAATGGTAGGTAGTCTTTTACTTTCTATGTTTTCTTTGATGTGGTTTTCAATTTTTTCTTTCAGCATTTTTGCTAGATCACTTAGCTCTACACTTTTGAGTTGTTGCACAGAAGAATCTCCATCCTGTATGTTGGTTTCTTTCACTGGCTGGTCAGTTTGTTCAGGTGTTGGAGTAGTTTCTTCAGCTTGTTCATCATTACTTGTTGTTGTTTTTTTAGCCAATGTTTCTAGATGTTGCATTTCCACATCTGTGAAAACTTTATTATGGGTGATGAAGTGTCTTTGATCCATAAATCTTTGTTTGGTTATGTCACTTTCTGGGTGTTTTTCTTTCCACAGTTGCATCATTCCTTTTTGAAATCCCCTGGTGGTTGGTTCTGCCTGGTAGTAATATTTGAGGATTTGTCGATTTTCTTCAGTTATCCAAGTTTGTGCTTTGGTTCCAGTTGCTTTGCAGTTATATATCCTGGTTCCATGGCAGTAACAACTGAGCCCTGTAGCCCCTTTTTCGACAAATGTCCAGGAGCCATAGCATCTGCCACCGTCCTTGTTGACCCAGGTGACCCGATGTGGAATTGTGTTGATTTCTTCTCATCATTAGTGATGGTAGGTGCCTGGGTTGGTTCTTGGTGGCTAAGCCACTACTGATCCAAAGACAATAATCGCATAACCATCGGAACTGTACTGGATAGCTGTCCAGGCCCAGAGATGGCCAGAAAGTGGTCTACCTTCCAATTTGGTGGTAGGAAGCCAGGATCAGGAATGGGGGGGGGAGCAGCCTACCTTCCTGTTTGGTGATAGGAAGGCAGGATCAGGAATGGGGGGAGGAAAGCAGCCTACCTTCCTCTTTGGTGGTAAGAAGGCAGGATCAGGAATCCTATTATTATCAGGAATAATAATATTAAAGATCCTTTTTATCCATCATCTCTCACCCTTTTGGAAATTTTGGAATTTTTTTGGAAATTTCTCTTCTTCTCTTTTTAACTTGCCTTCCATATTCCTCCCTTAGGTCCTCATCTACATCTTTCATTTTCAACCCAACCATTTCCATCTCCACTATTTTTTGCGGCCAATTCACCCACAGATCTGCCAAATCCCCTGTCTTTTTTTCCCAGAAAAGTTTTTCAATTTATTGACTTCCATTTTTCTACCACCTAACATATATATTCTCCCAATTTTATTTCATCCCACTTTATTGTCTCCTCTTTCTTATCTCCTGTTGTGTTCTGACGAAGAATGAGGCAGGACGCGTTTCTGAGGGAAACTAACTGCTTTTATTAAACGTAACAACCAACTATATACAGCAAGGAATAGCTCTCTCCTGCCTGACAGCTATTTATATGGAGCTGTCAGGCAGGCAAACCAATCAGCTGTCCTTGACAGCCCGCGCTCAGCCAAGCCGCGTCTTAGCCAATCAGGCACGGCTTGGCTGTTGCTGGCTTGGCTGTTGCTGGCTGCCAGGACAGAACACTCCTTCCCCCCCAGCGAGGACGCAGGTGCGAATGTTGCGCAAGCGTACTCGCTTAGATAGGCGGCGCGGCGCCGGACCCGCCCTGAGCATCTCAGTGCAGGCAGAGTCGTCACAGAGGGAAGAGGCACCTGAAGAAGCTCCTCCTGAGAGGGGGTGTAGCTCCGGGTGACGTCGTCCGGGCGCGCCACAGAGGGAAGAAGAACAGACTCAGGTAGGCCGGGGCGAGGGGGCACGGCCGAGGGAGTCGGAGTAGAATACGGTTGCCGGTAGGCGGCGTCCTGGCAGGTGAGGCCTGACTGGGGGAATGCCTAGGAGAGTTCCAAACTTGGAAGACCATGTGCGGATTGAGACGGCCATTGTAAGGGCAGCCTGTCCGCAGGCCCTGGGTAGGCGAGGCCTGACTGGGGGAAGGCCTCATGAAGGACCACCTCTGCTGGTTGTGGTGGAACGTCGGCTGGTCGCGGGTCATGGTGGAGCGGACCCTCAGTTGGATGGCGGCGCCTTAGCTGATCCACGTGGCGCCACCACTCGGATCCATCGGGAAGGAGGACCCTGTAGGAACAGGGACCAGTTACTTCCTTGACCACAGCCGGTGCCCATTTAGGTTCCCCCAAGAAATTCCTCGCCCAAATCAAGTCCCCCACCCCAAAGGAATGGGGAGGGGCCCCCAGGTTGCGAGGCTGCTCCCCTGAATAGAGTGGGTGCATTCTATCCAGGGGCGTCCGCAGGCGCCTGCCCATCAGCAGCTCAGCGGGGCTTTTGTTGTCACTGGGGCAAGGGGTGGAGTGCTGGCTTAACAGGTAAGCCGCCACCCTTGCCGGCCAATCGCCCCGATCCATCCTGCCAAGAGCCTCTTTGGCTGAGCGGACGGCACGTTCCGCTCGGCCATTGCAGGCAGGGTGATAGGGAGCGGTGGGTGCGTGGCGGATGCCCTGCATGGCCAGGTACTGCTGGAATGCCGTGGATGCAAATTGAGGCACGTTGTCGAACACTATGATGTCCGGCAACCCGTGAGTGGCAAACAACCATTGTAATGCCCGAATAGTGCTTTCCGCAGTGGTGGACGCCATGAGGACGATTTCCACCCAGCGGGAGTAAGCATCCACGGCGATCAGGAAAACCTGGCCATGGAAGGGGCCCGCGAAGTCGATGTGGAGCCGGGACCACGGTCCCCTGGGACCCTCCCAGTGCCGCGCAGGAGCAGCGGGTGGGGCAGGTCTGGACATTTGGCAGGGGTGGCAACGGGCCACCCAGGCGGCGATGTCATCATCCAAGTGTGGCCACCAGACATAGCTGCGCGCTAAATCCTTCATACGCGCTATGCCAGGGTGGTCCACGTGGAGATGAGAAAGCACCTGGTGGCGGAGTGGGTGGGGAATGATGACCCTGTCCCCCCATAAGAGGCATTCACTGTGGATAGCCAGTTCCAATTGGCGAGATTTAAAGGGGCGGAAATCCTCGTGGACTTTGCCCAGGGGCCAGCCCCTCAAAACCCAAGAGACCACTTGGGACAAGATAGGGTCAGCCTTGGTATGGGTAGCCACATCTGACGCCGTCAGGGGCAGATCCAAGGAGGCAATGGAAAGAACAGAAGTGGAAGGAACCGGGGCAGCGTCATTGCCCGGCAGGGGGCAGCGGCTAAGGGCATCTGCATGCCCTAGCTGCTTGCCTGGACGATAGGACAGCGTGTAGGAATACGCTGCCAGGAATTCCGTCCAGCGGGTCATCCTGGGGGACAGGATGGGAGGGGTAGGTCGGTCACCGGCCAGAAGCCCAAGGAGCAGCTTGTGGTCAGTGTACAAGGTAAAATGCTGACCGTATAGGTAATCGTGAAACTTTTTAATCCCGGACACTGCAGCCAGAGCCTCCTTGTCAATCTGGCTGTAGTTCCTCTCCGCCGGGGAGAGTGTCCGAGAGTAAAAAGCCACGGGTGCTTCTGAACCATTTGGGAGGACATGGCTCAGAACCGCCCCCAGACCTACGGGGGAGGCGTCACAAGCAAGAGTCAGCGGCAGCCTGTCACTATATTGGACTAGGACAGCCGCTGACGTAAGCATGTCTTTGACAGCCGCGAACGCATGCGCTTCGCGGCTGCCCCAGCGCCAGGCCGCGGATCGGTCAAGCAACTGATGCAGCGTCCAGTGGGTCATCCTGGGGGACAGGATGGGAGGGGTAGGTCGGTCGCCGGCCAGAAGCCCAAGGAGCAGCTTGTGGTCAGTGTACAAGGTAAAATGCTGACCGTATAGGTAATCGTGAAACTTTTTAATCCCAGACACTGCAGCCAGAGCCTCCTTGTCAATCTGGCTGTAGTTCCTCTCCGCCGGGGAGAGTGTCCGAGAGTAAAAAGCCACGGGTGCTTCTGAACCATTTGGGAGGACATGGCTCAGAACCGCCCCCAGACCTACAGGGGAGGCGTTACAAGCAAGAGTCAGTGGCAGCCTGTCACTATATTGGACTAGGACAGCTGCTGACGTAAGCATGTCTTTGACAGCCGCGAACGCATGCGCTTCGCGGCTGCCCCAGCGCCAGGCCGCGGATCGGTCGAGCAACTGATGCAGCGGCTCGGCTAGTGACGCCTTGTGAGGGAGATATGGCACGTAGAAGTTTAAAAGGCCTAGGAACACCTGAAGCTCCGCCTTGGTGGCAGGCGTGGGGGCGTTCCTGATGGCCGAAACCTTTGCAGGAGTAGGGTGGATGCCCTGGGCATCTATTAAGAAGCCCAAGAATTCCACCCTAGGCACAGCAAATACACATTTGCTGGGCTTTAATTTAAGACCCGCTCCCCTAAAACGATCAAGGACCTTCCTGAGTACTTCGATGAGCCCTGAGCGACTGGAAGCAGCAATCAGGACGTCATCGAAGTACGGAATCACGCCAGGGAGCCCATGGAGCAAGCGCTCCATGAGGCTCTGGAAGATCCCCGGGGCCACGGAAACGCCGAATTGGAGACGGCGACAACGGAAAGCCCCTCGGTGGGTGACAATGGTTTGAGCAGCCGCCGACTCATCATCCACCGGGAGCTGCTGGTAGGCCTGCGCCATATCCAGTTTGGCGAAAATACAGCCCTGCCCCAGGGAATGGAGCAGGTGCTGTACGACAGGGACTGGATAGGGGTTTGCCTGGAGGGCAAGGTTGATCGTCGACTTATAGTCGGCGCAGAGACGAATAGACCCGTCGGCCTTGACAGGGACCACAATTGGGGTCTCCCATCTGGAATGGTCGACGGGCTCTATTACACCCTGCGCCAATAATTTGTCTAGTTCGGCGTCAACCTTGGCCCTCAAGGCAAAAGGCACCCTGCGGGCCTTCAGCCTGATTGGTGCAACCTGGGGGTCGAGATTTAGCAAGATGGGGGTGCCCTTATACTTCCCTAATTCCCCACTGAACACATCAGCATAGGTATTTAGCAAGCTGGCAATGTCAGGGGGAGTGTCCATTGCGAAATGGACCCCGTGCACATAGAGCCCTAGCGCAGGGAATCAGTCCAGCCCTAAAAGGGCAGGAAGGGGTTTTTCGACTATAAGGACAGGTAGTTGGCCCTTAAAATCCCCATACTCCACCGCCACAGGGAAACACCCAAGGATAGGGATAACCGCCCCCTGATAGTCCCGTAGGGAAGTGTCCGGGGGAGACAGCTGGCTTTTCTTGACAGCTGGGCACAGGCGCTGAAATTCAGGCCAGGAGAGGAGGGAATGGAAAGAGCCAGAGTTGTGTTCTGACGAAGAATGAGGCAGGACGCGTTTCTGAGGGAAACTAACTGCTTTTATTAAACGTAACAACCAACTATATACAGAAAGGAATAGCTCTCTCCTGCCTGACAGCTATTTATATGGAGCTGTCAGGCAGGCAAACCAATCAGATGTCCTTGACAGCCCGCGCTCAGCCAAGCCGCGTCTTAGCCAATCAGGCGCGGCTTGGCTGTTGCTGGCTTGGCTGTTGCTGGCTGCCAGGACAGAACATCTCCTAGTTCTATTTGTTGTGCATTCTGTTCTATCTCATCCTCTAAGCTTCCAGTTATCTCCCCCGTTTCCTGGATTTTATTATCATGATTCATCATTCCTTGTTTCAGGCTTTCTGGTTATTTCATGTAGTAAGTCCTTTATCTCCCTGAAGGTCTCCAAAGAGGGGCGTTGGAGTAGTCACACATGGCTATTAACACAGCCCCTTTGCCCTGCAAGCTGAGGTAAATCTTGAGGCCACACCTCCGTACCTCCTCTGACCTCCCAGATTAACCTCAGCCTTCAGCCCAGTAGGAGTGTTTTTCCTGACTCTCCCTCTCTTCGAAGACTTCTAGGGGTTTTTTCCACAGGATTTAGGTTGCTTACCTTCAGATTGCTTCTTCACCCAGATCCACAGTCCTATGGTTGGAGCAACTAAGAGACAGGACCCCGGCCACAGAAGTGTACCTGTTGCAGGACATCTCCAAGGTGTTGGCAGCCACCCAGTTTTCAGCAGATGCCACCTTGGACACGATTAAGTATGCCTCAAGAGCTTTATCATCCTCTGTAGCAACCAGGCGCCTGTTGTGGCTGCGCCACTGGCAGGCAGAATTTTGCGCAAAGTGGCACCTGGCAGGAGCTGACTACACCGGGGACAAGCTGTTCGGCTCTTCGCTGGACCCCATTCTTGTGGAAGACAAGAATAAGCGTAAGGTCTTCCCAGCCATGACCAGGTGTTCAGAGCATCAACAGGCTCCCTATCCCAGGAGAGCACCCTATCGTCCACCAGATTCGGACTTCCAGAATCAGAGGTACACGGCTTCCAGATTTCCCAGACAGGGGGATAGGCAGTTCCCCAGAGACATATTCAGGGGCCAGCAGCAGGGCAAGTGGCCCTTTTGAGAGGGGCAGCCGTCCTTTCCACAGGTTCAAGTGACCCGGCCCGGGATCACCCCATTGGTGGTCGCCTCTCCCTATTCGCAGATGCCTGGGATCGCGTTACCTCAGATGGGTGGATCCTTCAAACCGTTAGGCTCAGGCTTCAGCTGGAGTTCCGCTCACAGCCCCCGAATAGATTCCAAACCTTCACCTCCTCTTCAGACCCGGCCAAATGGGCCCTAATGGGCAAGGCCATCAAGCATCTGCTGGGCATCAGGGCAGTAGAAAAGGTCCCAGAGGGGGAGAAGGGTTCGGGCTTTTATTCTAACCTGTTCCTGGTTCCCAAGGGTTCAGGGGGGTGGAGACCATCTTGGACCTCAAGCTGCTCAATTCCAGTGTGGTCTACCATAGGTTTAAGATGGCCTCTCTTAAATCCATCCTAGAGAGTATCCGACAAGGGGACTTCCTGGCCTCCATCGACCTCACGGAGGCCTACCTACACATGAGAATCATCCCTGAGCATCGTAGATTCCTGAGGTTTTCCCACAAGGGCAACCACTTCCAGTATAGGGCCCTTCCCTTTGGGTTGGCCTCAGCCCCCAGGACCTTTACCAAGGTACTGGCCGTGGCTGCGGGTCACCTTCGTTCCCTCCCGGTCCGGCTTCATTGCTACCTTGATGATATCCTCGTCTTAGCCAGGTCCCCAGCCAGTGCTGAGAAGGACCTGGGTCTCACCATCGACACCCTAAGGTCCCTGGGGTTCTCGCTCAATCTCGAGAAGAGCCACCTAGTTCCATCTACCAGGCTCCAACACCTAGGGGCCATCATAGATTCAGTGTCTGGAGAGGTCTCCCTCTCCCGGGAGCATAGGGACAGCATTGTTCAGCTAGTGCAGGAGATCCACAAGTCACGCTCTGTCCCTGTAGTTCTTCTTTCCAGGCTTCTCGGAAAGTTCATCTCTTGCATAGACATCATACCCTGGGCTCGCGTTCATGCCAGAGAGCTCCAGTGGTTCCTGCTTCCACACCAGAGAGCCGGGATGAGCGACGCCAACTTCAAGGTACTCGTGACACCCCATGTGCGCCTCTCTCTCTGTTGGTGGATGACTCCAGCTCTGGACAAGGGATCACTATTCAGGGAACCAGCAAGGATGGTCCTCACGACAGATGCAAGCCTGTTTGGCTGGGGAGCACACCTGGAATCCCAGATAGCCCAGGGCCGCTGGACGCCAACAGACCTGCGCAACAACATCAACTGGCTGGAACTCAGAGCCATCCACCTGGCTCTGCGCCACTTCAAGACTGCAGTGACCGACCACCACATCCTGATCTTGACCGACAACGTGGCAGCCAAGGCCCACGTGAACAAGCAGGGAGGCACCCATTCCAAGGCCCTACGCAATGAGGCCCTCCGGCTGGGGAACTGGGCGGAGAAGAATGTCTGATCGATCAGAGCTGAGCACATCTCTGGGATAGAGAACCAACAGGCAGACTGGCTCAGCAGGGAGACAATTGACAATGGACAGTGGCAACTCCATTCCACCGTCTTGGGGCTCATGGCCAGTGATCCCTCCCATGGACATCTAGCTTTGGTATGTCCCATGTGTGACTCCTCCCACACCCCTCTTCGGAGACTGTCAGTTGGTCTTACCTGAACTGCATGTCTAGAAGATGGCGTGTGATTAGTCAAGTCCCCCCTGTTAGGGAGCCCCACGCCAGTGGCCAGAGTTAGTTCAGCGGTCAGTCAGGGACCAGGCAGGAAGGATGTGTGTGTTTTTTATCTGTCCCTTCCTTTTCCAGGTTCTTTGCTATGACCATCGGTTAATCTGGGAGGTCAGAGGAGGTACGGAGGTGTGGCCTCAAGATTTACCTCAGCCTCCAGGGCAAAAGGGCTGTGTTAATACCCATGTGTGACTACTCCCACGCCATCTTCGATACATGCAATTCAGGTAAGACCAACTGACATTCCCCATCATAGTGCTGAAGATGTTTTGCGGTAGCAACATGATCTCATTTTGGAGTACTTCCGATTCTTCCTGAAGATCCATCTTGCCTTGTCTTAAAGAGCCCAATTAATACTCAATGCTATCAATAGTCAATCACTGCTCTAAAGTTTATTCTTTTTTGATTTCCTAAAGTCAGCAGATTCTATAATCCTAACATTATTCATCAGAATAATTATGGTTCTTTATCCCACTATTGGTGAATAGGTTCCATTTATACAGTCCAGTTTTAAGGGAAATTTTAATTATATTTGTATTTTAATTTAAATTTGGTACAGCACATTCTACCTCCTCCGTTTATATGTTTATATGTTTATATATTTATGCACATTTATATTTTGTATCTATATGGTTTTTAATATGTCTGTACACCGCCCCGAGTCCTGTTTAAGAAAGGGCGCGGTTTATAAATAAAAGTTTACTTACTTACTTACTTACTTACTTACTTACTTACTTACTTACTTACTTAGTCCAGAGGTTTTTTCAAATTGTCCTTTAGATCCACTTTTGGAGTGGTAGGTAGTTTCAGTATTCAAAGTCATTCCAAAGTCATTTCAAAGTCATTCCAAAATCATTCCATTAGAAATCCTCCAGGTTTTAAGGTTGAGCCTTTAGTAACCATCAAGTAAGTGTAGAACAGTAAATAATACAACAGACCTTCAAGTATTGTCCTCCTCTTGTCAAAAATTTCTAAGGCTGTTTTATTATTCTAGGAGTATGACATAGTATATATCCATTCACTAGTAGGTGGCATCTCAGCTTAAAAATCAATGTCAAAAAGCCATTTTAATGCTATTTCGCCAATTATATATTTCAAATTAATTAAAGCAAAATATCTGATAGACAGTCAGCTGTTCAGCATTTTCAAGTGCCTAATCTAGATCATGCCAGTAAAATTTATACTTTCAGTCTTTTCATATTTTGAATTTTTTAAAATCTTTTATTTATTACTTGTTGGGGTGCAGTTTTTCTCCCCTCTTTCCAATCACCACTCAAAAATAATCCAGGTAGCCTCTTTTCATGGATTAAATTTATTTTCGGGTCTATCCTATGAAGAAGTTAAGATTCGCCTTACCCAGCTCCAATCACTGTCCACTCTCACCACTCCAGCACAATCTTGGTTTCTTTGGCAACCCCTGCTTCATGCTGTCTCCTCTTCAGTATAGAAGAAACCCTGGGTTCATCTGGAAAGCTGCGCTCTCTGCGACCCACAGGGAGCCCCTTTTTATTAGTCACCCCTGCAGGATGACTTTTGCCCCGGGGGGGGCTCTGACAAAGTGTGGAGTCCCATTTCCCTGTGCCAAACTCTCAGTGACATCACTGGAAGTCACACACCTGAGCTTTCTAACAGCAATGAATGCAGGGGTGGGATTCCACCGGTTTGGACCAGTTCAGGCGAACCGGTAGCTCCGACTATCAGCTGGGAGTTAACTAGTTTGCTCCAACTTTCAGCTGGGTCTGCCCACCTGCCCCTGCACTATATTCACCTATATTCCCTTTTCTGAAGCCCAGCTGATAGTCATGGCAGAGTGGATTGCCGTACCTCAGCTGTTTTCCTCCCCAGCAGTAATGCGGAAGGTGATTTCTCTGTAAACTGCACACACATGTACAGCAAAGCGCACATTCAGCAAACCAGTTGTTAAACAGTAGGATCCCACCCCTGAATGAGCGCTTACCATTTTTGTAAGAAGTGATGATGCTTTCTTTGCGTGCTTCTTCTAGGCCTCTGAATAAAGGCAAGGTTGCTGTGCAGTAGGAAGCTAACTTCATAACAATGCATAATCTACTCAGGTCTAGTGGTTGCCCAAAGCTACAGCTTAGCCAGTATGCCAGTTCTGCCATCTTAGGCTTGGTGCCTTGCCAGCATCCTATCATCAAAAGCTAGTAGGGAGGGGTACAAATGGGCAATAAACATTTATGGGGATGTGATGGGAAATAGGGAGGGGGAATGATAGCTTGATGAACATCCAAGGAAGCATGAAACCAGTTTCAAGGCCATGCACCCTGAGAATGGAATGTGGATTGCTCCAAACATCTCTGTGATTTTTCAAAATACCTATGCAGCTTTTTATTGGTCAAGAGGGGGAGTTCTGGGATGAGGGGAAATCTTTGTATCCTTTTGCATCTTAGTTCTATCCTGGGTGTCGGCAACCCACGGCTCTAGAGCAGCTTGTGGTTCTTTGGACCCTCTGCTGTGACTCCCTGTCCCATCACTGGCTGGTCCCTCCCTTCCACATCACTCCTCCCCTGGCCTGAAAAGGTAAGGGCAATGGGTGGGAGATGGAGAAGCAGCCGGGACTGATTCTCTGGCACCTCACTCTTACTGAAGCTTCACCTTTGTTGGTGCTGGGTATGCCTCGGTCACTTGGGGAGACACGCAACTTGTTCTCTACCCCGAGACCCTGGACTGACCTGGCCACAACCAAAACCAGTCTCGCTAACACGAGGGCTGGTGGGGTGGGAATGAGATCTGGGAGGATGGGACAACAGAAAGGAGGATGGGCCTGCAGTGCCCAGCCATAGCTTTAAGAAGCTCAGGGCAGCAGGAAAAGGGGGCTGGCCCCATCAAACCTCTCACACACACCCTGGGGGTCAGGAAAGCCAAAGCTGGGCAAAGCTGGCAAGCTGTTCTTGTATTTATTTATTTATTTATTTATTTATTTATTTATTTATTTATTTATTTATTTATTTATTTATTTATTTATTATTCATGCTTCTAGACCGCCCCCTCTCCCAAAAAGGGACTCGGGGCGGTGTACAGTCCATGCAAAATATATCAAAATACAATAAAAATTGAATATGTACAGTTGGAATGGAGGAGGTTAAAAATGGAATTAAAAGAACTGTACAAAGCAATATATATAAATATAGGATTTTGAACCCCTAAAACACACACAATAAGTTAAAAACAATACCCCTAAAATAACCAGTTAATACATTTGCCAGGAGGGACAGTTGTAATTATGCCAGGCCTGCTAATCGGAACAGGTGAGTCTTCAATTTTTGCCGGAAGGAGCGGAGGTCAGTAGTGATTCTAATGTCGGGGGGGGAGGTCATTCCAGAGGGTTGGGCCCATCACAGAGAAGGCCCTACTCCTTGGTGTCGCCCGTTGGCATTGCCTAGTGGACGGCACCAGGAGAAGTCCCTCTCTGTGTGAGCGAATTGGCCGCAGGGATGTATGTGGGAGGATGCGATCCCGCAAGTAACTAGGTCTTGTGGCTCTTTGCTACTCCTTTTCTTTCTTCTTTTTGGATATCCGGGTTGGATGAGGAATGAACGGGAACCACAGCAGAGGCTTCCCTTCAGGAGACCCTCCTTCTCCTCTTGTGACCTCTTGGTCAGCTGTGGCAGGACCAGGAGGGTGCGCATGAATGGGGAGTCCCTCTGAAAGCAAGCGGCCAATTGCCCCGTGTGTGTTCCTTTGCTGCAAGGAAGGGTTGGCCAAGCCCACCCACATGTTTGAGGGTCTCCCCACTCCTTTGCCTGAAGGGAAGCCTCTGCTGCAGTTCATGCTCATTCCTCAGCCAGCCCAGATTTCCAAAAAGAAGAAAGAAAAGGAGAAGCAAAGAGCCCCAAGGAGAGCTCGCTGGGATTTCCAAGAGAGCGAGAATACACACAGACACAGATGCAGAAAAACAGAGATACAGTATATATATATATATACTGTGTGTGTGTGTGTGTGTGTGTGTGTGTGTGAAAGAGAGAGAGAGAGAGAGAGATTCAGAGAGAGGAGAAGATAAACAGATGGAGAGAGAGTGTCAGGTTCCAACTAATGCATCCATCACAAACTGAGCGCTGAGACATTCTGATTTCTCAAAGTACACATTTATTTGGACACACCATATTGGCACTAACTGGTGAAAAGCCAGTACTGAAGTTCCTGGGCTTTTTACATCAATATAAGTTTCAGTTTTCTCAAGTTTCCAAAACAAACGGTCACATTGTCCAACCAAGATGGGGACTGGTTGCTTGGTGACTTCTCTCTTCCTCCTCCTCTAGTCAGCGAGACACTGGAATGTGCATGACTCATTGGCCAGTTATTCTGTGGTTGCTGAAGGCTCCAAACTGTGTCAAACTGAATTAATGTTAGAACACTCCAGGATACAAACAATCCCACACCCAGTTAAAATTCAGGCTTGACAGGCTTCCCCTGCCTCCTCAACAGAAGGAATGCCCCTGCAAAAGACAAAGCTCCACCCCCTTTGGTTTTGGGGAAAACTTATCATGGAACTTCTATCTGCGCTCACTTTCCAGATTTTTACCCAGGTGGCCTCAGATAATAGGAACCCCTTCCAATGTACTAGGTATTCCAATTTTCTCCCTTGCACTCTGGAATCTAAGATCCTCTTTATCTCATAGTGAGTTTGCCCCTCAATTAAAATGGACTTAGGGGGTACCTGACGCACTGGCCGGAATTGCGAGTCCATAGCTAGTTTCAGTAGGCTACAATGGAATACCAGGTACACCTTCCCCAACAATCGGGGAAGTTGAAGTCGTACCATGACTGGATTAATCACTTTCACTATTGGAAATGGCCCTAGGAATTTTGGGGCAAGTTTCTTAGAGGCAAGCCTTACTCTGAGATATTTCGTGGACCGGTAAACCTTATCTCCCACCTTAAACTCCAGTTGTGCAGACCTGTGTTTATCAGCCTGGCTCTTATATGCCTCTGCTGCCTGATTTATGGCATTCTTGGTATTTTCCCATGCCTCCTTTAGCAACTCCATCCACTCCATCTACTGCAGAAAGGTGGCTCTCTTGGAAGCTCTGGCATGGGGACAAACTCTACATTGCTAGTCACTTGGAAAGGGATTAGGCCAGTGTTATGGTGCACTGCATTTTTGTACACTACTTCCACAAACAGCAGTAGCTCTGCCCAGTCCGATTGCTGATAGTTGACGCAACACCTTAAGTATTGTTCCACCATGGCGTTCGGCCCTGTTAGTACTTGGATGGAACACTGAACTGAGCCCTTGCGAGGATCTGATGGCCCTCATGAACTCCCTCCAGAACTTAGTCATGAATTGGACCCCCCAATTGGAAATGATTCTGCGGGGGACTCTGTGTAACCTATAAATATGCTTGATGAATAGGTTAGCCAACCTCCATGCTGAGGGGAGTTCAGGGGAAGCCATAAAGTGGGCCTGTTTGGAGAACAAGTCTATGACAGTCCAAATGACCATGTTTCCCCCACTCTCAGGGAGTGACAATGAAGTCCATATCTATTTCCTCCCGGGGACAAGATGAGTCTGCCACTTGCTGGAGTAGTCCAGGGGGGTTTCCCTGGCCTTGTGTTCATCAATGTGCAGGTGGCACAGCTCTTTTTATAGTCCTCAATGTTTCTTTTCATCCTCAGCCACTAGAATTGTTGCCTAGCCATGTTCAGGGTTTTCAGGTAGTCGAAATGCCCTGCTTGTTCGGAGTCATGGCTCTGTTGAAGAAACTGGGTCCACAAGCTGTTGGGCATGTATGATTTAGATCCCTTCCAACCCAGTCCATCCTTAAGGGTTAGTTTTCCTGGATTGTCCTTGTACCAAGGGTCATCTGGTAGTTCATCTTTCAGCTTTTGTGTCATCACCTCCATCCATGACTCACCTTTGGATTGCCTGGGCTTAGGTCAGTGCTTGGGATGCCGGCTGAGGAGAGGGTATCATTTCATGAACTGCCTCTTCCTGTTTGCTGTGGTGTTGTGGCTTCCATGATAGAGCATTAGCTAGAAGGTTCTTCCCTCCTGGGATGTACTTCAGTTTGAAATTGGACCACTTGATGTATTGTGTCTATCTGACCTGTTTTGGGGAGAGCTTCAATGCCTCTAGGTTTTTGTGATCAGTCCATACTTTGAAAGGCACAGGGCCCACCTTGAGAAAGTGTGTCCAGATTAGTAGGGCCCAGCAGATAGCATAAGCTTCCTTCTCTCACACTGCCCACCTTCGCTTGGTCTTCATCAGTTTTCTTGAGGTATACACGCAGGGTTGTAAAATACCCTTGGCATTTTTCTGAAGAAAGATCGCTGCGATGGCCATGTCACTGGCAAATGCCTGGATCACAAATGGCTGGTCAGGGTGCTTGAGAGTTGGTTCTTTGGCGAACAATCCTTTCAGCTACTCAAAGGTGCATTGGCCAACCCCAGGTTAGAGGTTGACTTGGCTGCAGCTGTTGGGGGCCACTCCCCATCTTCAGCAGCTCGGTGATCAATCAGGCAATTTCAGTGAAGGCGGGGATGAATTGCCAGTAGAAGTTTGCAAACCCCAGGAAACTTTGTAGTTGTTTGCAAATGTGTGGGGGCTGCCAATCCAGCACTGTTCTCACTTGGATCCATCCATTCCTGGATCCATCTCTACCCCCACACTTGACACTCGATAGCCCAGGTAGTCTAGGCGGGGTTTGTGGAATTCGCATTTCAACAGCTTTGCTCATAGTTTGGCCACCAGGAGTTTCTGTGGCACATGTCACACCAGCTCCCTGTGTTCTTTCAGGGTTTTGGTAAAGATGAGAATGTTGTCCAAGTACACGAGGACGCCTTTGTACAGGTGGTCATGCAGCACCTTGTTTATCAGGCTGGCATTCCTTGCAACCCAAAGGACCTGGGTCTAGGACCTTTCATCTCCTACCATTGGCTACCCCTTCTTCTCTGCCTGCATTCCTCCTCGGGCAATTCTCCTCTGACTTTTCTCCTTGGCTGTCTTCTCTGACTTTTCTCCTTGCCATGCCCCCACCCATTCGGCCTCGGCAATGGGCCACAGCCTCTCCATCCAACAAGCTTCGGTACTGCCCATTCCTTAAAGGAGGGTTCATCGTGGGGTTTTTACTGACTAGGACAGTTAGCCACCAACCAATCACCTAGCTGCCAATGCCAGCAGCCATAAATCCCCAAACCCCATGCATTAATGTTGCAGTCCCCCGCCCTTTCCTTCCAGCATGATCAGGTACAGGTGACTAGCAGTCCTTCCACTAAACCCCACACATCAATGCTGCAATTGATTGCACTATGGCTTATGGCTGCCGGCATTGGCTGCTAGGCAATTGGTTAGCAGCTAACTACCCCAGGTAGTGAAAAATCCCTCCTTTGGTGAATGGGCAGTGCCAAAACTTATGAGATGGAGGCTCTGTGGCCCATTGCTGAGGGGGAATGGGTAGGGGTTTGTAGGCTGAGGAGAAAAGTCAGAGGAGAATCACCCGAGGAGGAATGGTGGTGGAGAAGGAGGGGTGACCTGTTCTGACCCCCCACTTCGTACACCAAAGCACTCCAAGACAAGAATACATCTAAACAATTTATTCACAGTATATTAACACACTGACTAGACCTAGGCAGCAATCCAGACTTCCAAGATAAGACACAGGCACGAGAATGCTTGTCCAGTGTTGGTAGATAAGTTGAACTCTGCAACCAGCATCCAGGAAAGTCCCTGCTTAAATACTATCTTGAGAGCAGCCTAATTACAACCACCTGGGTCCAATTATCTTCTGCATCTGCGTAGTTGTTCTCTACGTCTATAAGCCCTCCATTGCCGAGCATCCAAGACCAACTCCCTTGTCTCCTCCCCACTGCTCCAAGGTATGACGTAAGGAGCACACTCCCTTTGGCTTTCACCACTGCTCCATGCCTCAGGCACCTGATCGAGTAGATCAAGATGTCGCCCAGATAAATGACGACAAACTGATCCAAGAGGTCCCAGAAGATGTCATTAATGAAGTGTTGGAAGCATTGGTCAACCCAAATGGCATGACCGTGTATTCAAAATGTCCGTACCAGGTGCCAAAGGCCGTCTTCCATTCGTCCCCTGCCCTGACTCAGACCAGGTTATAAGCCCCAAGCAAGTCCAGTTTTGTGAACACCGTCACCTCCCAGAGCCGCTCCACCAACTCAGGAATCAGGGGCAGCGGGTAACGGTTACGCACTGTGATGAAATTCAGGTGACAGTAATCGCAACAAAGTCTCAGATCCCCGGTTTTCTTTTTCACGAACAACACTGGGGCAGACAGTGGCGAAGACGTGGGCGGGATAAAACCCCTGGCAAGGTTCTTGTCTAGAATGTCCTGCAATGTGGCCAACTCCGGCTCGGACATGGAGTACATGTGACCCATAGGAAGCTTTGCATCAAGTACCAGGTCAATGGGACAGTCATAAGGCCGGTTGTGGAAGCAGTTGATCCGCCTCCTGCTCGCTGAAGACGTCCGCGAACTTTCCTAAACCCGGCAGCATGGCCACCTTGGATGAGTTGAGCACCTGGCCTGCGCAGACGTGATGCGTATGGTCGACACATTGCAAGGAAGGGAACGTGATCAGGTTCCCTTCAATAAATCTGAGGGTCGTGTGCTCGCAGCCATGCCAAGCCGAACACCATGGGGAAATGCAGGCCCGAAGCAACATAAAATTGGATGACCTCCTCGTGCTCCCCAAGGACCAGGCGCAAGGGCTGTGTAGTGGCCTTGATAGGCCCAGACAGAAGCACCCGACCGTCAATGGTCTCGACCCGCATCGGTGGGTCCACCAGACACAGAGGGACGTTGTACTTTGTAGCAAACTCTGCATCCATAAAGTTCATGGTAGCCCCGGAATTGAGCAAGGCATGGGCCTGAATTCCCTGCAGACTACCTGACAAGAGGATGCATGCTGCTAAGATCATGTGTCGTAGAGGCCCGTCCACCTCTGTTTTGGCGTGCACCAGACCTAAAGTCTCCCTCAGATCAGGCTCTGCCCATTTCCTGACATGTTGTTCCATCGCTGGAGGGGAGGCCACAGGCCGCGCAGCCCCCGTACCCTTTTTGGGGCAAACCAAAGCCAGGTGTCCAGGATCCTCACAGTAGAAACACAACCCCCCTGCACACCGTCTGTCCATCTCCGTGCTCGACAAGCGGGGTTTGGCGGCACCCAACTCCATGGGCTCCTCCCATGCAACTGTAGTCTTCTGAGGGACTGGCACCCTGCTGGTCTCTGGGGGGGTGTGGTGGGCCCCCCGAATTTGCAACCGGGCATCTATTCAGAGGCACAAGTGGACCAACGCATTGAACGTCAGTGGCCTGTTCACCCGCACCAGCTCATCCTGCAGGTCATCTGACAGCCCGTCCTGAAAAGTGTCCATGAGGACGGGCTCATTCCAAGCTGAATCCTGACTAAGCAGCCGGAATTCGCTGACATAATCCTACAAAGAGCCACGGCCCTGCTGCAGCAACTTGAGTAGTCTGGTGGCTGTTTCCCCCTTGATGGGATCATCATACATCAGGCTGAGATGGTCACAAAAGCCTGGGAAATCATCCAGCAGAGGGTTAGGCTGAGATAGCAATGGGGTTGCCCAATGAGCTGCTGTGCCTGAATGCAAACTAATAATAAATCCCACCTTAACCCGGTCAGTCAGAAAGTCCTCCGCTCTCAAGCTGATAAACAGCTGGCATTGTCCCAAGAATGCTGTAAACATTGCTTGTTTGCCATCAATCTTGTCTGGCACAGTCACCGGACATTTCCTCTGTGGCTGGGGGGAGGGGTTAGCAGGCCCCTGAAGCTGAGCTACTTGCCCAGCCAGCAAAGCCAACTGTTGTGCCAATTGGGCATTCTCAGCATGTAGTTGCTCCATTATAGCTTAATGGAACTTTGTTTGGGGAAGAGTTCAAACTGTTCCGACCCGCCCCTCTTTGTACACCAAATCATTCCAAGGCAAGAATACTGCTAGACAATTTATTCACAGTAAATTAATACACTGACTAGACCTTGGCAGCAATCCAGACTTCCAAGATAAGACACAGGCACAAGAATGCTTGTCCAGCATTGGTAGATAAGTTGAACTCTGCAACCAGCCTCCAGGAAAGTCCCTGCTTAAATACTATCTTGAGAGGAGCCTAATTACAATCACCTGGGTACAATTATCTTCTGTATCTGCGTAGTTGTTCTCTACATCTATCAGCCCTCCGTTGCCAAGCAAGACCAAGACCAACTCCCTTATCTCCTCCCCCCTGCTCCAAGGCATGACGTCAGGAGCACACTCCCTTTGGCTTTCACCACTGCTCCATGACTCAGGCGCCTCCTGGTGGCCAACCAGCCTCTCTGATTCCTGCTCGGATTCGGAACCCTGTCCAGGGTCCTCCACATCTTCCAGAGATGACTCAGAAGACCCCTCACTGTTGGAGTCTGGTTGCAGCTCCAACTGTTCCTGCTGAGCCACAATCCCGAGCACCCGGGGGTGCAAGAAGGGCGATGAGGGTCGGAACGCGCGATTGCTCTCAAACAGCAAACCCGCGTCCTCCGAACATCATTTAGCCCTCGGCCCCCACCATATCTGCCTCTCCCACAAACAGTAGAGATGGTGAACTCCCCAATGGAATGGCTTAATGTCTCCCCCAGAATCCCAGCCCTTCCTAGCCCTCCCAACCCGCGCCCATTAGTTAGCGCTGGCCTGTGCCCTGGCAGACTCCCCCTCAAGCCTGTCTGAGCCATCCGAATCAACCCCCCCTCCCCCCCTTAAAATTTGGTTTAAAAGCCCCTGTAAAAAACCCTTAAGAAGTCTCTTCTTCGCATGCCACCTCTCGGGATCCCAAGATCCGTCATTAAGGAAGCGTCTTGATAGGTCAGAAGGCCATCCCTGGGAAAGGGGGAGTTCCCGGAGGGAATAAAGTTCTGTCAGAGTATAGCATAGAGGAGAGTGTGGCATCAACCAAACGGGATGACATCATGGGGAGATGGAATGAGGAGATGACATGTCCACGGGGGGGCAGCCGGCAGTGTTCAAGGGGGTAGCAGGAAGCTTATGTCCATCATAAGAATTGTCGATGTTGCGGACAATATGTAAGGATAATGGCCAGCTGTCCAAAATCGCAGCAGATGCTAGCTTGCGAGGTGGTAAAGCAGCCAGTGATGGCGGCAATGAGGACAGCGGTGGCATCGGCGGCTGCTCCAACTCCGACTCCAACAGCTAAGCTCCGCCTACGCCAGCCGCACTCACATCCATCGCCAGGGCCGCACTCTGTTGACCCAGTCCATAATATCACAGGAGGGGGGCCAAATGGCCAAATGGCACAGAACGGTGGCCCAGGCAATGGCAGTAATACCAGGGGGCACAATGAAGCACCCCCCTCCAGCCACGCCCACGCCAGCTCCCGAAGCCATCTTCCGCTGGCGTTAGTATCCATGCCATCTGCCTCAGCCACTCCCCGCTGATCTAAGTTATCATGTTCACAAGCAAGGAGGGGGGGGGGGAGCAACCGGGATAACACCATGGCGTGGGGAGCGGCAGCTATAGAGACCCCAAACCAAGCATCCCACCACCACCACTGGCCTTACCCATGCCATTTGCAGAGACCCCAGGCCGGGCATCCCGCCAGGCATCCCGCCGCAGCTGCTGACCACACCCACACCAGCAGCCGACCGACGCTCTCCATTCTCCTGTCACCGCCCCATTTCACTCACGATGTTCCGGCTATAAGGCAGGACATCGCAGCTCAAGGGTATCCCCCGAGGTCCCAGGAAGTTCTCATAGCTGGACCTGGAACCAACGATGAAATAGGGTACCCCTGCAACCCCCAAGAAGGACAATCATCTCCCCGAAGCTCTCCTCAGATGCGACAGGACACCATCTTTGGCATGCGTAGAGGAAGGTGAATCTGAGGCTTTGTGGGGTAAAAAAACAGCATAAAAATTTAATAGTCCTAAAAACGCTTGCATTTCAGTTTTGTTTTTTGGGATTGGTGCCTTTTTAATGGCTTCCATCTTTGATAGAGTTGGGTGTAGGCCATATGAATCTATGAGGTACCCCAGTAATTTAACTTTAGGCATCCTATCTTACATTTTGACTGTTTTAGTTTGAGGCCAACCTGTTTAAAATGGGATAGTTTTAGCTTGAGGCCAACCTGTTTAAAATGGCACGGTTCATAGTTTGCCGATCAGTTCTGACTGGCTTTTAGCAGAAATTAGAATGTCATTGAAATAAAGGATGATGCCAGGGATGCCCTGAAGCAAATGCTCCATTAGGTTTTGAAATAGGCCAGGAGCTACGCTCACCCCAATTAGAGGTGGCGGCATTTGAAAGCTCCCCAATACGTGACTGTTTATGCCTCAGCAATGGCATCATCAATGGGGAGCTGCTTGTATGCCTGTGCTAGATCTAGTTTTGTGAAGCTGGTGCCCTGGCCTAGAGAGTGAAGCAGGTGCTTGACTACCGGAACTGCATAGGAATTGGATTGTATGGCACTATTGAGGGTGCACTTATAGTTGGCACATATTCGAATAGAGCTATCAGGTCTAATGGGAATAACGATAGGCGTTTCCATCTGGCATGATTCATGGGTTCGAGGATGTCCTGGGATATCAATTTATCCAATTCTGCATCCACTTTAGAATGGAGTGGAAAAGGCACCCTTCTAGGTTTGAGGCAAATTGGGGTGACCTGGGGGTCTAAATTAAAGGAAATGGGATTCCCCTTATATTTACCCAAGGTGTCATCAAAAACCGCCACAAATTCATCAGAAGTGGTGGAATGAATGTCGGCTATGCTAAATCCCAGTGATTCAAACTGGTCCAACTCTAGCAAGCTAGGAAGGGTGTCAGTCACTACAATTAGTTGAAGTTGGCCTGTGAAAGTATTGCTTTCGACCCAGAACTTGCCACTTCATAAACTATTTTAGGAAGGGGCAAGTTCTGGGTTGAAAGCAATACTTTCACAGGGATGTGATTTCCCTGATAATTCTGCAGTTTAAAGTTGCAGGGATTCAAGCATCTTTTGGACATGGTGGGCACCAATCTCTTAAGGGTGCTCCACGATACTATGGACTTTGAGGAGACAGTGTCACTTCCATTAGTCAAGGGGCTCCTTCAATGTTGATAGTGAGGTAGGTCTTGTTGCTTGAGCCAGTGGTTGCATGGCTGACAGCTACCTCAGTAACATGATGGTTGCAGGAGATGGCAAAAATGTCTTCTTTCGGTTTTGATGGCCTTCTGCTTGACTGCCTGGCATACAGAGGTTCTGATAGCTGGGTAGTGATTGGCAGGGAGGCATGGCAGACCTTTGCTAGATGGCCCTTTTCCCCACACCGACAGCAAATGGTGGTTTTGAACCTGCAGGTTGACTTAGGATGATTCCCACCACAGCCCAACCATGGTACCTAAGGGATTTTTTTCTGGGTTCCATTTCTTCTTCAGGGACAATTTGAGGTGGCTTACTTGTCCTCATCATCTGTTGTGTTCTCCAGGTCTACCTCATCATAGTGAATGATTATAGTTCGTCTAGCAACTGTCAGGGTTTGGGACCTTTGTATCTCTGCCGTTTACCTGTTGGACAATTCGGACATTCATGCCTCATCCAGTGCCAACTTGAGGTTGATCTCTGTCTTGGCTAACAGGTGGCATTGCAGTCTCATGTCCCCCTCATGCCACAGACTAGTTGGTAAAGGAGGACATCCTCCAGATCTCTAAAATTGCAATAAAATGTGGTTGTCCTGAGGCCATATACTGATTTATAGACTCTCCCTCCTCCTGGTTCCTTTGACAGAAGGTGTGCCACTGGGCTATGTGGGACAGAGCTGGTGCATAGTGGTTCTTCAGCTTATCGAGTAGAGTCTCCCAGGGCACAATATAGTAGCCTTATTCTTTATATAGCAGCTGTCAGATGGAGCAGCCAATCACGAGGCTTCATTCTCCCGCCGAGCGCTGTCAACAGCTCAGCCAATGGGAGGTGCCTCTGTATTGGCATGCTCATGAAACAAGGACATAACAGTATTCATATGCTACGGCCTCTAGAAGCTCATAAAATGCAAATAATAATTTATCAGGATTGTATTGTTCTCATCTCTTGGCTATAACAGAACTTTTGAATGCTAAGAGAGTATCCTTCTTTTAGAATAAGGAATTGCAAGTATAGAGATACTATTCCAAAAGCCTACTAAATTCCTAACATGTTGATCAAAAAAATATTCTGAAAAACATATAGTACTATTCATGTATGGATTGGGTTCATTTATTTATCCAGGAATAACTGCTGCCTTTCTAAACATTAAGATCAATGTTTGTTGATTTGAATATTGACTTGCAGTTTGACAGATAGGAGTACTATTGACATCCATTAGTAGCTGTACAAGGAAACCAAAGCCCAGTGCCAATTAGATCATGGGCTCTCTCACCCTTTCTACCTGGCCAGCAATCAGCTTCTTTCCAGCAAAAGCAGAAAGGCTTTGTGGGAGCCATGTCAATTGGGATTTGGGGGAGATGAAATCTAACACTTTTGAGGAGTGGCAAGAAGTTTTTAAAAAGGGACTACTAATGGCATCTGATTTCATATTGTCCCAGTACTGTGTTTAATTGTTAATTGCAGTTGGGAGAATTGTCGATGTTGCGGACAATATGTAAGGATAATGGCCAGCTGTCCAAAATCGCAGCAGATGCTAGCTTGCGAGGTGGTAAAGCAGCCAGTGATGGCGGCAATGAGGACAGCGGTGGCATCGGCGGCTGCTCCAACTCCGACTCCAACAGCTAAGCTCCGCCTACGCCAGCCGCACTCACATCCATCGCCAGGGCCGCACTCTGTTGACCCAGTCCATAATATCACAGGAGGGGGGCCAAATGGCCAAATGGCACAGAACGGTGGCCCAGGCAATGGCAGTAATACCAGGGGGCACAATGAAGCACCCCCCTCCAGCCACGCCCACGCCAGCTCCCGAAGCCATCTTCCGCTGGCGTTAGTATCCATGCCATCTGCCTCAGCCACTCCCCGCTGATCTAAGTTATCATGTTCACAAGCAAGGAGGAGGGGGGGGAGCAACCGGGATAACACCATGGCGTGGGGAGCGGCAGCTATAGAGACCCCAAACCAAGCATCCCACCACCACCACTGGCCTTACCCATGCCATTTGCAGAGACCCCAGGCCGGGCATCCCGCCAGGCATCCCGCCGCAGCTGCTGACCACACCCACACCAGCAGCCGACCGACGCTCTCCATTCTCCTGTCACCGCCCCATTTCACTCACGATGTTCCGGCTATAAGGCAGGACATCGCAGCTCAAGGGTATCCCCCGAGGTCCCAGGAAGTTCTCATAGCTGGACCTGGAACCAACGATGAAATAGGGTACCCCTGCAACCCCCAAGAAGGACAATCATCTCCCCGAAGCTCTCCTCAGATGCGACAGGACACCATCTTTGGCATGCGTAGAGGAAGGTGAATCTGAGGCTTTGTGGGGTAAAAAAACAGCATAAAAATTTAATAGTCCTAAAAACGCTTGCATTTCAGTTTTGTTTTTTGGGATTGGTGCCTTTTTAATGGCTTCCATCTTTGATAGAGTTGGGTGTAGGCCATATGAATCTATGAGGTACCCCAGTAATTTAACTTTAGGCATCCTATCTTACATTTTGACTGTTTTAGTTTGAGGCCAACCTGTTTAAAATGGGATAGTTTTAGCTTGAGGCCAACCTGTTTAAAATGGCACGGTTCATAGTTTGCCGATCAGTTCTGACTGGCTTTTAGCAGAAATTAGAATGTCATTGAAATAAAGGATGATGCCAGGGATGCCCTGAAGCAAATGCTCCATTAGGTTTTGAAATAGGCCAGGAGCTACGCTCACCCCAATTAGAGGTGGCGGCATTTGAAAGCTCCCCAATACGTGACTGTTTATGCCTCAGCAATGGCATCATCAATGGGGAGCTGCTTGTATGCCTGTGCTAGATCTAGTTTTGTGAAGCTGGTGCCCTGGCCTAGAGAGTGAAGCAGGTGCTTGACTACCGGAACTGCATAGGAATTGGATTGTATGGCACTATTGAGGGTGCACTTATAGTTGGCACATATTCGAATAGAGCTATCAGGTCTAATGGGAATAACGATAGGCGTTTCCATCTGGCATGATTCATGGGTTCGAGGATGTCCTGGGATATCAATTTATCCAATTCTGCATCCACTTTAGAATGGAGTGGAAAAGGCACCCTTCTAGGTTTGAGGCAAATTGGGGTGACCTGGGGGTCTAAATTAAAGGAAATGGGATTCCCCTTATATTTACCCAAGGTGTCATCAAAAACCGCCACAAATTCATCAGAAGTGGTGGAATGAATGTCGGCTATGCTAAATCCCAGTGATTCAAACTGGTCCAACTCTAGCAAGCTAGGAAGGGTGTCAGTCACTACAATTAGTTGAAGTTGGCCTGTGAAAGTATTGCTTTCGACCCAGAACTTGCCACTTCATAAACTATTTTAGGAAGGGGCAAGTTCTGGGTTGAAAGCAATACTTTCACAGGGATGTGATTTCCCTGATAATTCTGCAGTTTAAAGTTGCAGGGATTCAAGCATCTTTTGGACATGGTGGGCACCAATCTCTTAAGGGTGCTCCACGATACTATGGACTTTGAGGAGACAGTGTCACTTCCATTAGTCAAGGGGCTCCTTCAATGTTGATAGTGAGGTAGGTCTTGTTGCTTGAGCCAGTGGTTGCATGGCTGACAGCTACCTCAGTAACATGATGGTTGCAGGAGATGGCAAAAATGTCTTCTTTCGGTTTTGATGGCCTTCTGCTTGACTGCCTGGCATACAGAGGTTCTGATAGCTGGGTAGTGATTGGCAGGGAGGCATGGCAGACCTTTGCTAGATGGCCCTTTTCCCCACACCGACAGCAAATGGTGGTTTTGAACCTGCAGGTTGACTTAGGATGATTCCCACCACAGCCCAACCATGGTACCTAAGGGATTTTTTTCTGGGTTCCATTTCTTCTTCAGGGACAATTTGAGGTGGCTTACTTGTCCTCATCATCTGTTGTGTTCTCCAGGTCTACCTCATCATAGTGAATGATTATAGTTCGTCTAGCAACTGTCAGGGTTTGGGACCTTTGTATCTCTGCCGTTTACCTGTTGGACAATTCGGACATTCATGCCTCATCCAGTGCCAACTTGAGGTTGATCTCTGTCTTGGCTAACAGGTGGCATTGCAGTCTCATGTCCCCCTCATGCCACAGACTAGTTGGTAAAGGAGGACATCCTCCAGATCTCTAAAATTGCAATAAAATGTGGTTGTCCTGAGGCCATATACTGATTTATAGACTCTCCCTCCTCCTGGTTCCTTTGACAGAAGGTGTGCCACTGGGCTATGTGGGACAGAGCTGGTGCATAGTGGTTCTTCAGCTTATCGAGTAGAGTCTCCCAGGGCACAATATAGTAGCCTTATTCTTTATATAGCAGCTGTCAGATGGAGCAGCCAATCACGAGGCTTCATTCTCCCGCCGAGCGCTGTCAACAGCTCAGCCAATGGGAGGTGCCTCTGTATTGGCATGCTCATGAAACAAGGACATAACAGTATTCATATGCTACGGCCTCTAGAAGCTCATAAAATGCAAATAATAATTTATCAGGATTGTATTGTTCTCATCTCTTGGCTATAACAGAACTTTTGAATGCTAAGAGAGTATCCTTCTTTTAGAATAAGGAATTGCAAGTATAGAGATACTATTCCAAAAGCCTACTAAATTCCTAACATGTTGATCAAAAAAATATTCTGAAAAACATATAGTACTATTCATGTATGGATTGGGTTCATTTATTTATCCAGGAATAACTGCTGCCTTTCTAAACATTAAGATCAATGTTTGTTGATTTGAATATTGACTTGCAGTTTGACAGATAGGAGTACTATTGACATCCATTAGTAGCTGTACAAGGAAACCAAAGCCCAGTGCCAATTAGATCATGGGCTCTCTCACCCTTTCTACCTGGCCAGCAATCAGCTTCTTTCCAGCAAAAGCAGAAAGGCTTTGTGGGAGCCATGTCAATTGGGATTTGGGGGAGATGAAATCTAACACTTTTGAGGAGTGGCAAGAAGTTTTTAAAAAGGGACTACTAATGGCATCTGATTTCATATTGTCCCAGTACTGTGTTTAATTGTTAATTGCAGTTGGGAGATAGTTTTGTTTGCACTTTCATGGCAGGGGCAAGTGTAATACAAGGCCAGAAGGCCAAGCAAACTTCTTCAGAGGCAACTCCTGTGCAGTCTGTCCGATTCATCAAGATAGGAACATCAACAATTTCAGAGATTACCTGAATCTTTACTTTCCCTTATCTTTTCAAAATGAGTAGTCTGTAAAATATATCCTAGTGATGTATCTTTTTCATCAGCATATTCATACCTTCTGAGCAGCTCCATTGTCAGGAAAAAAAACATTTGCAGAAAGCAGCAGCTTGTCAGACCTCTGAACTTTCACATTCATAACTCAACATTTTTTCTTATTTCTGTTATGGAATTAGTTCCTACTATTTAAAATCAGTACCTTACTGCCTTAGTTGTTTGGCAACCAGACCATTTGACTTGAAATACTGAGCCAGAAGTAGTAGTTTCTTCTATTTTTCTTTCTGAGAAGCTAACTACAAAGCCATGTTTTGTCTATTTCAATAATATTTTTCTTATAGTCTTTTAACTAAGCAGGAATCCTTTGGCTGCTGACTTGAAAAGTTTTAAATTTTTGAGTAAATCTATAACATGAACAACACAAACTGATAAAAGCACGGTTTTATTCATCATTATCAGAGTGCATCTTCATAAGACTGCAGACCATAGATCTTGCAATCTTCTGTGAATGTGAAATGGCACACTATAAATACAAATTACATCTTCTGTTTATTGAAGTAAAAGCACCATATTGCATGGAAACTTGTTGTTTAACACAGGATAGTATCTGCATTGGGCAACATTTTCTGACCACAAGCTGTGCTTCATTATTTTTCTTTCTGTTTCCCCATGCCTCCCCAAATTGTAGGGGGTATTATTAACAAATAGACCCAAATATGTTTGCACATTTACAGTATCTTCTTTGAGAGGCATAATTTAGAGTGAAAAATTGATCTGTTTAGTGTCATAGAAATTTAATTTACTGTACCTAATTTGAACCATTTAGGAACACCCTATCCTCCCTCCAAAAAGCTACAGAAAATCAGATATTTCTGTTCCAGGGAGCCACAAAATGGAAATTGGGGGGCTACTTTTACGCCATAGGCAGCAGGTTGCCTATTATGTGTGTTTTCTTTTTAGCAGTAAAAGAGATTATCAGTTATTTTTCAGTGTATAGATTTCAGACATAAAGAGAATGGTATGGACAGTTTTACAACCCACCCACCCCCCAAAGCGCTGTCTCTAGTAAGAACTTTTACACAAAAGGAGCTTCCTTCCTTCCAAACTCTTGAAGAAGCTTGTCCTCATCAGTCATCTTGATGAGAATGAGGGGAGAGAAAGCACAGAAGCACTGCATATAGTGGCTTCTAAGGCAGAGCGTTCCTATTGAATGTCAGTTGTACAATTGCAGCATCGTATAGTTGGGTGGAGTGGTGAGAAAGAGTGAGAAAAATCCATAGTTTAATCACTGCTTCTCATTTCTGAAGGAATTTATTATTTATTTATTTATTTATTCACATTTCTAAACCGCCCCCTCTCCCAAAAAGGGACTCGGGGCGGTGTACAGTCCACAATAAATCACAGATAAAATACAAATATAAATAGGGCTATAAATATATGTATGTATGTGGAGGAGGTTAAAATTAAGAGTCCTGTACAGAGGAATAAATATGAGGCTAAAAGCCCTAAAAACAATTAAAACTAAAACATTACCCTTAAAATAACCAGATGAGAATATACTACCAGGAGTTCATAGATGTAACATTTATAATCATGCCAGGCCAGCTAGTCGGAACAGGTGAGTCTTCAATTTTTGACGGAAGGAGCGGAAGTCCGAGGTGGTTCTAATGTCGGGGGGGAGGTCATTCCAGAGGGTTGGGCCCATCACAGAGAAGGCTCTACTCCTCGGCGCCGCCCGCTGGCATTGCCTAGTGGACGGCACTTGGAGAAGGCCCTCTCTGTGAGAGCGGATTGGCCGCAGGGATGTATGTGGGAGGATGCGATCCCGCAAGTAACTAGGTCCTGAGCCATGGAGCGCTTTAAAGATAGTAATCAGGACCTTGAAACGCACCCAAAAAACCACAGGTAGCCAGTGCAGCTCGTGCAGGAGCGGTGTTACGTGGGAGTATCTAGACCTCCCCATGATAACTCGCGCGGCCACGTTCTGGACTAGCTGCAGTCTCCGGGCGCGTCCCAAGGGAAGCCCCATGTAGAGAGCATTACAGTAATCTAGGCGAGACGTCACCAGCGCATGAGTGACTGTGCGTAGGGCATCCCGGTCCAGTAGGGGGCGCAATTGGCGCACCAGGCGAACCTGGTGGAACGCCCCCCTTGCCACGGCTGCCACATGGTGATCCATTGACAGCCGGGCATCTAGGAGGACGCCCAAATTGCACGCCCGTTCCACAGGGGGCAGTAGCTCGTCCCTTATGGCCAGCGATGGAATCAGCTGGCTGAACCGAAGTGCCGGAAGCCACAGCCACTCAGTCTTGGTGGGGTTGAGTTTGAGTCTGTTGTCCCCCATCCAGACCCCGACGGCTTCTAGACACCGGGACATCACTGCGACAGCCTCATTGGGGTGGTTTGGGGTTGAAATGTACAGCTGCGTATCATCAGCGTACAGATGGTATTCAACCCCAAAACCACGGATGATCTCGCCCAGCGGCTTCACGTATGCATTGAACAGAAGGGGCGAGAGAACCGACCCCTGCGGCACCCCACAAGAGAGTGGCCTCGGGGTCGATCTCTGCCCCCCTGTCAACACATATTGCATCCGGCCAGAGAGGTAAGAGTCGAACCACCGTAACACGGTGCCTCCGACTCCCATCCCCTCCAGCCGGCGCAGAAGGATACCATGGTCGATGGTATCAAAAGCCGCTGAGAGATCTAATAGGACCAGGATAGAGGAACAACCTCTATCTCTGGCCCTCCAGAGATCATCAACCAAGGCGACCAAGGCTGTCTCAGTGCTGTGCCCGGGTCGGAAGCCGGACTGGCGTGGGTCTAGATAATCGGATTCATCGAGGTGACGCGGAAACTGCTGCGCCACCACACTCTCAACAACCTTCGCCAAAAAAGGGAGGTTGGAGACTGGACGATAATTAGCTAGCTCCATTTGGTCAAGTGAAGGCCTCTTGAGTAAGGGCCTCACCACCGCCTCTTTCAAGACGGTAGGTAAGGATCCCTCACCCAACGAGGCGTTCACCAGGCCCAGAAGCCAGCCTCGTGTCACCTCCCAGGATGCCAGTACCAGCCAGGAGGGACACGGGTCCAATGAACATGTGGTGGGTCGCAGCCTTCCACGCAACCTGTCTAAATCCTCGGGGGCAACAGAGTCAAACTCCTCCCAGAGTGGACTCACAAGACTCACTGTTGACGGCCCGTCCAGACCACTGGAGGGGGCCCATCCGCTCCGGATCTGAGCGACTTTGTTCTGCAGATATTCTCCAAACTCCTCTGCTCTACCCTGTAAGGGTGCCCCCCGCGTCTCTTGCACCAAGAGGGAGCGGGTGACCCTAAACAGGGCGGCAGGGCGGTTATCCGCAGACGCAATAAGAGCGGCACAATGTCTACGTTTGGCCGCTCTCAATGCCACGAGGTAAGTCCGTAAATAGGCTCTTACCTATGTTCGGTCAGACTCGGAGCGTGAGGACCTCCACCTGCTCTCTAGACGTCTCCTCTGGCGCTTCATCACCCTCAGCTCCTCGGTATACCAGGGAGCCCGGGTGGGTTGCTGCCGTAGGAGAGGTCGCAAAGGGGCAACCCAGTCCAAGGCCCCAGCCGTCGCCCTATTCCAGGCGGCCACTAGGTCCTCCGACCGAGCATGGGTCAGGGCTACAGGTAGCGGCCCAAGCTCCGACTGGAACCTAACTGGTTCCATCAGATGCTTGGGGCGGTACCAGCTTGGACAAACTGGTTCCGCCTCCTCGCGGTGGGGGGTAGCGCCAGGGAAGTCTAGCCGGAGACAGGAGTGATCTGACCATGACAGGGGAGTAATGTGTAAGTCCCCTATTCCCAGATCACTCGTCCACTGCTCAGATACAAAAACAAGGTCCAGTGTGTGGCCACCTTCATGTGTGGGGCCCTGAATTAGTTGGGTCAGGCCCATGGCTGTCATGGAAGCCATGAACTCCCGAGCCACCTCGGATGCTGCTCCCGTCGACGGCAGGTTGAAATCCCCCATAACCAAAAGTTTGGGGATCTCCACCGCCGTCTCCGAGATCAGCTCGAGGAGCTCGGGCAGGGCTGCTGACGTATAGCGAGGAGCCAAGTATACAATCAGCAGACCCCACTGCCTCCCTGGGCCCCATTTCACACCAAGTGACTCACACCCGGGTATAAGCTTCATCTACTTACCTATTTTTCTTCTAGTAATACATAAAAATAGAAATATACAAAGTATACAAATTCAAAGTTTAAAACTTTCATTATACAAGTGGAAAAACATCAATTCTAAATTCTCCTTCTCACTTAAAAAAGAAGATGAAAGGGACAGGCTCCCCTGATTCTCTGTCATTTTGCTTGCAGGGTTTTTTTTGTCAGTGAATCATGAATCAGTTATTATTACAGTGGAGACTAACTTAATTCAAACATCACAAGACTCTCAATGAGAGGTTTAAAAAGGGCAGAATGATATCAAGGGTGTCATGACTGTTCTCCAGGGTGGAAACCGTGAAGGGAATTCCCTGGTATTAATAGAGTGCCCTATGCATAGGGAACATGCATAGGGCTAGCTACAAAGACAATACAGGTAGTATTGACTTATAACTATTTGTTTAGCAATCTTTCAAAGTTATAACAGTGATGACACCCATGTTCATATGATTCCAATTTAGTGCTCAGCAACCAGCTCACATTTGCAATTGATTGCAGCATCCTGCAACCTTGTGATCATGATTTGCAAGCTTTTTTGTCAGTTTCCAGAAGAATGGCTTCACATAACCATGATGATTTGCTTAATGACCATTGTTAAAATGGTTGTAAAATCAGATCTGACTCAACTTATGACTATAACAATTTATGCTGAAAATCTCTGACCCAGAAATTGTAAATTGAGGACTATTTGTATGTATGTTAGTCTTTATGGATGCAATTACCAGGGAAGTACATGAGCCAAAGGGCTTGTTATCTCTTAACAGCACACTGCTAGCAGGAAAAAAAAAAACATAACAGCATTCTGTTTATTCATTGCTTCATTAGCACATGTTTAAGTTTGCATTTTATCTCATATACAAACCTACATAAACTTTCAATTTTCCCTGCTATCTAATAATAATGAGCTTCCTTCCTTGTAAGAGGCTTTCACCATTTCTCTTTTCAGAAACTGATTTTATTAAGGCTGCCAGGTAGTACTTCTTCAAGCCTTTGAGAACTGAGGCTGCAACAATTGTTTATAGAAAAATAATCCTTTCATTTACACATTAATCAATTGTTATGGTTTTCCTTTTTTGTAGTGGGGTTATCCTACAATCAAATTGCTATCAGTTTGACAGGAATTATAAACATTCCTCATATTTTCACTACAAGAAAACAATCTGGTTATATATCACCATGTGCGGTGAAATTGTGATATATTCAGAAATGAATTTTAGTTGGTAAACTTTATGTAAAGAATTAAGGTTAAGGAGATTCTTTTTTCATAGCTGTTACTCTAAAAAAATAAGTTTTCTTACATGAGCAAAACCTTCCAAGTTCTTACACTCACACTCCTCTTAGGTCATTCACAGGACAATCTTTTCTCTTTGGAATCAGAACCTTGGCCGTGACATGAACTCACCAGCACCCTTAAGAAAGTCACATCCTCTCAGTTCTAGGGCCTCTTTGGAATATTTATTCCGTTTTAGGAGGAAAAAAGTTATAAACTTTTTTGGTAGCTCCAACCCTTGATTGTATGTAAAGTGAACCACAACTCCACTAGTACCTGCAAACTAGCATGTTGTTGACTGGGACTTCTGTTTCATCAGCAGCACTTCTAGATTAGGAAGGTAAATTCCTCCTTACTTACTGCATGAGAGTAACAATTGCTTTCTTTTTTCTTGCTTTCACACCATCTCTTTACAGTTTTCCCCAAGAAATGGTATGAAACATGCCTTAATACAAAGCTGAGATTGACTAAATTATTTATGACAACATTTTACAATGAAGTCTGCAGTATGAAGTTCCTTATATTTGTAACTTTGGGTAAAATATATGAAATATATCCACTTTATTAAAGCAAACCATATTTTTTGTTTTCCTCCAAACAATGTCTTCCCAATTCTCCAAAAAGGCAAACAAATTAGGAAATGGAAAGTAATACAGAGTCAAGTGGCATGTGTGATTAAATGCAAAACCTTTCATCTTCTGAAGGGGGGCAGAGCTGCAGCCGGTGCAGCTGGAGCATGTTTGCAGTAGTGCCTTCTGGTTTTATTTTATTTTATCAATTTTTAGTACTCCCATTGGATCCCTTTTTATTTAATTAACATTTTTTGGTGGAGATATCAGCGTAGAACATAATACAAACAAAAACGTTTGTTGCTGCTGAGAATTAAAAAAGCATGGGAAAAAGAAAGAAATGCCATGGCACCAGCCCAGGATCTCTCCCTCCAGTGAAGACAGCAAAACAACCAAGAATTGAGGAGCTCTTTGTTGGCAAGAGATCTGTAAGTAAAACTAACCCCCCCCCCCATCCCCAACAATCTGGAGAGATTAGAACGGGACCGGCAAAAAAGATGTGGCAAAACAGCATTTATTAGACTTTCCCGATCTGGCGGGGTGGGGTGGGGGAACAAACTGAAAGCCAGCTCTTCTCACAAACAACAATCCCAATAACTTCCTATATGGAGACTGAGCTAAAGGCAAAAAAGGCAACCAACAACCAGATAATTCAGAGTACGGAGAGTTTACCTTGGGAAAATTCAACTGAGTTTATGGCAAAGCAATGCCTTCTCACAGTGCAAACAGTGGTTTCAATATTTGAACAATTAATTGCCATCCAACATGATGTAGAAACATTGAAAAAAGATTTAGCTATTTTTCTTCAAGTACAACATTGGGCCCCAGGTAACCCCACTAAAGTTCTTGCAGAAGACTTGGTTAACTCCCATATGCAGGATAAGAAAAAGGAAAAAGAGCTAAGAGCCAGAGAAACAGTTAAAGAGTCGGATAAAAGGTAGCAGTCCTCTCAGAAAAACAATCCCTCCCCAGACAAGGCCACGAGAGGAAAAGGTATCAATAAAGAAGAAATCAGGAAAGCATCCCTCCCTCAATTACAACAATCACATTGCTCACTACAAACCCTATGGATAGCTTTTAGAATCCATATGAACGGTCTTAATTATGGATGTTGGAATTCCAGAAGTGCAATATTAAATTCCCTAAACCAGCTTCTTCACTGTCACAGGGGCATGATTAATCTCCATGCTGTGGAGAGGTTACCTGAGGCTCCAAATTGGAAGTGGATTCTCCTGTCTTTCAAACAGCCCACCATACCACAGATGTTATTCAAGATGAAGGAATATTTAGCCTGCTTTCAAATCTTTCCCATCATAGTCTTTGGTGAGGAAAGGGTTACTCCGTTAATAGCTAACATGCGAGCTCCCAAGGTGGCTGCCTCCTCCTCATTTTCAACCTTGGAAAAGAGAGAGAAAGACAGTGGGAGTCAACCAGCCCTAACCGGTGAAGAGATACTTAACAGCACAGAAGGTCTCATTAATGCTTTTGGCACTCTCCCAAGGAAAGTACAAGACAATGTATTATACAAGTTAGAAAATTTAAAGAAATCCTTATTGGTCACAATGGATACAGCAGAGCCGCTTATAGATCTGGTTTCCCCAATAATTGAGCCTCTCACTTCTCCCCCAGAGGGCAAGGGAGTACATGAATACAAGATCATGGAAAATAGAAGCCAAGACCCAAAGGGGGTATTAGAGATCCCAGTAGAGATGGACATGTTTTCATCCCTGTGTGAATATCCCATGACACCTTCAGCACCTTCAGCACCAAACCAAAAAACTGAGAGTCGACCCATATCAGAGCCACCACCTCAAAGAATGAAATATGACCTAATAACACCTTGTCCTACACTCAGAGAAGAGGCATCGAAATGGCAAGCTCTGTTAGCTGGTGCTAAAACCTCTTACGGATAAGGAGGAGGAGCTTCCGGAGGGAAATGGCGACCGGCTTGTGAGCTCCGCATGATTGCGGGGGGCCTCCCTGATGGGGGGGGTGCTGCCGGCCCTCTGTTCCATCCTGAGGGCCGGAAATTTGTTGACGACCACCCCGGCTTTGCCCTGGCTTTGGGCGGGCCCACCAGGGTGGTCAGACAGCCAGGCGGAGAAGCAGAGAAGCGCGTAGAAGCATGCTAGCTGGAGCTGGAGCTGGCGACTGCCGCTTTTGTGTGGAATGGAATGGAGCAAAGCAGAGTGGAGCGGAGTGGTGCGGTGACAGCCTGAGGGAGGAAAGGAGTGGCGACGGGGTGGGGACGACCCAGACAACCCATGCAGCCCAGGCGGGGAAGGTTTGGCGACAACGGTGGTGGAGGTGGTCGGAGACGCCGAGCGCCAGACCCCTCGGCCACCATGAATCCCGGACCAGCGGGGGGGGCGCGAGAGGAGAGAACGAGGCCCGGGGTGCCAGAGAACGCTAGCAGATCAGCGAGAGGACTGCAGGGAAGCTTCAGGGAAGCCGAGAAGGCCCTGTGGGCTCGGGAACAACAGCCCCGGGCCGCTGGGTTGCCGAGGAGGCAAATGGCCACTCATGTCTGAGACTGGATATGGAGGAGAGACGCTTGAGAGACTGGTGGCCATTTGCTGAAGGTATGACTTTTTACCCTTCCATCCTTGCTGACAACTTCCTCCCCTGTTCAACTTACTATCTAGACTATGGCTTTGCCGTAATGCCCTGCTACAAACTGCCCCCCAGTACCACCTTGAGATTCCACCTTTAGACCAATCTGGCTAGCTGGCTAGCTCACCAACCTACCCTTCCATCCAGGGTAAGGACAACCATCATCTGCTTACCCCTTTTGTAGGGAGCCCTGGCTTACGAACAAACCTATGATTTCAACCAGAGCACCCGAAAATGAGCTTGCCCCTATGACAACTATATGAACTCAATACATTCAAGGTCAGACCTACTGCTACTGCAAGAGTCCCCCCTCTCGCAGGTATGGCCCCCAGCCCTTTCAAGGGCCCACCTTGATGACAGGTTTATTAACCCAGAGAGGTGGAGGAAGTGGAAATTAAGGGGTTTTTTAATCAATTGTTTTTTAACAGTTTTAAGGGGTTCCAGGGCAGGGGGGAGGGTGAATCAGGCCAGGAGTGAAAGTAGAGCCAGGCAAATAGGCGTGGTCGGGAGGGGAGGGAGCGGAGTGGGGGAGGAGAGGGAAATTAGCATTCCAGCACAGGGCTCTGTCATACCAACGGTCGTGGGGAGGGGTGGGTGCGAGGACAGACTAAGAACCTGCAGTCGGTTGGGAGACCGTGGCTGTTGGTCACACCCGGTCGCTTGTACCAACCCCCGCACTCTAGGTGGCCAGGATCTACAGAGCCAGGGCCTGAGGCTGATGTTATGCAATGCGAGGTCCGTTGTTAACATGGCCCCCCTCATTAATGATCTGATTTTGGAGGGGGAGCCGGACCTCGCAGGAATAACGGAGACCTGGTTGGGCCACGAGGGAGGTGTACCCCACGTGGAAATGTGCCCATCAGGCTATCGAGCATTCCACCAGCCACGGGCCCAGGGTAGCGGTGATTATCCGGGAAGACCTGGAGCCAAGAGAGTTCACTGTGCCACAGATATCCGGGTGGGAGTCTCTTGTCGTGAGATGGGGCCCAGGGAGACAGTTGGGCCTGCTGATTGTATACCTGGCTCCTCGCTATACATCAGCGGCCCTGCCTGAACTCCTCGAGCTGATCACAGCAATGGCAGTTGAGACCCCCAAACTTTTAGTTATGGGGGACTTCAATCTGCCATCGATGGGAGAAGCTTCTGAGGCGGTTTGGGAGTTCATAGCTTCCATGACAGCCATGGACCTGACTCAATTAATTCAGGGTCCCAAGCACGAGGGAGGCCACATGCTGGATCTTGTTTTTGTCTCTGGCCAGTGGACGAGTGATCTGGGAATAGGGGACTTAGCTATTACTCCCCTGTCATGGTCAGACCACTCACTTCTCCGACTTGACTTCCCTGGTGCTACCCCCCGCTGCGGGGAGGTGGAACCGGAATGTCCTAGATGGTTCCGCCCCAGGCGCCTGATGGAACCGGATAGGTTCCAGACGGAGCTTGGGCCACCTCCTGTAGACCTGACCCGCCCCCGGATAGAGGACCTGGTAGCCGCATGGAATAATGCGGCCGCCGGGGCCTTAGACCGGGTGGCGCCTTTGCGGCCACTCCTGCGGCAACGAACCACCCTGGCCCCTTGGTTTACCGCCCGAGGCGAGTCTTGAGAGACCATTCTGGGAGGAGTTTGACGCTGTTGCCATCGAGGATTTGGACAGGTTGCGTGGGTGACTACGAGCTACCACATGTTCATTGGACCCGTGTCCCTCCTGGCTTGTACTGGCATCCTGGGAGGTTACACGAGACTGGCTCTTGGGACTAGTGAACGCTTCATTGGGCAAGGGGTCTTTACTGGCCGCCTTGAAAGAGGCGGTTGTGAGACCCTTACTCAAGAAGCCTTCCCTGGACCCAACGGAGCTAGCCAATTACCATCCTGTCTCCAACCTTCCCTTTTTAGCGAAGGTTGTAGAGAGTGTGGTGGCCCAACAGTTCCCACGTCACCTGGAGGAAAATGATTATCTAGACCCACGCCAGTCCAGCTTCCGACCCAGGCACAGCACAGAGACGGCCTTGGTTGCGTTGGTAGATGATCTCTGGAGGGCCAGGGATAGGGGTTGTGTGAGTACATAACAGTAGCAGTAGATTGGTTCAGGCCTTGCTGAAGCTGAAACGCAAGTAGGCCGTGAGAAAATGACCTTCAAAAGTGCTTGCATAGGATTTTGGCTAACTGCAACATTTGACTATAACTGTTTTCTTGTTATTTGTGGGAAATTACTGAGTGTACCTCCTTGTACATGCCCACCCCCCAGCCGTTGTAAAACTATGTAATAAAAGGGTTTGTGCAGGACACGTCAGGAGGAATGTAGCAATACACCCTCCGGGCACTCTGTGCTTGCCTCCCTCGAGCAAACTCTTCGTGTGGTGTCTTGATTTGCGGCATTCGTCCACGAGTGGACCCTCCAAATTCCCGGTGAGGACCGGGGTTCGTTCTCCTGTCAAAAGGGGAACCCTGAAGGCTCAGACAGACAAATCCGGACTCAAGTGTGTTGCAGATCTCGATGCGACAGGGTTGTTCCTCTATCCTGGTCCTATTAGATCTCTCAGCGGCTTTTGATACCATCGACCATGGTATCCTACTGCACCGGCTGGAGGGGCTGGGGGTAAGGGGCACCGTTTTACGGTGGTTCTGCTCCTACCTCTCCGACCGGATGCAACGCGTGTTGGCAGGGGAGCAGAGGTCGACCCTGAGGCCTCTCACTTGTGGGGTGCCACAGGGGTCGGTCCTCTCGCCTCTCCTGTTCAACACATATATGAAGCCGCTGGGTGAGATCATTCGTGGTTTTGGGGTGGGATATCATCTGTACGCTGATGATACACAGCTGTACATCTCCGCCCCGAACCACCCCAACGAGGCCGTCAAAATGATGTCCCGGTGTTTGGAAGCCGTACGGGTCTGGATGGGTGACAACAGACTCAAGCTCAACCCCTCCAAGATGGAGTGGCTGTGGCTTCCGGCCCCCCGGTTCAACCAGATGATCCCATCTCTGGCCATGGGCAACTGGCCCCCATAGAGCGGGTGCGCAATTTGGGCATCCTCCTGGAAGCCCGGCTGTCCATGGATTACCATGTGGCAGCCATGGCGAGGGGGGCATTCCACCAGGTTCGCCTGGTGCTCCAAATGCGCCCCCTATTGGACCGGGATGCCCTTCGCACAGTCACTCACGCGCTGGTGACGTCCCACCTAGACTACTGCAATGCTCTCTACATGGGGCTTCCCTTGAGATGCACCCGAAGACTACAGCTCGTCCAGAATGCGGCCGCGCGGGTGATTATGGGGAGTACCAGATATTCCCATATAACACCTCTCCTGCGCGAGCTGCACTGGCTCCCTGTGGTCTATCGGGTGCGTTTCAAGGTGTTGATCACCATCTTCAAAGCGCTCCATGGCACAGGACCTAGCTACCTGCGGGATCGCATCCTGCCCCATACATCCCTACGACCAATTCGCTCTCACAGAGAGGGACTTCTCCGGGTGCCGTCCACTAAGTAGTGCCAAAGGGCGGCGCCCAGGAGCAGGGCCTTCTCTGTGATGGGCCCAGCCCTCTGGAATGAGCTCCCCCCGACATTAGGATTACTACCGACCTCCGCTCCTTCCGTTCAAAACTCAAGACCCACCTTTTTCAACTAGCTGGCCTGGCTCAACCATAGTTCCATTTTAATCCTCCTGGCAATCTTTTAAACTTGTAATTTTATATTGGGGTATCTTAATTTTTAATCTTATTATTACTATTGTTATGTACTGTAATGATTGTTGTGTGATTTTTTACCTCCTCTGTGGAATGTTTAATTGTATAATATGTGCTTTTTATTTATTGTACGCCACCCCGAGTCCCTTCGTGGAGAGGGAGCGGCTAACAAATCTAATAAATTCAAATTCAATTCAAATTACCCTGAACAAGTTCCTCAAGAGTCTACATAGGTCTTAGACGGGACCTCCCTACTTTTAGAGAAGGCCAATTTCGTGTGCGATGACACCTCAATCCATGGCAACAACCAGACAACTTCCCTTTGTATAAATCAAGTTTCCTGATGAGCTGCAAAAGATGACTCACTTTCCCTTATAACCTGGAACGTAGCGGGTTGGTCTGTTCCATCAAAAGACCAACTCTTTTTTGACTATATATCACAATTTGACATCCTCTTCTTGCAGAAAACCTGGGCCTCCACAGAGGTTCAGTTAGATGGCTATTGGGTTAACTCAATCCCGGCTGTCCCAAGCAAGGGGGTGGGGGAGAGAGAGCTAAAGGGGGTATTGTGACATTAGTTAATACATCCTTGCAATTCAAATGTGTGCCACTGCCACCTTTCCAGCCATGGGTTGTAACTACATTACTCTTATTTAAACAGGTGGAGATTTTGCTTTTTAATATCTATATTCCTCCACTTAATAAGAATAATGTGATTAACAAGATTTGGGACAGCATAGAAGATTTTATTCTTGGCTGTTCAGCCAAATTCCCCAAAGCTGCAATAATTATAGGGGGGACTTAAACGCTTGAATGGGACCAAATGATCAAGCATTATTTAATCATTTTAAGATTCACTATGATGAAAATGTAACAGGAGAATCTTTGCATTCCAGACAATTTAAAGACCCTAAAGCTGATTGGGCAGGTTTGTGTGTAAGACAAATGACTGTACGTTTGGATCTTTGTATCCTTAATGGGTCCCCATGGGGCAACTATCCAGCAGAATATACTTATCAGGGAGCAGGAAGAAAATCCACAGTTGATTATTGGATAATATCATATGACCTCCTGAAGTTCTTACAGAAGATGGAGGTAGACTCGCAACTGGAAAGCGATCATAATACTCTCTCCTTACTCTCACATTGCACCTGAAATCTCTAAGGGCAGGCACAGCCTACCTACCCAGGTTAGAGACTCAAAATACCCAGGTAAAAATTAAATGGAATGAGAAAAACGCTAAGGAAGTTACCAAATAGATGTTAGCCCCTGAATCCATAGAACAACGTACATCTCTACTAAGAAATAAGTGTGGAGGATCTTACCTAGAGGGGTTTGAATCCTTAATTTTAAATTTGAATTCAGTTCTCAGTAACAGATCACTTGCTCACTCCAAAAGGCCGGTTTCAAAGAACAGAAAATGGTTCGATAGAGATTGCGTGCAACTAAAAAGGATATACAATATGGAATTCAAGAAAAGTAAAAGTGCCCCCTTTGAGGATCACACTTACTACTTAAAGCAGCTGAAAGCACAATATAAGAACCTTCTAAAAGAAAAGAAAAGTGCGGCTCTGAAGGAGTCTTGGCATAGACTAACTACGGCAGTCAGGACAAAAAATACATCCCTTTTTTGGTACATCACCAGGGGATTGGGAAAATCTCCCCTACCGCCAACAAATCAGGTTCTGGGAAGAGTATTTTAGGGAGCTTTATACAGATCCTGACTATGTAACCAAGGAGAGACAAGCTAGTTTGGACCAAACTCCTTACTGGACTCCTGTTACACCAGAAGAGATATCCCAGTTGATTGGAGCCCTAAAGGCTAATAAGGCACCTGGGGCTGATAATGTCCTGCCAGAAATAATCAAAAAGAATGCCAGTTGGTGGGCTCCACTTTTAGCATCACTGTTTACATTTATAGATAAAACAGGCCATATGCCTAGAGATTGGGGAGTATCAATGATCATACCAATTTATAAAAAAAGGTAATAGAAATGACCCAGGCAATTATAGACCCATTAGTCTTCTAAGTGTTATTAGTAAACTGTATGCCAAACACCTAAATTATAAACTTCAAGATTGGCTAATTTCAGGGGGGATAATCAAAGACAAACAAGCCGGTTTTAGAGAAGGAAGATCTACGGTGGATCATATCTTGGTACTCCACCGTTTAGTACAAAAATACATACATACATACATACATACATACATACATACATACATACATACATACATACATACATCACAAATACAACACACACATACACATATACATATACACATACATACATACATACATACATACATGTGTGTGTGTGTGTGTGTGTTGTATTTGTACTGATAAATAAATAAAGGGAGACTAGTATAGATCTATTTCGAGCTAATTAGTTCTCATCAGCTAGCCATACCCTTACTGGGATTTGAACCTGGGCTGTATTATATCTTAGGCAGGAGTCTTAGCCACTAAGCCACAGGCTCGCCTCCTTATCAGTTGAGCCAGGGAAATAGGTATGTATTTGTGTTACAACCCCTGGTATGCCTAAATATGGGAGAAAGGTCACTACTCGTCCTTCGGCTCATCACAGAAGACCATGCAGGCAGAAAACCATATTTTTATTTTTAATGTTCCCTTTTTATATTTGTGTTGTATTTGTACTGATAAATAAATAAAGGGAGACTAGTATAGATCTATTTCGAGCATACCAGGGGTTGTAACACAAATACATACCTATTTCCCTGGCTCAACTGATAAGGACCCCTGGTATGCTCGAAATAGATCTATACTAGTCTCCCTTTATTTATTTATCAGTACAAATACAACACAAATATAAAAAGGGAACATTAAAAATAAAAATATGGTTTTCTGCCTGCATGGTCTTCTGTGATGAGCCGAAGGACAGAAAGAGCCGAAGGACTTCCATGAGACTTCATCGAAACATCGTGAAGATACTTCCAATTCTACGCGGCTGAAAAACCGAACAACCAAAGATGTACATACAAACACCCGCGAAAACCTCAGAAAACAAATATCGCACCTCTACGGGGAGGAAATCCACCATCTGACCAGGACCTACGAAAAACTCGAAGTCCAAAGAGCTTCCATTTTATGTGACCTCACATTCCTACGCAACTGCCGAGATCAAAATTTAACCCCCACATGCTTCCAATTAAAATTCCACTCCAACTCTGCAGCCACCAAACGCATCCTGAAAAGAACAGAATTGACCCTAATAAGAAATGAACTTCACACAAAAAGATTCCACCTAGACCGAATCAACAAAAACCTCCTTACACTTCACCTCAAACTCAGCAGCAAGATCCACCCCACACAAACAACTCGCCACCTGGAGAGCTGAAACACAGACCACCCTCAAGACAGACACACATACCAATAAACTCCGAAGACTAAAAGAACACCAGAAACAAACCCCTCCCCCCTCACAGCCACACATGAAACAAACAGTGCATAACATCTCAGATAAGATCCTCACCAAAGCTGAAACCAATGTCCTTGCCAGAGGATTCAACTTTGCAGTCGCTCCCAAACACATCCCACTGAAACCATTATATGCGGAGTTGAAACCAGCCTGACCAAAATCAACCCCGATGACGCCAACAGAATCAGACTTGAAATCACCAACATCCTCTGCACCAGCAAGCCCCCCAAAAGCAACTTACCCAAAGAGGAACAGACAGCACTACTTAACCTAAAGGAAGACACTAGCATAATAATCCTACCAGCAGACAAGGGGAACGCCACGGTTGTTATGAACACATCTGACTACCAAACCAAACTAACCAACCTACTCCAAGACTCCACTTACAAACCCCTAAGCACGGATCCCACCACCTACTTAGAAAAAACCACTAGATCCAAAATAAAAGCCTCCCCCATCAGCAAAGAGATCCAGCAAAGAATCATTCCCAGAGAAAAATCATCCAGATGCCCTAAGCTCTATGGTCTCCCCAAGATACACAAAGAAGGAACCCCACTCAGACCCATAGTCAGCTCCATAGGCTCACCTCTACAAAACCTAGCCAAATTTCTCGCCAAACAACTACAGCCCTATGCAGAATCCATCACTGCACACGTAAAAAACTCATTCCAGGTCATAGAGATCATAAAGAAACAAAACCTACAGCCCAGCGACCTACTCGTGAGCTTCGATGTCATATCCCTCTTCACCCAAGTACCAATCAAAGAAGCCTTGACAGCTATCCAAAACAAATACAACCCCCCCAAACATATCCTAGATCTGACCAACCACTGCCTATCCAACACATACTTCATCTATAACGGACAAAAATACAAATAGAAGGAGCACCCATGGGATCACCCCTCTCACCTGTCATTGCTAACCTCTATATGGAACACTTTGAAACCCAAGCTCTAGAAAAATCCGATCACAAACCCAAACTCTGGCTCAGATATGTAGACGACACCTTCATAATCTGGCCACATGGGAAAGATAAACTGGACAACTTCCTCACACACCTCAACAGCCTACACCCCAAAATACAGTTCACCATGGAAACAGAAGCCAATAACCAACTCCCCTTCCTGGATGTCTTAGTCTATAAGAAATCCAATGGATCCCTAGGACACACCATCTACCGGAAGAAAACACACACAAACCGCTATTTGCACGCACTCTCACATCACCACCCAGCACAGATCAACTCTGTAGCCAAGACACTCATCTCCAGAACAAAACGCTTAGCTGACGAACAACACCTCAAAACCGAACTACACACTCTCACCAACGTACTAACATCCAACGGATTCCAAAGAAACAATATCACTAACCTAATCCAAAAAGAAAACCCCACTAAAATCCAAGACAGTGAACAAGAAAGCGGCAAAGCCCTCCTCCCATACATAAAAGGCACCACAGACAGAATCAGCAAGATCCTCCACAAACACAACATCAAGACAGCATTCTACACAAACCGAAAAATATCCACCATCCTAAGAAACCCCAAAGACAAAATAGAGTTAGAAAATCAAGGAGTATATGAAATCCCATGCCCCACCTGCCCCATCACATACATCGGACAAACCAACAGAAGAATAAAGGCACGCATTGAAGATCACAAAAACTCAGTCAGAAAGGAGGAACCAACTTCTTCCCTGGTCCAACACCTCAAAGCCACAGGACATGATATAGACTTTAAAAAGACCAGAACTATTGCCAAAATTGAACACTTTAACAACAGAATAATCAGAGAAGCTATTGAGATAGAAAAACGGCCACACAGCATGAATAAACGAGATGATACCTCCCGCCTACCAGCCATTTGGAAACCCGCCCTCACTGACAAACGAGTCCCTAACACCAAGAATGATACCAGACCCACACTCACGAAAACCACACAGGATGTCACTATCACACATCCATGCAAAAAGCAAGCCCAAACCCACACCGATGATGACCACAAACCAGAAGCCCGACCACAAACCAGAAGCCAGACCACAGCTGCATTATTAGGCACTTTAAACCCCTCCAATCCATACATGAAGCAAACTGATGCCCACCACGGAGATGTGGCACGACCACAAATGCGAAGCCAAACAACAGTAACGCAGCTCACCAGCTCAAATCCCTCTGCAACTCAGACTAACACAAGCACAACCAGGCCCCCACCCAAACAGAACACGCCCCCATCCAATCAGAGCACAGCCAAACTCCCATCCAATCAGAGCACAGCCAAGCCCCCTACCAATCAGAATACACCTCCACCCAATCAGAATGCAGCCAAACTCCCACCCAATCAGCCCACACCCCCACTGGCAGTTAAAAAGAGGAACCGGCTGAGATCTCACATTGCTCCTGGAAGCACCAAGCCGGAAGCACCAGCCTGAAGATGATGAATGAGACTTCATCGAAACGTCGTGAAGATACTTCCAATTCTACGCGGGAGAAAACCCGAACAACCAAAGACATACATATATATATATATATATATATATATATATATATATATATATATATATATATATATATATATATATATATATATATATATATATATATATATATATATATATATATATATATATATATCACCCTCTGGGAGAAATTAAAATGCACCACTATCGATAAACGCCTCCTCTTCCTCATACAAAAATTGCATGCCAATTCCACCTTGAAAGTGAGGTGCAATCCCCAAGGGAGTTTATCTGACTCAGTAAGGGTACAAAAAGGGGTACGGCAGGGTTGCATCCTGTCCCCCTCCCTCTTCAACTCATATATTAATCCTCTGATTGATCTCTTACAAAACCCTGATTTCCATCCTCCTAACCTAGCACAACGCAAAGGGCCAATTCTCTTATGTTAAGTAATTAAGCTCCCCGTTAGAAGAGCGAGTATGCAGAGAAGCGTAGTGAGAGTGATATGGAATAACACGCACAAACCAGCATACAGAGACACTGAATAGTATAAAATATATTAGTTTACTATGTAGAAATATAGAGGTATTCAGAGTCCGGTTACCAGTCCAAGTCATACACGGTTCAGTAATTCAGTTATCAAAAGAGTCAGTCTAACACACAAAGTATAGCTAAACAGTAGCAAACCACAATACCTCAAAATACACCAATCAGCTTCTAACAAAAACAGAGAGATAACAGCCATTCTGGCTCCCTCTTATGGCTGCTTGAGGTAACAAACCAATTACATCCCTTAAGTATTTAAAGTAACAGTAACATAATCATAGCTTAATATACATTGCCAAGCCATGCCTAGGGTTACATCCCTAACATCTTATATGCTGCTGCTGCTGCTATCATTTCACAAACCCCTGTAGGACTGAAGAGAGCAATTAGGGCAACGCTCGTCTATTGCAGGGAAAACAAGCTGGTCCTTAACTTTGATAAATCAATTTTTTTAGTTTTTGCTAAAAGACCAAGCCAATACTCCTGGAAAATAGAAGGACATAGTTTTTCAACAGGTTAAAACATTTAGATACCTTGGGGTGGTTTTCCACTCGCAAGGGACATGGAAGGCACACCTGGATCACACATTGCAAGTAGCCAATAGGTCCTCAAACGCAATTAAACATTTCTTTTATACAGGTGGAGGTCAGTTAGCACCTGCTGCTTTAAAACTTTTTGAGGCCAAAACATTGGCACAAATTCTATATGGGGCACAAACAGGAATCCTTGCAAAGAAAGACTTGCTAGAAACAATACAAACCAAATTCCTGCGAGCCATCTTAGCTGCATCCAATGGAACTCCAAATGCCCAGTTAAGAATTGAGAGAGGCATGCCTCAAATTCAGGTAAGAGCCTGGAAGATGATGAGCATTCATTGGTTTAAAATGCATTTCTTTCCAGAGGGACTGTTCCCACTAGTGTTGGCTGGCAATTTCCCCTCCCCCTGAAAACAGGCAATTGATCACAAACTGGGCTCTTATGGGCTCTCACCGTTATTCTTAATGTCCCTAGACTTTGATCAAGCAAAGCAAGTAGTAATCAATAGAATGAAGGACATGGAGTTCCAAGAAGAACTAAATAGGTTGCCTCTCCATAGTAGGGACAGAATCAAACAGGGTGTGTGGGAATCGGCAAGATATCTAAATGACCTGATCTTCCCAAAACAAAGAATAGCTTTCTTCAGAGCCAGATTTAACATTCTTCCTTCAGCACTCTTCCAGGGCAGGTTTAAGAGAACACCTATAGTAGAACGGGTTTGTATATGTGGTAAAGGAGAAGTGGAAGATAATTCACATGTTCTATTACAGTGCAAGCTATACAGAGCTTGTAGGTCTGCACAAATTCTTTCCTTATTAGAGAGATTGCCAGGGGGGGGGAGCAGACAATTTTTATCTAGGCTTTCTCCTCCAGGACACTAACCTGGTTACCACATATGCAGTGGCAAAGTTCTGTGCTGCTGCAATGTCCATAAGAAAAAAATTGGCTACAGAAGTATAGTTGTCATCTTGTACCAATTATCTGGACATATCTCTAACAATCTTTGGACCATTGTATTTACTCCTATACTTAACAATGTTGCACCCAGGTAAACCAGGGAGTGACCCGAACAATTTGAGAACATGTATGTTATTTTCTACTTTTAATGTCAATACATTTTAATTATATCTTAATATTAGTACTTTTTAACATATTGTAAAAACTAATGTGTATTGCTGGTCTTTGACCGCATTAAAGATTCACTTCACTTCACTTCATCTTCTGAAAATGAAATGTTTGGGTATATTCCCTTAGTCAGTTGACCCCATTATTTGAGAGATAAAATTGTAGTGGGCACAGTGGTTACTTGGAAGCCCATACTTAGTGGAATGGGGTATTAATAGAGATCATAAGAAAGTGGCACTCAACCACGGATGGGAGAGAATAATATATGATGATTTGATAATGATAATAAGGTAATCCTACCTCTCTTGTTTTTTGTTTTCAAAAAACACCCCTGCCTACTCAGTTTTTTTCCTGGGAAGGCAAACAGTATCTATTGAACTCTGGCTCCATCTTATCTGGGCTCAAGCAAGCTGTTCCCTATTCTCCATTTTCCCTCCTAGAAGCTCTGATTTATAGAGTGCAATGTGGTGACAGTTTAGTAAAAAGCTGTTGGTTACCAAAGACTTTCTAATACCCAATCTGATTGAGCTTTCCCACATCACAGCTTTTTTCCCTGGCACACAATCAAATGCACACAACATGTCTTGAAAAACCTGAATATTGGGTGGATTTATACATGCTACAGAAGCTATTGATCAGCAGAACCAACTAGATAGACTTGCATATCAAAGGTGCTGATCCTGGGACTTCCGGTTGTACTTCTGGTGTCTTCGGAAGTCTGATCAGCGATCTGTGCAGTCAGCTCCGACCTCTCCCTGTCGGAGGGTCCAAATTTGGACCATAGCCACCCTGAAGGGGCGGTGAAGTAAAGGGAGACTGCCTGGCAGGTAGAGGAGAGCCACATCTCTCCTCCCTGACTTGGAAAGCCCTCTCATCTGAAGATGAGGAACAGAGGCAGCCAAAATGGCCACCATGAAGCTGGGGACAGCCTGAATACCCAAGACTGTGCTGGAGTGGAGAAAGTGAATGGAGTGTGATCTGGGTGAGAAAATATTATTTATTGGAAGTTGACCTGAGAAATCCAAGGGGGAAGCATATTTAATGCTATATGTTGAAGCGGCAACCAGGCACACACACAAAAAATACCGGAGAATTGAAGGAGGAAAAAATCTGTTTTTTAAATGATAAATAGAAACGTGGTTCTCACCGTTAAAAGACTTGATAGTGAGGGCATTTTAAAATGCTAGAATTAAAGTCCGAAATTTTTTTTTTACGAATATTGCCCAATTATTGGATATATAGTCTTAAAATAATTGAAATTGGAACTGTCAACAATATTGCAGAGAGGCTGAAGCAGACAGAAGCCAGAGCACCATCTGCTGATGAAAAGGGAAATATGCAAGCTTGGAAATAACTATTCAAAAAAACTGAAAATATTTGTTGGACACACACCTACTCTAAGACCACTAGAGATTTGATTATTAACTAAGGACTTCAGTTAAGAGCCCCTGAACATCATTGAATATTATTGAACATATAAAGTAATTTGAAGAGGCGTGGATGACCTCCTGGTGAATTTTAATTGTTTGGACTGACTATTGATGAGACATTTAACATTGTGACTTGGAAGTTTGGCTTTTTGAATTAATGAACTCTGGACAGTGGACTAAAAGAGATTGACTAAACACAGATGCAACACAAGACAGAAGTGAAGGAAACTTAAACAAAATGGAACTTTTTCAAAGCATTGAGAAAATATTTGACCATATAGACCAAAAATTGGGAAATTAAATATAAAGAATAATGGACAAGGATTAGGACAGGGAAAAAAGAATAGAGCCACCAGAAGAAACAGAGGGGAAAGCAGAGAGAAATCAATAAGAAAAAGGTAACAAGGAGATGTTACCAAAACTAATAGTGTGTTTGTTTGTTTGTTTGGATTTATATGCCGCCCTTCTCCAAAAGGACTCAGGGTGGCATACAACATTAAAAAACACACATCCCAAAAGTTAAAAAAAATTAAATCCATATCCAAAAAAACAAATCGAATTTAAAAGACAATACATTTAAAATAAGTTAAAATTAACAGGCCAGGCCGGCTTGCTGGAAAAGCCAACTTTTCAGGGTGCATCGGAAGGACCGGAGGTCAGGGATTATGCGAAGCTCCGGGGGCAGCTCATTCCAGAGGAAAAACGCTCCCACAGAGAAGGCTCTCCCCCTGGGGGTCACCAGCCGACACTGTCTGGCCGACGGCACCCTGAGGAGGCCAACTCTGTGGGATCGTACTGGACGGTGGGAGGCTACTGGTGGCAGTAGGTGGTCTCGCAGGTACCCTGGGCCTAAGCCATGGAGTGCTTTAAGGGTCATAATTAATACCTTGAATCGCACCCGGAAAACAACCGGCAACCAGTGCAGGCCGCCTAAAAGGGGTGTAACATGGGAGCACCTAGGAGCAGGGACGTGCGGTCAGGGGAGGCAGGGGAGGCACAGCCTCACCTCTCTTCATGAAATAATAGTATATAATATTATATACTATATACTATATACTATATATATAATATTATAATATTATATACATCCGTCCATCCGCGCCTGGGAGCTGCGGAGGCAGAAATGTTGTCGGAGCTCCTGGATGACGAAGCCACGAAAGCGACTGGCGAATGCAGTCACTTTCCTAGCTTCGTCATCTGGGAGCGCCGACAACATTTCTGCCTCCGCAGCTCCCGGGCGCGGACGGACAGAGGTAGCCAGAGTGGCGCCGAGGCAGTCCGGCGGGCGAGCGACCAAGGATCAGGCTGCCTGATCCTCCATCGCTCGCTCGCTCGCTCGCTCTTTCGTCCGCCCGGACCGCCTTGGCGTCGCTTTGGCTACATCCGTCCGGCTGCGCCCGGGAGCTGCGGAGGCAGAAATGTTGTCGGCGCTCCCGGATGACGGGGAATGGGGTCACGTGTCCCACAGAGATGGTGAACAGGAAGAATATGTCTTGCTGATCTCAGGGACATCGCAAAGTCCCTGATCGATCCAAAAGAAGTTCTTCAAGCCAGTGACAAAAAATCCAGCCATTAGGCTGATGAAGTCGGGACACGGAAAGAGAAAGTGTTTCCAGCTGGTGAGGAATTTTTACCGCTTTAAAAGAGACTGCCTATAAAAAACTTAAAACTAATTTAAATTCAAGAACAGAAAAACAAGCGGCGGAATTAAATTTGGAATGGTTTTGGACAGTGGGTTATCTTACTTTTTAAATGCTATCTTCATGGATGGAATTTATGCAAGCCTTTTAAAACGAATGAATTAAGTTTTCTTCTTCTATTTTTTTTTCTTTTATTATTCTTTGTAACCTATGGACTAAAATTCTTATCTTTCATTACTGTGCGTGCTCTTCTAACTCATTCAAGAATCGGACTTTTTTTAAAACTTGAAATACAAAAAAGATACAAAAAGAAACAAAGAAGATTGCAACAATAACACTGCTACTCGGAGGCTGGAGGTTTGTGTATTGGAAACAAAACACTCTTACTTTTCTCACTGATTATCCTGGCTTGGCACTCCAAGGTCTCACTGCTTGTTTATAGAGAGTGATAAGAAGAAAAGCATACAGATGTCCCTTTGAAGTATATCTTTAACCAGAGAAAGGTGAAAACAAAACAATAATTGTGAATCTATGCTTATGTTAGGGTTCTAAATACCATGCAGAAATAAATCATTGTCCAAGGCAAAACATCCTTTAAGGTGCAATTTATTCCGCAGGCATGTTAGCACGGCTATGGAAAATTCCAACTCTGGAAGTACATCCTGTAAGTTCACCCAGTTGAAAGTTCATGATCTCTCCCCACACCCACAAATCCATCACATGTTCCAATCATCATCTTCCACGCTGGCATGTACACCCATCTTCTTCCGGCCAGGTGTCGACATGCGAAGACAAAAGATGACCTTGGCTTCTACAAAAGAATGTCAACAATCCATTCTACAATCCTACTCCTTTCTATTCCCCCCTCCCAACTACTACACTATTGAAACAGCATAGAAAATTATAAGAAAGTGTGGCAGGCCAAAGATCCTAAAAAGAACATAACTACAGGCCTGACAGCTTAATCTTGTTAAAACCTTCCAAGCTAGAGCAGCAGTGTTTGTTAGCTGGAGATAATGGTGCAATTTCAACAGCAGAAAGAAATTTTAAGTCTGCTAAAGGTATTCTCAGAAATACAGAAATTATTAAAAACATATGAGAGGATAGAGAAGAAGTTGGAAGACTTAGAGTATCTAACAGTAAAATATGATAAAGAAGTTAGAGATGTTTATCAAATGGAAAAAGTGGTGGTTAAAATCCTAAAACTCGAAGAGGAAAATGAATGTAAAGAAATTAAAATTGCTGATATTTATGGTGATTGGTTTGTCTCTGAAAATGGAAAGAGTTGAATACTGAAAGAGGAATTAAATGGAGGGGAAATCTACCCCAGATGGCAAGATACAGAAAAAAAAAAAGAATTTATGGATTTAAAGAGATAAATTTTATTAGCAATATCATTGATAACACTACCAACAATCAAAGATAAGCTGACTAAGGAAACAGAAAACGGGCATCGAAATTACAGAGAGATTTTATAAGCAAGGAGTTGCTAAGAGGAGTCCAAACAAAGTTGATTAAGGAGATGATTAGAGGACTGACACCACAAATGGCAGAAGATATGAGACTGTTTTGCTACTGGAAAGGAACAGGTTGATAGATGGAAGGGTATAATTTAAAACTAGTTAAGCTTAGTGAAATTTAGTGACAATAGAGATAGTTAAATAAATAATTGATAATGATAATAATGTATACAATGTGTAGTGTTATGATAAGCAATAATTGGATATGAATATTGAATGGTTCCCATGAAAGGAAGATTAGAAATCCTTTTGGATTATATATAAAGGTTAATAAAAAGAACTAAGTTAGATACAGCTAAGTCTTGATTATTAGGAGGGAAATGTTATGATGCAGGATATAGTTAAATAAAGGAGGGATAATGATAACGTATATACAGGTATGGGTACAACATAAGGAAACTGGATGTAAATTGTAAACAGGATCTGGAAAGGAGGATTAGAAAACTTTGTTATTAAATATTATGGATGTTTAGTTAGAATAGGATATAAGGATTCAGTGTTATTGGAGGATTTTAGAAATAGTAAATGAAATGCCAGTATGTGGTTATGTATTAAATCTTGGTATATTTTATGATGAAGGACGTTTAAACAATTATAATCAAATGAAAATGGAGGTATGATGATGGTAAGGTTTGATGTTTCTATGGCAAGGAGAAAGACATAGAATAGATTCAATTGATAAAGCAGAACTATTCTATGCAGAATACTTTAGAGGGGAAAGAGGGAGAGACAGGAAAAGAAAAATCATTAATTGAACTACAAGATAATGGCCAGGCTGCGACTGGAAAAGAAGAAGGCGCACTAGACGACACTGGGGATACTAAAGAACAATGAGAACCGAGATCTACTAGAGCAGTAAACCCTACCTATAAAACATAAACATGGAGGAAAAAAAAATAATTTCAATAAATATAAATTGACTTAACTCAGCTATTAAAAGAAGGAAAACATTTCATAAATTAGAAAAATTAAAAGTGGACATAATTTGCCTTCAAGAAGTACACATTAAAAAACAACAGGAACAATTATTGATACAACCTAAACTAGGGAAAATATTTACTACATTGCCACGATGTAAGAAAAGAGGAGTGATTCTTTATATTAAGGATACAATTTCAGCAGTGCAAATCTACACAAATGATGATGGAAGAATCTTAATGGTGGAAATTATGGACAATAACAAGAAAATACTTTTAATAGCAATTTATGCTCCTAACGATAGCCAAGAAGAATTTTATAAAAAATACATATGAAAATAATTGAATTGGACTATATTAATATTTGTATGATGGGAGACTTTAATGGAATTGTAGATCAGAATATGGAGTATAACACAAAAAAAACAACAAAACTAAATAGAAAGACTCTTCCTAAATCCTTTTTTAAAATGACTCATGAAATAGACTTAAAAGATATATGGAGAGAAAGAAACCCAACAAATAGACAATATACCTTCTACTCAAATAGACATTTATAATGGTCCAGAATAGATATGATATGGATCTGAACAGAATTGATTTGTGATATACAGGAAATTGACATAGAAACAAGAACCTGGGAAGATCACAATCCAATGACAATTAAGTGGAAAGGACAAAGGAGAAGATCTAGATGGACTTTAAATAATACTTTATTAAAATAAATGATTTTGTACAGAAAATGGAGAAAGAATTGGCATTTTTCTTCAAAGAAAATAAAAAAGAGGACACATCAATGCAGAATCCCTGGGACACAATGAAGGCCTATGCCAGAGGCTTGATAATAGATTGTTCTGACCCCCCTCTGTCTGGTAAGGGAACGCCACACAGGCTTGACTGTTTGCCACTTTTTAATCACAAAGATTATAGCTCTGTTGCCTGCAAGCCCAGACAAGAATCACATGCAAGAATAGTTGCTCAATACTGTTACGAGCGGTTGAGTCCTGCAAAACCTTCCTCCCAAAGTCCCGTCTTATATACACTCTTGGGAGGGGCCACGCCCCAACCACCTGAGCTTCATTATCTTTTGAGAGCAGCTGTTGCCTTCGTTTCTCCACCCTCCTCAATCTTGTGTCAGGGACAAACTCCCTCCAATCTTCCCCACTGCTCCATGCCTCAGGCGCCTCCTGGTGGCCAACCAGCCTCTCTGGTCCCTGCTCTGTGTCTGAACCCTGCCCAGGGTCCTCCACCTCCTCCATAGCCAACTCATAAGGTTCATCACTATCTGAGTCGCTCAGCAGCTGCAAAGGATCCTGCTGGGTCACAACACTATCCCTCACTGCAGGGCCCTTCCCCTGGGTCTGATGTTTAGGGTTCGGCCTCGAGGGATATTGTGCATGATAGGCTCGCACCAAAGCAGGGGCATGTACATCCATCGCATCGGTCCAAGTCCCCCCATCCGACCCATTGTCCTTCCAGTCCACCAAGTACTGGAAATGGCATTTTAGCTATCTTGAGTCTCAGATCCGGACCACTTCATGTGGTAGTTGCATCTCTACCTCACTCTGTGACAGCTGGGGTGGAGAAGGTTGGTGGAGAGGACAAGCTGACCAGGAGCAAGCAATGGAACACTGGGTGCACTCGCATCGAGCATGGCAGGGTCAGGCGATAGGCCACCGGGTTGATAACGGCCTCCACAGGGAACAGCCCAAGATACCGGTGGTCCAACTTCTTAGACAGCTGGTGGGAGGGAAGATGCCGCGTGGACAGCCACACACGATCTCCCACAGCCAACTCCGGCACCGCACGCCTAGACTTATCCGCTACTCTCTTGTAGCCCTCCTTCACTTGATTCAGATAGCGGCGCACCACTTGGTGGCCTGCCTGGAGTTCCGAGAGGAACTCATGCGCTCCCAGGACCGGGAAGTTGACTGGGGTCAGAGGCAAGAAGCGAGGGTGATACCCGACATTAGCCATGAAGGGCGTCGTCCTTGTGAAGGTATGCTGCGAGTTGTTAAACGCAAACTCTGCCATGGCCAGGTACTCCACCCAGTTGTTCTGCTGCTGATTCACAAAGCAGCGCAGGTACTGTTCCAAGATTCCAATCACCTTCTCCGTCCCCCCGTCGGTTTCGGGATGGTGCACTGAGGACAAACAAACCTGGACATCGAGACCCTCCATCAGCCCTTTCGAAAACTGGGCCGTGAATTGCGTCCCATAGTCTGACACGACCCAGTCGGTTAGGCGGTGCAGCCAGAAGACGTGTTGGATGAACATGCGGGCAGTGGCGCGGGCTGTCTGTAATCTCCGAAAGGGGATGAAATGCACCATCTTGGTGAGCATGTCCACCACCACGAGGACCGTGGTAAAACCTGAAGACAGAGGCAGCTCTGTCAGGAGGTCCATGGACACGGCTCCCCAGGGTCTGTCTGGGGTCAGCAATGGCTGCAACAAGCCTGGAGGAGCTCCTGTTACTGACTTGGCCTGTCGACACTGCACACACAACGTGATGTACAACTGCACATCGTGTTGTAAGTGGGGCCACCAGAAAGTACGGGAGACCAGGTTTAAAGTCTTGAACAGGCCAAAATGTCCTGCTGCTGGATTGTCATGACACTGGGAGAGAACAAATCCATGGAGGGGCCCTGTGGGCACATAGAGCCGGTCCTGGTATCTCAAAAGGTCATCGTCGAAGGTCCACAGGGAAGCCGGCCCTACCTATGCCCTCTGTTGCTCTACCCATTTGTTGCCACGCTGCATGTCCCGTATTAGAGACCATAAGTCCACGGGGTCGTGAACTGCAGTGAAGGATTTGACGGCAAACCTGTCCGGGGTGGGAGCAGGTCTGCAGTGTCAGACTCCGGTTTCCGGGACAGGGCATCTGCCCTTTGGTTTTGCGCACTTGGAATGTAGGTCACCCTGAAGTTGAACTGGGCAAAGAACAGAGACCATCAGATCTGGTGCTGGTTCAACTTGCGCACCATTGCCAGGAACTCTAGATTCCTATGGTCCGTCTGGACCATGACTTGATGGCTGGCCCCCTCCAGATGACGCCTCCAGGACTCAAATGCCACCTTGATGGCCAGCAACTCTTTCCCTTAGATGGTGTAGTTGCGCTCGGAAGGATTGAGTTTCCACAAGTAATAAGCGCAAGGGAAAAGGGTACCGCCAGGGGTGTGAGCCTGCAGTAACACCGCACCCACCATGATGTTGGACGCCTCCGCCTCCACCCCAAATGGACAATGGGGATCAGGGTGTTTCAGGATTGGCTCCTTCGTGAAGGCGTGCTTCGGGGCCTCGAACGTGTATTGCTCCATGGGCCCCCAGTGAAACAGTACCTTCTTCTGCAGGAGCCAAGTGAGGGGCCGGGTGAGGAAAGCAAAGCTGGGAATGAAGGTCCGGTAGTAGTTGGCAAACCCGAGGAGTCGCTTGACATCCTTCACATGCCCAGGAGGTTGCCAACTATGCGACGTCTCTACCTTGCCCTGCTCCATCGCAATTCCTTCAGGGGAGATACAGTGCTCCAGGAACTCAATGGTAGTCTGCCAGAACTGACCCTTCTCCAGCTTTGCGAACAAACGATGCTCTTGGAGTCATTGCAGGACCAGGCATAGATGTTGCTGATGATCCCTCCGAGACGTCGAGTAGATCAAGATGTCGCCCAGTAAATGATGACAAATTGATCCAAGAGGTCCCAGAAGATGTTGTTCATGAAGTGCTGGAAGACTGCCGGGGCATTGGCCAAACCAAACGGCATGACCATGTACTCGAAATGTCCGTACCGGGTGCCTAAGGCATCTTCCATTTGCATCCTGCCCGGACTCGGACCAGGTTATAAGCACCATGCAAGTCCAGTTTCGAGAACACCGGCGCCTCCCAGAGCCACTCCAACAACTCAAGAATCAAGGGCAGCGGGTAACAGTTGAGCACTGTGATGGCATTGAGGTGCCTGTAACCGCAACAGAGTCTCAGATCCCTGGTTTTCTTTTTGACGAACAAGACCGGGGCAGACAGTGGCAACGACAAGGGCCGGATAAAACCCCGGGTGAGGTTCTTGTTCAGAAAGTCCCACAATGCGGCCAACTCCGGCTCGGACATGGAGTACAGGTGACCCGCAGGCAGCTTGGCATCTGGTACCAAGTCAATGGGGCAGTCATAATGCCGGTGCGGTGGCATTTCATCCGCCTCCTGCTCGCTGAAGACATCCATGAACTCCGCTAAGTCCGGCTGCACAGACACCCTGGGCAAGCTGAGCACCTGGCCTGCACAGATATGATGGGTGTGGTCGACACATTGCAGGGACGGGGACGTGATCATGTTCTGGGACCAATAAATCTGAGGGTCGTGCGCCCGCAGCCAAGCCAAGGGGAAATGCAGGCCCGAAGCAATGTAAAACTGGATGGCCTCTTTGTGCTCCCCGAGGACCAGGCTCAAGGGTTGCGTAGCAGCCATGATAGGCCCAGACAGAAGCACCTGGCCGTCAATGGTCTTGACCCGTATCAGTGGGTCTGCTGGACACAGAGGGATGGCATACTTGGTAGCAAACACCGCGTCCATAAAGTTCGTGGTAGCCCCAGAATCGACCAAGGCATGGGACGGAATTCCCTGCGGACTACCAGCCAGAAGGATGCGTGCTGCCAAGATCATGTGCCGGGGAGGGCCATCAATCTCAGTTTCATCGTGCGCCCGACCTAAAGTCTCCCTCAGATTGGGCTCCGCCCATTTCCCGACATGTTGTTCCATTGCTGAGGGGAAGCCCCCCTACTCTTTTTTGGGCAAACTGTGGCCAGGTGTCCAAGATCCCCACTATAAAAGCACAACTCCCAGGGCTTCCGGTGGCACCATCAGCGTTGAAGGGAACGCCAGTCCCGTGATTGAGTAAAAGCTGTTAGAACAGTGTAAATCAGCTGTCTAGCGGCTTGAAAACTTCCCCCTCGGGAAAAGAGGGGGAGGTGAGCAGCCGGGTAAGGGTAGAGCTCCCCTACATCCCCAGGAGCAAATCTGTGGCTCAAAGGGTGAGAGCTCCCCAGAAGCCTGACAGAGCTCCTCATCCGGGACGCTTCTGCACTCACAGAAACAAAACATCATGACCATCCCTGCAATCAACATTTCAATCTACATTTGAATAAGAAACAGGCAGAGCAAAAAAGGAGTGATTATAATCGCAAGTACTTTAACTCTGATGTAATTATACCTCCTTCTGTGAAGATTAAGGGAACTAAAAGGAAGATGGCGTCTGAATAACAAAGGGCATGGTGAAAGTGAAACTTAAAAAGGATAGTATTTGTTAAGTGCCTGTTAACATTAAAAGATTTAAGAGCTCAAGACTAAAGAAAACAGCATTAGTTTACTAACAGGCTATAAGATCTAACAAATCTGGGGAATAGGTGGACTTTCTGGACTTAATAATTTGGCCACTGAAAAGTTTGATTTGAATATTTGGAAATGGCTTCAAAACAAACAAAACTAAGCATTTCTAAGAGCACTGGAAGTTCCCCAGCCCAGACACAGAAACTGCAATCTTTATTACCTCCAGCAGACCTGCAAACTCTGACACTTGAAGCTCTCCAAAATGCCCTAAAGGAACAAGCCGTTGTTTTGGAAGGAAAGATCGCAAATATTTTTAAAGATGTGTCTGATGAAATGTCTGAAATTAAGGATTTAATCCAAAGCCGTAACCAACAGAGAAGAGAGGATATAGTGGATGAACTTAAGGGTTTATCTGGTTATGTAACATCTCTGGAGGATAGGGTGGAACAAATTAATCAATCTAATGTCAAGTTGGAGAATAAAATTGAGGAGGCACAAAGTAAGATTGATAAGTCAGAGACAGAGGTTACAATGATACAATATAGAGCGATGGAATTTGCTTCGAGAATAAGAGGCTTGAAAGAACATAACCAAGAAAATTTGAGAGAGATTTTTGCAGAAGCTTTTGCTCAATTAACTGCCAAACCAAAGGCAGAATGTGATTGGCAGATGGACAAAATTTACCGTGTTAATTCATAGATTGCCAGACAGAGACAACTACCAAGAGATATTGTAATCTATTTTGTTACCAGGAAAACTAGGAATGGAATATTACAAGCAACTTATAAAAACAAGCTACAAGTGGCAGGTCAGGATGTGGCAGTATTGAAGGAAATTCCCCCCAAAATGTTGAGGTCCAGAAAGGTTTATGCATTTCTAGTGGATGAACTCAGAAATCACCAGATACAGTACAGATGGGAGGCCCCAGCCGGATTGGTGGTGAATTACCTAGGAGAAAGATATCTTAATTCAGTTTTTAAGGCAAGAGATTTTTACAGCAATGTATTAAAGGCTGGATACCCTCCATCTCCAGGATCTAGAGGAAGAAAAGAAGTAGGGGAGACCAGACAGGAAGATATCCAGGCACAAGCGGGTGCTGCTCAAGCTCTGGACTTATGTGAGGAGACAGAAGAAATTATGGAACAAAGACAAACCCGAGGGGCTATTAAACGTAAAGAGCAAGAATTAAAGGTGCAACAAGCCCAGACAATAATTCAAGAAATTACAAATACAAATACAGAAGCTGTGGGAGGAGCAAGACCGAAGAAGAAATCCCAGCAAGATTTCCAGGTTGCTCTTAAAAAGCTTCAGGGGGCTGAAGATGACAATTAAATTTTTAACCTGGAATGTTAATGGTTTAAACTCACCACAAAAAAGGAAAAAAATATTTCATTCTCTGAAACAATTTAAAAATGACATAATTTGTCTGCAAGAAACACATATTAGAACACAGGATCAGAAATATTTGATGAATGCAAGATTGGGATTACATTTTGTGGCATCTGCTCCGGAGAAGAAAAATGGTATAGTTATATACTTAAGAAAAGATTTAAAGGCTGATTTAATTGAAGCAGATCCTCAAGGAAGATATATTGCAATTGAACTATTAATAGAAGGAAAGAAAATACATTTAACAGGAGTATATGATCCCAATCAACAACAAGAAAAATTTTACAAGTTGCTTCATACCAAATTAATACAATGGGATTATAGATTGTGTATATTATTGGGTGATTGGAATGGAGTATTGGACACCATGAAGGACAAGAAGGGGCTTTTGCAAAATATTCAAACACGAGCAAGAGTGCCTAATTCTTTCTTTGACATGATGGATGATATGGAATTGAGAGACATTTGGCGAGAACGGAATGTTAAAGAATGGGACTTTACATTTTTTTTTTCCGATAGGCATCAATCCTTCTCTAGAATTGATTTCATATTAATTACAAATGATTTCCTTTTTAGGGTGAAGAAGACGAAGATATGCCCGAGAACTCTAACAGACCATAGTCCAGTTTGGATGGAACTGGAATATAGAGAGGGATCTAGAAGGTCTTGGAGGTTAAATGAAAATCTATTTAGATACGAGAGAAATGTTATAGAATGCAAAAAACTATTGAAAGAATATTTTCCTTTTAACATGCATAAGGGAATGTCTATAGAAATGGTTTGGGACGCAAGTAAAGCATACATGAGAGGTGTTTTGATAAACTTGAATAACCTATATAGATGCAGACAGGGGAAAAAACAAACGGAATTAGAAGAGGAGATAAAAAAGAAAGAGCAAGGCCTTATACTTAATCCAGATGATAAGAAGACAAAAGAAGCAATTACTTTACTGCGAGGGGAATTCAACATGTTGATGTCAGATCAAGTAGCCACTCATCTGCTATATGCTAAACATAATACTTTTTGCAATGCAAATAAACCAGGCAGATAGTTAGCATACATGTTAAGGAAAAAACAAAAGTCTCGTACTATAGAGAAAATAGAATATAAAGGTAAAGAAGCCTATCAACAGGATACGATTAAAAAGGCATTTTTAGAATTTTATACAACACTGTACGCTGGTGATAAAATACAAGGTTTAGATATAGATAGATATTTGGAGAAAGAGAAAATCCCTATAGTGACAGATGAGCAAAAGGAAAGACTAAATCAACCAGTAACCACGGAGGAAATTCTCTTTGTAATTAAGCAGTTAAAAATTGGGAAGGCCCCTGGTACAGATGGATTGACAGCGGTTTATTATAAAAAATTGCAATTAGAAATGGTAGAACCTCTTAAGGAATTATTTAATAAGATTCAATTGGAAGGAATAGTACCACCATCTTGGAGAACAGCCTTTATTTCCCTGATTCCAAAAGAAGATCAGGATCACACTCAGCCCAAAAACTATAGGCCCATATTATTACTTAATAGAGATTACAAAACTTTTGCTAAAATACTCGCAAATAGGCTGATGTCAGTTATGCAATAAATGATTCACAACGATCAGTCTGGTTTTATACATGGGAGACAAATGAAAAGTAATGTAAGACAAATTGTTAATATATTGGAATATTTGGGGAAGAATAACCAAGTCCCCATAGTGCTTATATTCTTGGATGCGGAGAAAGCATTTGATCGAGTGAATTGGCAATTTCTAATGAAAATAATACAAAAGCTGCAGTTTGGAGAGTACTTACACAATCTATCAAGGTAATATACCAGAAACAAACAGCACAAATTATAGTTAATGGTAGTCTAACAGAATCCTTTAAAATTGAAAAAGGAACAAGACAGGGGTGTCCCCTGTCTCCATTATTGTTTATTTTAACTTGGGAGTTATTGCTGAATAGAATACGTGGGTCAGATGATCTACAGGGAATTAAGATCAGGCATTATGAATACAGAGTATGAGCATTCGCGGACGACTTGGTTGTAACTTTAATGCAACTGGGGAAATCAGTTATAGGTTTAATTAATACAATTAATCAATATGGTCAAGTATCTGGGTTTAAAATAAATTTAGGGAAAACAAAGATGATCGTTAAAAATATGACTATAAATCAAAAAGAAGAATTAGAAAGAGTAACATGTCTTGGTATACGTCTTTGTTATATGTATGTCTTGTCTATATATGTATTTCATATGTTTTATTGTACGCCACCCCGAGTCCTTCGGGAGAGGGTGCGGCTAAGAAATAAATATTTATTATTATTATTATAACAGGATGTGAGATAGTAAAAAAGGTTCAATATTTAAGAATGCATATTACAACCTCAAATGGGAAATTATATAAGTATAATTATAAACCATTATGGCATAAAATACAGACAGAGAGGAAAAAACTACAATTGTCCTTGTTGGGAAGGATAGCAGCAGTAAAAATGAACATTTTGCCTAAATTTCTATTTCTTTTTCAAATGATACCAATACTCAAAAAAAGATGCAAATTTGGAAGAATGGCAGAAAGGTATTAATAACTTTGTTTGGGCAGGGAAGAAACCGAGAATAAAACTTAAAATAATGTAAGGCATACGTGAAAGAGGAGGTTTGAAAATGCCCAACTTAAAATTATATTATGAAGCAGTAATTTTATCAACAATTAGTGATTGGATTAACTTAACAGAGGATAGAATATTGAATATTGAGGGATATGGTTGGCATGCTTATTAAATATATGGTAAGAAGGTAGACAAGATTTTTAAAAGTCATATTTTAAGGAATGCTCTATTGTGTGTCTGGAAAAAATATCAATATAAGTTAAATGATAAGATATCTATGTGGGTAATACCCAGACACGCGGTAGAGAATGTAAGTATAGAACAGAAACAGGATGTAATCACATATAGAGAGCTTCTTAACATAGAAAGAGGTGTACCACAGCTAAATCCTTTGAATGTACTAAGAGAGGAAAGGGTAATTCAAACCTGGTTTCAATATGGACAGTTACAGGCTAGATGGAAAAAAAATCAGAAAATTGGTATCATGCAAAACAAGGATAATTTGGTAAAACAAATTAGGGACCAGAGTCAAATGCATATAAAAAGGTTGTATAATATATTGATGGAAACAGATTCTGAAACAGAGTTATTTAAAGACTATATGATAAAATGGGCACAAAACTTTGAACAACCAATAATGATGGAAACATGGGAAAAGATTTGGGTAAGAAATGTAAAATTTACACAAGCTCAAAACTTGAGAGAGAATTTTTATAAGATGTTTTATAGATGGCATTTAGAGCCTAAAAAGTTAGCTTGTATGCATCCGAATTTACAATCTAAATGCTGGAGATGTGATTGTGCTGACGCTACTTATCATATATGGTGGAGTTGTAAAAAAGTTAAAGCATTTTGGATAAAAATATGGTGGATTATTCAAAATATTCTTAAAAAGAGGATAAAGTTCACTGCCCAGTTGTTTTTGTTAGGTATAATTACAGACTGTACAGTCATAGAGACTAACTTGATTCTGAATCTAACAATGGCAGCAAGATTGCTGGTGGCGCAGTACTGGAAGAAGGAAGAATTGCCTACTATTCAAGAATAGACATTAAAAGTAGTAAATGTAGCAGAGATGGCCAAAATCTCAGCATATCTGAAGGACTATTCAGATGTGAAATACAAGTTGGAATGGAGAAGATGGATTGACTATATTCAAAACAAATATCGGACTAAGAAATTTCAATTAGCTTATGAGTGAAGGAGTAAGGAATGTTATAATTTATCTAATGTTAGCTTAATAAAAGGGGAGTTAAAGCACAAGAGGAGGCAAGATGTTAAAGTTAGTTAGCTTATGTTAGCGTATGGTTGTTAAATGTTTATACCCTGTATTTTGCTCTGGGAGGTTGTGGGTAGGGGGGCTAGAGTTGGGGTGGACGGAGGGGAGGGGAAGGGGAAATATTTGTAAAATCTATTAAAACTCTTTAATAAAAAAAAAGCACAACTCCCCTGCACACCGTCTGTCCATCTCAGATTGCGACAAGCGGGATTTGGCGGCACCCAACTCCATGGCTCCCGTGGAGCTAGGGTCTCCTGTGGGATCGGCACCCCACTGGTCTCCTGGGATGTGCGGCGAGGCCTCTGCCCCTGCAGCCGGGCATCTATCCAGAGGCACAGGTGGATCAACATGTTGAACGTCGGTGGCCTGTCCACCCGCACCAGCTCCTCCTGCAGGTCATCTGACAGGCCGTCTTGAAACATATCCATGAGGGCTGCCTCATTCCAGGCTGAATCTTGACTCAACAGTCGGAATTCACTGACATACTCCTGCAAAGAACCCTGGCCCTGCTGCAGCGTCTTGAGCAGTCTGGTAGCTATTTGCTCCTAAATAGGGTCCTCATACAGAAGCCTGAGGTGCTGACAAAAAACCCTAAAATCATCCAGCAAAGGGCTTGCCTGAGACAACAGAGGAATAGCCCAATGAGCTGTGGTGTCAACTTCTAAAACGTTGCCATGACTATTATCAGGCTGGCATGGGGGGGGGGGGGATTCCATACATGCCTTCGGCTGGAGTCAAATCTCATGTCTACAGCCTAGTTGGAGAATATGAATTATGACGCAGGGCAGAAGGGAGGGGATTACAGGGGTAAAGTTCAAATGCAATTAAGCAGAAGCAGTTTTGGCTCCACCAGAGTCCATGCCAGAATATCGATCCTAATAAATGATTGGATTTCCTTTGAGATATGTCTGGAAGCTCGTAAATTAATTAGGTCGTCTTCTGGGAACTTCACAGAGAGCCAAAACTGACTTTTAAAATATTTTTCCTGAGTTCCTGAAACCCGGGCTCTCTGAGCACTCCCCCCCCCCCAATGTGTGGGTTGCTTGGAGGGAAAATCAGGTTGCAGGAGATTGATTGCAGCTGGAGCTATGCGGCAATGTCAAGCAGTGGTGCCTTTCTCAGAAGCATAAGCAAGAGAAGATAAGTACTGGTGGAAATTCCCTTGCCCTAGTCCCTCAAGCCAGCTGGCAAGGGGGGGACTGGAAACAAGACAGGTTCCCAAAGCCCCAGATGGAATCCCGAGGGAGTGCAAAAGAGCAACAGAGGGAGGATTTTTACTGAGCCACCTTTCATGATGAGGACCCATCATGCTGCCCAAAAGAGAGGGGAAGGACATCTGATCTTGTTGAAGGGAAGAGATGCAGGCTGGAGCACAGCCCCTCCCCTCCCGATAGAAGGAGAAGGAGGCCAGAACGGCAATCAGTGCCTCTCCCACGCAGCAGGCAGGCTGCCAAGAGCAGGCAACCCCCTCCCTCTCTCTGAACTAGGGGTGAAGAAGATGACCAGCTATATCAGGTGCAAGCATACCAAGGCCGACAGGAGGCTGGGGGATTAGGGCTGAATGACCCACCCCAATTCAGGGGAAAGTTTGACAGAGACAAAAGAGGAGAGCCCCCCAACTGCAAGACATAGATGACTTCCTGCAACTGCTAGAGGCCAGATTTGAGGAGGTGGAGGAAGACTCATATGTGGAAGAGGAACTCAGCAACCTAAAGCAGAGAGGCCGCCCCATCAAAGAGCATATCAGTGAATTTAGGAGGGTCAGAGGAAGGCTACCCCCTTTACCAGAGTGGCTGCTGGTGCATTTTTTCAGAACAAGCCTGGACAAATAAATTGCCCAGGTAACTGCATACTGCGACATCTGAAATCAACTCTCTGTGTGGTTCCGAGTAGCAACAAAAGTCGACAGTGGGCTGTGCACCAACGACATGACAAAGCAACCAGACACACAAGAGAGAGGTCAACCCAACCTGAAACCACCATTTCAATTCAAAGTGATGCCTTTCGGGCTGCAGGGGGCCGCAGCGGTATTCATGCAGTTAATAAATGAGGTGCTGCACGAGCACCTCTACAAGGGGGTCCTCGTCTACCTAGATGACATCCTTATCAATACAGAGACAATGGAAGACCACGTACCCCTTGTCTGCCAAGTACTGGAGAAACTTCTGGCAGCCAATCTGTATGTCAAGGTATCAAAATGCGAATTCCACCATGCACGGTTAGACTACCTAGGTTACCGAGTGTCAAATGAGGGAATAGAGATGGACCCAGTGAAAGTGCACGCCATCCTAAGCTGGCATCCCCCTCACACCTGCAGACAGCTACAAAGCTTCCTAGGGTTTGTAAACTTCTACAGGCAATTCATCCCCTCCTTTGCAAAGATTGCCAAACCCCTGAAAGACCTCCTGAAGACAGGGTGCCCAGGAATGAAACCCCGTCTGGGACAACCCCTACCATGGGACCTAACCTGCCAAGAGGCATTCGAGACACTAAAAGAAATGTTTGTAAAGGAGCCAGTGCTGAAGCATCCTGACCCTGAGCAACTTTTCGTGATCCAGGCAGATGCCAGCGATGTGGCAGTGGGAGTGGTGCTACTCCAAAGAAACAACCAAGGAAACTTACAACCCTGTGCCTATACCTCCCGCAAGCTCACAGACATAGAGAGATGGATGATTTTGACTCCTTCCAGACAGCGATAAATGAAATGACTTATTACCCTACAACTGAGTTGAAGACAGATTCCCTATCAAAATGGGAATTTCAACCCAGCCAGCAAGAAGGGATTTGCCCAGCATCTTTCACTTGCCAGCCACCACAAATTGGGCTGCAGCTTGTGAATGAATCACCACCAGATTGGGTTTTCTTCCCAGAGTATGAATGGATGAGATGCCACTGGGCACCTCCTCTGCCATCAACATGGAAAAATGCTCCAAGCCAGCAGAGGGCACCTACTTGGCCCATAACTCCTCCAAGCCAGCAGAAGGGTCCTTGGCACACAAACCCCCCTAGCCAGCCATCGTTGGTTGAAGTGAAACCTGTGAATCAGGCAACCCAGGGATGGGTCTTAACCCCAGGTCATGGATGGGAGGGATGCCAGTGGGCACCTGCCCTCCCTCAGCAGATGGCACCATGGCAGAAAACTGGGCAGTGGCCAACCGAGGGATTGACCTCCCCACCGGTTCCAGTCTCTCCTGCAATGCCCCAACAGGTTCTTACCCCACCTTCCTACAGAGAAGCAATCTCCACAATGGAAGAAGGGTTTACCAAAGGGAGGCCTGCAGGATGGATGGCAGGACAATGTGCACCTGCAATGCCCCAACAGGTTCTTACCCCACCTTCCTACAGAGAACCAATCTCCACAATGGAAGAAGGGTTTACCAAGGGGGAAGCTGCAAGACGGATAGCAGTCTAATGTGATGAGGCAGCTCCAAAGTTTAGAGATGTAACTAGGTTCCTTTCCTCATGGGGGCCAATAAAATGCCAACGTTGCTGTCAACTTGGCCACAGAGCATCAGAGTGCTTCGCTCCAGCCCCAATGCCACAAACGTGCGCACCAAATGCCACAGCAGTAAAGAGAAGGCCCCAGATGCCACCACAAAAGAGTCATCTGGGCCACCAACCTCTGGAAGAGGATCCCCAACTTAAGGTGACAAAGAATCCTACCAAGGGGGAGGCCTCAGAGGAGGGAAATGCCGAAGAACAAACGTGTGTACCAATCGCCATGGCGGTAAAGAGAGGGCCCCAGATGCCACCACAGAAGGGTCATCTGGGCAACAACCTCTGGAAGAGGATCCCCAGCTTAAGGTGATGAAAAGTCCTACCAAGGGGGAGGCCTTGGAGGAGGAAAAGGGCCAGCCGTGGATGATTGAATCCAAGAGCCCAGAACCTGCAGCACCTGCAGCAGAGAGCCCTAACAGGCCATGGGAAGAGGTCACAATTGACTTCATCATGGAACTCCCAGACAGCAGTGGGAACAGAGTAATCTGCACAGTTATTGATTTGGGTTCTAAGCAGGCACACTTCAATTGCTTGCTCAGGATTGCCATCCACAAAGAAATTAGCGAAAATGTTTGTAAAACACATTTATCACCTACACGAATTGTCCAAGAGGATCATTTCAGACCATGGAGTCCAGTTCACAGCCAAGTTCTGGAGAGAGGTCCTGAGATCCACTGGGTCAACACAAGGACTGACCTCAGAGGTTCATCCCAGCATGAACTGCGCAGCAGAGAGAGCCAATGCGGTGGTGGAACAATACATCCGGTGTTATGTGGGCTATCAGCAAGACAACTGGTTGGACTTGCTACCCTTCGCCGAAGTGGCATGCAACAATGCGGTCCACGGCAGCACAGAATTAATGGGGTTCCAGATTACAAGTGATATGGAATTTGTTGCCATGCCTGAGTTGCCTAGAGAACCTCCTTCCTCCATGTCTTTGAATGAATGGGTGGACACGCTAAAGAAAGGATGGGAGAATACGAAGAAGGCTCTAGCAGTTGCGGCAGAAGCCTACAAGAAGCAAGCTGATAAACATTGCTCGCTCCAAAACCCCTTCTGTGTGGGGGGCAAAGTTTTTGTATCTACCAAATACCAGATTAAGAATGCCTAGTAGGGAATTTGGTCCAAACTTTCTAGGTCCATTCCCAATAGTGAAGATAGTTAACCCAGTTACAGTTCGACTTAGTCCACGCAGAAGTCTAGGGAAAATTGACCCAGAATTTCATTGTAGCTTGTTGAAACCAGTAATTGGGTCTAACATAAGAGCATCCACCCAAGCTTCCTCTCCTCCTTTAGTGATAGAAGGGAAAACACAATCTGAGGTGGAAAAAATCGTAGACTCCAGGCTGAATAGGGGTCGCTTACAGTACTTAGTGCACTGGAAGGGTTACCCTTTGTCTGAAGCTACTTGGGTGAACAGTTGGAACCTAAAAGTGGAGAAGTTAGTAAAACAATTCCATGAGAAGTTTCCCGATAAGTCAAAGGGTCCCCATGGGTCCTCGTTGCTGCCATCACTGGCTGCTGCATCACCTCACAAGCTAGCATCTGCTGCGATTTTGGACAGCTGGCTGTTACCCTTACATATTGTCCTCAACACCGACTATTTTTATGATGGACATAAGCTTCCTGCCCCCTTGAACACTGCCGGCTGCTCCCCCCCCTGGACATGTCATCTCCTTGTTCCATCTCCCCATGATGTCATCCCGTTTGGTTGATGCCACACTCTCCTCTATGCTATACTGCAGCAGAACTTTATTCCCTCTGGGAACTCCCCCTTTCCCGGGGATGGCCTTCTGACCTATCAAGACGCTTCCTTAATGACGGATCTTGGGATCCCGAGAGGTGGCATGTGAAGAAGAGACTTCTTAGAGGTTTTTTACAGGGGCTTTTAAACCAAATTTTAAGGGGGGTCAGGGTGGGTTGATTCGGATGGCTCAGACAGGGTTGGGGGGCAGTCTGCCAGGGCACAGGCCAGAGCTAACTAATGGGCGCAGGTTGGGAGGGCTGGGAAGGGTTTGGATTCCGGGGGAGACATTAAGCCATTCCATTGGGGGGTTCATCATCTGTACTGTTTGTGGGAGAGGCAGATATGGTGGGGGCCGAGGGCCAAATGATGTTCAGAGGACGTGGGTTTGCTGTTTAAGAGCGATTGCACGTTCTGACCCTCATCGCCCTTCTCGCAACCCCGGGTGCTCAGGATTACAGGACCCTGGTCTCCGGCTGGTGTCGCTTAATGCCAGGTCCATGGTACATAAGGCTCCCCTCATTTACAATCTCATACAAGAGGGTAGAGCGGACCTGGTGTGCATTATGAAGACCTGGTTGGGCCATGAGGGGGGTGTTCCCCTTAACGAACTATGCCCACCAGGCTTCCAGGCGTTTCACCAGCCAAGTGCCCAGGGCAGGGGCGGGGGTGGTGGTGGCTGTGGTTATTAGGGAAAGTCTCAGACCTCAGGAGGTCACTGTGCCTCAGATAGGCAGGTGTGAATCCCTTTTTGTGAAGTCGGGCCTTCGAGTTCAGGTGGGCCTTTTTGTTACATACCTGTCTCCCTGCTACGTTTCATTGGCCCTGCCGGAGCTGCTCAATGTGTTAGCTGGATTGGCGGTTTATTTCCCCAGGCTTATGGTCCTGGGGGATTTCAATCTGCCTTCCATTGGCGAGACATCCGAGTCAGCTCGGGACTTCATGGCTTCCATGGCAGCTATGGACCTAACTCAGTTAATTCAAGACCCCACCCATAATGGGGGACACACGCTCGACCTGATTTTTGTCTCTGGGCAGTGGATGAATGATCTAGATTTAGGGGATATTTCTATTCAACCCTTGTCATGGTCTGATCATTTCCTCATCAGGCTTGACTTCCATACCGCTACCCCTCGCCACAGGGAGGCGGAACCGATTAGATGGTTCCGCCCCAGGTGCCTGTTGGACCCCGAAAGGTTCCTGAGGGAGCTTGGGACTTTTCCTGAATCCCTTGCTCACAACTCGACCGAAGCCCTAGTGGAAGCCTGGGATAGGGCGGCCGCTGGGGCCTTGGATCATGTTGTGCCTTTGCGGCCTCTGACCCGGTGTCAATCCGGGTGGCTCCCTGGTTTACCGAGGAGCTCCGGGAGATGAAACGCCGGAAAAGATGCCTAGAGAGTGTTTGGAGGGCCAGCCGATCTGAATCTGATCGAACACTAGTAAGAATTCATATTAAATCCTACTTAGTGGCGATAGAAGTGGCAAAATGGCAACATTTTCCCGCTCTTATCGCATCCACAGATAACTGCGCAGCCACCCTGTTTAGGTTGACCCGCTCCTTACTTAACCAAGGAACTGGGGAAGACTCCTTGCGGGGTAGGGCTGAAGAATTTGTTCAGTACCTGCAGGATAAAATTGCTCAGATCCGGACAGGCTTGGGCTCTGACTGGGTAGATGCGGACTGGGATGAGTTTGACCCTGTGACCCCTGAAGGCATGGACAGGATTATGGGGAGCCTCAGTGCTGCCACTTGTGTGCTGGACCCGTGTCCCTCTTGGTTAGTTTCGGCTTCCCGGGAGGTGACACAAGGCTGGCTCCAGGCAATTACCAACGCTTCATTGAGAGAGGGGTTCTTTCCCACCGTCTTGAAGGAGGCAGTGGTGAGGCCCCTCCTTAAGAAGCCTTCCCTGGACCCAGCTTCTCTAGCCAACTATCATCCAGTCTCCAACCTTCACTTTGTAGCAAAGGTTGTCGAGAGTATGGTAGTACGTCAGCTTCCCCGGTACCTGGATGAAGCTGTCTACCTGGACCCATTTCAGTAGGGTTTGAGGCCCGGGTACAGCACGGAGACGGCATTGGTCGCATTGGTCGATGATCTCTGGCAGGCCCAGGACAGCGGCTGCTCCTCTGTCCCAGTCCTATTAGACCTCTCGACGGCTTTCGATACCATCGATCATGGTATCCTACTGCGATGAATCGGGGGGTTGGGAGTGGGGGCACCATTTTACGGTGGTTCTCTTCCTACCTGTCGGATCGGTCGCAGTTCATGTTGACTGGAGGGCAGGGATCGACCCCCAGGCACGTCACTTGTGGGGTGCCCCAGGGGTCAGTTCTCTCACCCCTCCTGTTCAACATATATATGAAACCGCTGGGCGAGATCATCCGTGGTTTTGGGGTACGGTATCATCAATATGCTGATGATACCCAACTTTTCATCTCTACCCCAAACCACCCAAACGATGCCCTCGACGTGTTGTCCCGATGCCTGGAGGCTGTGCGGATCTGGATGGGGAGGAACAGGCCCAAGCTCAATCCCTCCAAGACTTAGTGGCTGTGGTTTCCATCATCCATTTGTACATCTTCTCCCATCTTTGACGATAGGGGGAGAAATTTTAGCCCCCTCAGAGAAGGCCCGCAATCTGGGAGTCCTCCTGGATATACGGCTTAGTTTAGAAGAACATCTGATGGCCGTGACCAGGGGGGCCTTTTACCAGGTTTGCCTGGTAGGTCAGTTGCACCCCTTCCTGGATCGGGATGCTTCGTGCACAGTCACTCATGCCCTCATCCTTTCTCGCCTGGACTACTGCAATGCTCTCTACATGGGGCTGCCCTTGAAGAGCACCTGGAGGCTTCAGCTGGTCCAGAATGCGGCCGCGCTGGGGAATAGAAAGGAGTAGAATTGTGGAATGTGTTGTCATTCTTTCTAGATGCTCAAGGTCATCTTTTGTCTCCGCACCTTGACACCTGACCGGAAGCAGAGTGGTGTAGATGCCAGTTTGGAAGAAGAAGATTGGACCATGTGATGGATTATGGGTGTGGGGATAAGATCATGAACTTTCAACTGGGTGGAATCCCAGGAAGCAAATCAGATTTCGGATTTCATAGCACAATGCCAACATGTCTGTCTTATTAAATTGGAGTTTTAAGGATAACTTTGCCTTGGACTTTGATTTAATTCTGCATGATATTTGGAATGCTGACAGTCCCGCAAGCTCACAGACACAGAGAGACATGGGAAAAGGAGGCTTCCGCAGTGAGATGGGCACTGCTAACCTGGAGATACCTGTTGGAAGGGAGCCAGGAACCGTTCGAAGGCTGGACTGACCACAAAAATCTGGAGGCGCTTAGAACCCCACGGAAACTATCACCCTAACAAGTCTGATGGGCTCAATACTTCAACCATTTTGATTTTGTCTTAAAGCACATTTCAGGCAGGAGGAACTTTCTAGCTGACACCCTCTCCCGCATGTCTCAGTACAAATGCAAACGGGAGCATGTAGTGGATGCCATCATTCCCTCTACTCAAACAGCTGCCTAAGTAACCACCAGGCGGCAACGCCATGACCGGCAAGACCAACGCACAAGCGACCTAACCACGAGACTCAAAACTGAACTGCTAGCAGACCCCTGGTTCCAAAACAACCAACACATCTTGACAAAACGAGATGACCTTGCATGGAAGGGGATGAAACTCTACGTCCCAGAATTCCTACGTACCCTAGTTCTCCAGAGGAGTCACGACGCCAAACCGGCAGGCCACTTTGGGTTCCTAAAAACTTTACACTTAGTCCGGAGGCAATTCTGGTGGCCTGGCATAAAGAAAGATGTGGATAGTTAAGTGAAAAGTTGCACCATCTGCGCCACAATGAAGAGACAACCAGGAACACCCCCCCCCCGGACTGCTGCAAACAGTAGCAGAACCAATGAGGTGGTGGGAGGAGATCATAATGGACTTATACTATAGAGTTGCCAAAAAGTGGGGGAAACACGTTGATTTGGACTGTAATAGATCTCTTCTTTAAATAGACACACTTCGTACCCTGTAGAGGACTACCCTCGGCTCACAAGCTGGCTAAACTTTTCGTGAAGCATATCTATCGACTGCATGGAGTACCTCGAAGAATTCTCTCAGACAGAGGGGTCCAGTTCATGGCTAGGTTCTGGAGGGAGTTCCTGCGGTCCATTGGGTCATCTCATCTTAGTTCAGCTTTTCATCCGAGCACCAATGGGGCAGCAGAGAGACTGAACGCCATGATAGAGCAGTACCTGAGGTGTTACGTCAGGGGTGGCGAACAAGTTCGACAAAAAGAGCCAAAATTTTAAACTGTGAGAGTCAGAGAGCCACACCACGCAGTGACCTGCCAAAACAGACCCGGAAGCAATGTTCCCTCTAATTTTTTTTCGATGTGAGCAGAAAAGTATAGTGTTTGAGCGGCACATTTTCATGCCTGAGCACCCGAATTTTTTTCACAAATGTCACCTAAGACAACAACGAAATCAGTATTATTTGAAACTCAAAGTTATGTTTCTTCAAGGTACCCGCTTAATAATAATAATAATAATTTAAATTTATTAGCCGCTCCCTTTCCGAAAAGGACTCGGGGCGGCGTACAATGGAGTAAAAAACATATAACATTTACATAAATCCATGACATACATAAGTACAAAGACACACATGTTCGGAGGAGGTTAACAGATACAATACATAGACAATTAAAAACCATTAAAATACCCTAATTACAAAACCCCATGTACAATCCAAATTCAAAATGTTAAAAAACAGACAGTCAGGAGGAGTACGAGAAAATTACGGTTGAGCCAGGCCAGATAGTTGGAAGAGGTGGGTTTTCAGTTGTACACGGAAGGAGCGGAGATCGGAAGTAATCCTGATGTCCCGGGGGAGGTCATTCCACAGGGCTGGGCCCATCACAGAGAAGGCTCTGCTCCTGGGTGTCGCCCCCCGACACTGTTTGGCGGTCGGCACCCGGAGAAGTCCCTCTCTGTGAGAGCGGATTGGTCGTAGGGATGTGTGGGGCAGGATGCGATCCTGCATGTAACTAGGCCCTGTGCTTAATTCAAAGTGTTATATAATATCAGTATCACTTAACAACGCTCCTGCTTAGCAACCAAAATGTTGGCTCAGAAACTCTGGCATTTGAAGCACGCAACTCTTAAAGCTGTCAAGTTACAAGACCCTTGCACCCCTAACCCTTTAGGGAAAAAAAAACCCAGGGGTCTTCAAACCTGACAGCTTTAACACTTGTGGACTTCAACTCCCAGAATTCCTCCTCCAGTCATGTTGCAGCGATGTCATCTGCGTGGATCTGCTCCATCTTTGCTTTCTTCATTGTGGGCAGGGCTTCTGCTGAAGATGCCGACGAGTACGAGTTGCCACCAGAATAACTGCTGCTACCTCCTCCTCCTCCTCCTCCTCCTCCTCCTCCTCCTCCTCCTCCTCCTCCTCCTCCTCCTCCTCCTCCAACAGAATCACCAGATTTGCTCCTGAGCTCAGCGCTGGGTTACCTCTGCCCCCTCCCCCTCCTCCGTGCTTTTGAGGAGCCATGAGGCTTTTTTCCCCTGCTCCCCCCCCACCTTCCTACTGGCTCCTCAAAAGCACGGCGGAGGAGGAGGAGGGGGTAGGGGTAACCCAGCGCTGACTGAGCTCAGCTGCTCCGAGTGGAGGGGAGGCGCCGCTGCCACGCGCGGAGATGCCGGCTGGAGCTTTGGAGGCTTTGCCTTAGCCACAGCGCCGGGCGCCAAATCCGGCAGTGCTGTTAGAGGAGGAGGGGGTGGCAGGAGTTATTCTGGTGGCGGCGGGGGCTTTGGGGCTTCACAACTACCCTCAGTCACCTCGTGCTCATCAAAGCAAGTCTGGGGAAGTCCTTTGCGGTCAAAAATATTTGAGATTAAAACTGCCTAGCAAGAAACTGGGGCCAAAGTTTATGGGACCATTCCCCATAGTAAAGATCATCAACCCAGTCACAGTGCAATTGAAACTACCTCGATTGTTGAGGAAGGTACACCCAACGTTTCATAGTAGCCTCTTAAAACCTGTGATTGGATCCACTTTGAGACTGCTACCCTGGGAGCCCCCAGGCCCTATGGTCATAGGGGGCCAAACCCATTATGAAGTTCAATGAATCCTCAATTCCAGGTGGCACAGGAGACAACTCCAATACTTAATCAACTGGAAGGGCTACCCATTATCGGAGGCATCTTGGGTGAAAAACAGAAATATCCAGGCTGATCGCCTCATAGAAAAATTCCATGCAGAAAATCCAAGCAAGCCTGGGGGAGGGACACATCCTTAAGTTATATACCTGTACTCAAATTGTCTTTGTGTCACACAGGTCACTTTCGAGAAGTGAGGGGAGCCAGATGTCAATTTCTAAAGCGTTGCCATGATTATTATCAGGCTGGCATGAGGGAGGGGGGAAATTCCATGCATGCCTTTGGCTGGAGTCGGATCTCATGTCTACAGCCTAGTTGGAGAATATGAATTATGACGCGGGACAGAAGGGAGGGGATTACAGGGGTAAAGTTCAAATGCAATTAAGTAGAAGCAGTTTTGGCTCCACCGGAGTCCATGCCAGAATGTCGATCCTAATAAATGATTGGATTTCCTTTGAGATATGGCTGGAAGCTCATAAATTAATTTGGCCGTCTTCTGGGAACTTCACATGCGGTGCCTGAGAGCAAGCTGATAATAAATCCCACCTTCATCCAGTCGATGGGAAAGTCCTCCTCTCTCAGGCTGATAAACAGCTGATATTGTCCCAAGAACGCTGGGAACATGGCCTGGGTGTCATCAAACTTTTCCGGCCCAGCCACTGGACACTTCCTCAAAGGCTGGGGGGGAATAGCCGGCCCCTGCAGCTGAGCTATCTGTCCAGCCAGCAGAGCCAACTGCTGTGCCAACTGGGCGTTCTCAGCACATAATTGCTCCATCGTGGCTTAATGAAGCTTTGTTTGTTTGGGGCAGGACTCAAACTGTTTTGACCCCCCTCTGTCCGGTAAGGAACGCCGACACAGGCTTGACTGTTTGCCACTTTTTAATCATAAAGATTACAACTCTGTTGGCTGCAAGCCCAGACAAGAATCACATGCAAGAATAGTTGGCAGCAACCCAAATCAAACAGAACACAATACAAGACAGACCAGACAGATGTTCCTCAATACTGTTATGAGCAGTTGAGTCCTGCAAAACCTTCCTCCCAAAGTCCCATCTTATATACGCTCTTGGGAGGGGCCACGCCCCAACCACCTGAGCTTCATTATCTTTTAGGAGCTTGTCTCCGGAGCAACTGTTCCCTTCGTTTCTCCACCCTCCTCAATCTTGTGTCAGGGACAAACTCCTTCTGATCTTCCCCACTGCTCTATGCCTCAGGTGCCTCCTGGTGGCCAATCAGCCGCTCTGGTCCCTGCTCTGCATCTGAACCCTGCCCAGGGTCCTCCACCTTCTCCATAGCCATCCCATAGGGTTCATCGCTATCTGTCCGCCACTGCTTTGCTGCTTACTTTCAACTGCCATTGAAACGGGGAGGGGGGAAGACATGGTATTTGGGAAGGGAAGTTTTCAGCACAGGAGTGAATGAAGAAGGGAGTGTTTTTCTCACCATATACTGCGCATGCTGCAGATAGTGGAACTGCCGCCAAGGCCAACTGTCTGGCATACCAACCTGATGTTTTTTGAAGATGCAACCCACATGACACCTATGGGGTGTGCGGATTGAACTGGGGGGATGGGGTTACCAGGGGGAGGGAGTTGGGTCACATATTGATATCTATGATTATGCACGCTTTTGCCTCAGATCTTGCTTTGCTAGCTGCTATCTACTCATAACCAGTAAAAGTTCTCTTAATTCTGGAAAATGGAGTTGAGTGGTTTCTTTCTTGGTTACTGGTGGAGGCTGCCCTGACACTATCTGAGTCGCTCAGCAGCTGCAAAGGATCCTGCTGGGTCATAACAATAGACTATACACGAAAAAGAAATATTAAGACAAGCTTTTAAAATACTAGATGATGACTACAAGAGACTTGAAAAAGAGCTACAGAATGCCACACAAAAAATGGATATTAAAGTAAAAATGGACACAACTAAACATAAAATGGGGCTAATGGAAAAGGAGGAATTAGCACAAAAAATTAGAAGTGCTAAACAGAATTATTTTGAAAATGCAAATAAACCAGGGAGATGGCTAGCGTATAAATTGAAAAAAGAGAGAGAATCCAGAAAAATAATGCAACTAATAGATGACCAAGGGCAAATTTGTTATGGAAACAGAGAGAAGAAAAAAAATATACAAGAATACTATGGGAAATTATATGAACAAGAGAAGATAAAGGAGGAAAGAGTTAAACAATATGTGCAAAAAGCAAATTTACCCCAGATAACTAAAGAAACTGAAATGATGCTAGAAGGTAATATAACAATGATGGAATTAGTTGAAGTCCTTAAAAAACAAAACAATGGAAAAGCTCCAGGTCCAGATGGACTACCAGTGGAATTTTATAAGACTTTACAGGAATAGTATCTCCCATTGTTAGAAGTTAGGAACAAAGCCATGTTAAAGATGAAGTAGAAGTACTCTAAATGTATAAATGATCATGACTGATACTAAAACTGTATAAGGAGATATTGAATAATGGAAGAATGAAGGATGGAACTTTGATTTAACTAAGGAAATATGAACAACAAAATAGGTGGAAAACATGTCTTTGAATATTATAGCGATATGAAAGTTAAAATATGGATAGAAAATAGTGAGGAATAATAATAATTATATATTAAAGTTAAGATATACAAAAGGACAGAAACTTGGTTCAGAAATGAAAGATAATAAAAGGCATGCATAAATAATAGGAAATAATGGAAATGAAATGTAACATTTAGGAAAAATAAGACTATATTTATGTGTACTGAAATGGATGTTACCCAGTTACCACACTATTCACACACTGATATGCATAAAGATTATAAAAAATAAAAATGTGATTGAAAAAAAAAGGTGCTGAGGTTGGAAGGAATGAAAACAAGTGTCGAGAAAAACTGTGCCATTGGGAAGGATTCTCAGTCTAAGTATAAGGACTTTCTCTATCTTCTGATGAAGAAGGTTCTAGCTTGTTAAATTAGACTGAGGCCACTCAACTGTCTACAGAATGCCTTTCTTGATGCCAGCCCTAACTTAACAGCCCAAGCAGGCACAACTTATTTTCCCATTTCCTCCCTCCCATTCCCCCTCTCTCCCAGCCATCATTGAAAGGAAATGAATACAAATAAATCATACTCCACCACTTGGTGTGCTCTCCATCAAAGGATTTGCTGCCTGGCTTCAGCATGGGATACATCATTAACCACTTCTCACCTTCATAAAAGGTGCTACATTTTTAATCATTGCCTGGCTTAATGTCAATATAATGTGTCCTATGTACAATCACAGGTTCCCCTCTTTATCTTTTTCCTTTTTTGCCTTTTTTTTAATACAAGTTGTATTTTGGCTGGAACAAAAAAAGTATTGCTTCACTGAAAGGATTTAGAAAAACCTGCAGGAGAGTATTTGTTAAGAAGAAACTGTCTATTGGATATTAGAGTCTAATGAAATTTGTCTTTGTTGCATTTGGCCCGTTTCTTTTTTACTTTTTGTACAAAGTCAGGCTTATTAAAATTCACAGTGAGCCCAATACAAAAGCTCTATCTTAGGATCTATAGGCCTGCTTATTAATGCAGAATGTTTGATTCAAAATTGACCAGGGCAGGACAGTTTTAAAAGACTTTCCTTTTTGTTTGGGGTTAAAAAAAAGAAAACATGCTGATCATTGTCTTTTTCAGTTGTTTAAGCAGCAATTGAATATATATGAGTATATATGGTGACTCAGCAGAGGCTGGTCTAGAAGACACTCTGACTGGGAAGGAGTACCACAAACAAGAAGTCACCAGCACTGCTCTGCGGTGATCTGTCTGAGGCTACCTCAAGGCAATGGAAGTCCACTGTCCATGGTTAAGAAGTTCCAGCATATGGAACTTGTCAGCATTCTCAAAGTTCAACTCTATAGGGGATACTCAAGAAAGTCTTTTATCTTGGACACATTTTCTGTGTGTGTATTTGAGTGATGTTCACAGCAGGAACTGCAGAACCCAATTCTGGTTTGGAAAAATAACCAGTCCAGTTCTGAAAGTGGTATATGTCAGGGCAAAGAGAAGTACAAAGCCTAGACATTAATTGAGTACCTTATGGAAAGAGATCTCATCTTTTATCCAGAAGAATTGTACTCCCAAACTTGCATCACCCCAATGGTTTGAATTGCTACTTTAACACTAAAACTAAAATTGTTCCTGCTACTTTCGGTTCTGTAATTTCATGATCATAATTTGATGGCTGAGTTGCAGATACAAAAGTAAACAATACGGTAGATCTAAGATTACAAAAAGATGGCAATTTATAAAACATAAATCAACCATCTTGAAAAAAATTTAATTATTTAATGCATAACTGAAAATTCTAGATGGGCTAAAGTGAACATGCTTGACCATCAATAGTAGGCATCTAGCAGATTACAATAATCAATTATCCTCCTTCTTGTATGTAACAAAATAGCCTCATAGTCTTTAGATTCATCATCCACCTATGATGAATCTGCTGTATTCTAGAACTGCTGCTGTATATAAAATCTGAACTTTCAGTTATTGGCTGAAGACTCAGTTTCAAACTGTAGCAAAAGCTCAGGTATCAACTCTTCCCTGGTCTAATTGGAGCATATCAGACAGTTCCATTGGGTTCCAAATTACAACAGACTTCATCAGAGCCTAGGTGCTTAAGAGCAATGTGGAATGTGGAACTGAAGAAGCTTCTTGGATGAGAAGCAACATGTTTTCAAGGGGGGGGGGGAACCCAAGAAAGTCCAGTTTCCTTTTGAAAAGCACCTTTGAGACAGCCATGACCTGGATTATTGAGATTATTGAGACAATATGGAATTAATAATTTTTTTCTGAAGCACTGTGGAGATAAAAATAGAAAAGATATATTTTAACTACAGAAGACATAGCTTTCAATAGTACACATTCTTATTATTCCAGTAGATGGTGCTCTCTGTATTAGCTATAGAGATTTGTTTGAAACAAAAGCGAATTTATGACTATATGGAAATAACAGGATTTGAGGAAGGTGCATGTCAGGAGGACACACAAACGGAGCATAGTTTATTTGCTTCCATTAAGAGTCTCAGGTTAATTGTTGCTTCACCTAATTTATTCATGATCCAAAAATGGTTTTGTCAATTGTTACTGAATTATATATTTAGAAAATTGCATTTTCAAAATGTCAAAATTTTTATTTATTGATTTTGTTTAGTGTGGATTAAAGTAATAATACTAAAGTATTGTCTTAATCAAATTTTGGCAATAATAAAAATGAACTTTCTTGTTTGCCTTTTTTGTATTTTTTTTTTGGGGGGGGGGAGTATTCTGTTACTGCAATGCTATGACCGTGCACCAGCAGGGACTTCACACTCAGTTCAGTTACTCCAAAGCAGGGGGAAGTAATGGTGTATTAAAAATTAATAAGTTAACATAATGAGCAGGTTCAGTAAAATGATAAACCACTCACTCAGTATTTTTCCCCACATACATAACCTTTTTCAGAAATTTGGTCTTAAGAAAATCTCTGCAAAAAAATAAAATGCTTTTCCTAAAGAGTTTAACTTTAGAAAACTTAGCACAGAATATATCTTTATTTACAGTGCTTTCAGAAAATATTCAGACCCTCTTCACTTTTGTCAATTTGTTATGCTGCAGCCTGATTCTACAGTTGTTGAAATTCATTTTTTTCTCATTAATCTACACTCAGTACACCATAATGACAAAGTGAAAGCAGAATTTTAGAAATTTTGTTAGGTCTGTTTCTTTTGAATAGTTTGTATCATTCCATCATAAGTTTCATCCCACAAAGTTTCAGTTATGGCAACTATCTAGAATATAGAATACAGAGTTGGAAGGGAACTTTGAGGTCTTCTAGTCTAACCCACTGCTTAGGCAGGAAATCCTATACCACTTCAGACAAATGGTTGTCCAATCTCTTCTTAAAAACATAAAAAAGTGTTGGAACATTCATAACTTCTGGAGGCAATTTGTTCCACTGATTAATTGTTCTGTCAGGAAATTTTTAGTTCTAGATTGCTTCTCTCCTTGATTTCCAACCATTACTTCTTGTTCCGTCCTCATGTACTTTGGAGAATAGCTTGACTCCCTCTTCTTGGTGGCAACCTAGGGATGAAATGCTATTGGTTCGAACCGGTGTGCCCAAACCCATAGTAAAAAATGTTACTGGTTCAGGTGAAACGGTATTTGATCAGCTGTGGCACGCAAATTATATTAGCGTTCTAGCTGTCGAATTTCCTGCTTTCTAGCTAATCTAAATCACGTGGCACAGCAGATCCCCCCCCCCCCGTTGTTCTACTTACCTTTGCAGGCACACTTGGTAGCAGGCTCCGCCCACCCACCCGGATGTCATAATGTTCCTTTTTGACACTCTGCGTATGCGTGGAAGGTCTGTGCATGTGTGGAGGTGGTACATCTGCTCACATTTGTGAACCGGTTCCTTCTTTTCATTAAACTGGATATACCCAATTCCAGCAACTGTTATTTGTTTTAGCCTCTAGTCCCCTAATCATCTTTGTTGCTCTTCTTTGCACTCTTTCTAGAGTCTCAACTTCTTTTTTACATTTACATTTTTTACATAATACTGGATGCTGTATTCCAAGTGTGGTCTTATCAAGGCATTATAGAGTGGTAGTAACATTTCACATGATCTTGTTCCTATCCCTCTATTAATGTAGCCTAGAACTATATTTTCTTTTTTGATAACCGCAGCGCACTGCTGACTCATCTTTAAGTGATAGTCCACTAGCACTCGAAGATCCCTCTCACAGTTACTACTATTGAACCAGGTACCACCTATACTATATCTGTGCATTTGGTTTTTCTTGCCTAAATGTAGAACCTTTTTTCACCATTGAATTTCATTTTGTTAAATAGCAACTTATGTTCAAGTCTGTCGAGATCCTTCTGTATCTTTTTTATTTTTTTATTAAACATTTTAATCTTTAAAAATTTTAATCTTTAAAAACAGAAAGAAAAACACAAGAAAAAACAAAAATAATAACAATATCAAGTAAAAGAGTAATTATACAGCCTTCTGTATCAGCTTTCATGTTTATCCTTTATAGTTTTCCATTCTACATTGCCTTCCTATTGATTTAACTTGTCCAATAATATAATAACAGTAGTACTAGCTGTTATAATAATATTAATTATTTATATCACCATTATATTTGCATTCTCTATTTTCTGTTTTGGCTTCTGTTTTCCAGAAACATATAAATTCTATTCCATATTTTATAGAAATCCAATAATCCGAAAGAGAAATTCTTCTCTTTCTTTTAATTCTATTGTCATTTTGTCCATCTCTGCATATTCGAGTACTTTTCTAATTATTTTTTCATCTGCGGATAAATTAACTTTTTCCAGTTTTGTGTGGAACCAATCCTAGCTGCAGTGAGTATGTGTATTATTATGTATTGAAATTTATCCATTTTTGGTCTTATAGTCCTAATAAGAATGCTTCTGGTTTCAGTTCTATTTTTTGCTCTGTAATTTCTTCCAACCATCTCCGAATTTTGCACCAGTATTTCCTTGTGATGGGGCACATCCACCACATATGGTAGAATGTTCCAGACTTGTGGCTACATCTCCAACATTTGGAGGATAAATTTGGGTACATTTTGGCCAATCTCACTGGGGGCAAATGCCATCTATAAAACATTTTATAGAGGTTTTCTTTGTAAGCTACTGCCGTCGTAAATTTATACTTTCTTTCCCATAATTTATCCCATTTTTATAACACTATATTACGGTGAAAAAATTTTCCCCAGCTAATCATTGTCTCCTTTACTGTCTCTTCCTCCATTTTATATTTTTTAAAAATTATATAATTTGGTAATCATTTTTCCTCCCATTCCTAATAATATTTTATCTAATTCCATTTGTTTCTCATGTATTCTGTATTGTTCCCGATCTTTTTAAAATCTTGTTTTAATTTGTAAATAGGGCCACTATTCCATATTTATTCCTTGTGTTTTCAGATCTTGTACTGATTTTAGTTCTCCTTTCTCAACTAAGAGTTCTGCATAGCTTACCATTTTGCTGAGATCTATAGTATTTGGATATGTCATTGCCTCCATCATTGATAACTACATTGGGATTTTCATGTAATGTTTTTCCCCCAGACCTTATACAGGGCATCCCTTACTCTGGAAATATGAATGAGATTTATTCTTTCCCTCCCAGAGGAAGCCATGCCAGCCTAGTTGGAGACCATGGCCTTCTAGCATAGATCCTTCTGTATCTTAAGCCTAACTTCTGGAGTGTTGGCTATACCTGCCAGCTTGGTGTTCTCTGTAAATTTGATGAGTTCCCCATCTATTCCCTCAACTAAATCATTGATGAAATGTTGAAGACTTTTGGGCCTAAAACAGAGCCTGCGTACTTCCCTCCACAGAGATGCAGTTCCATTGAGGAGTACACATTGAGCGCATGTCAGGGAAAAAAAATGCCCTGGGAAATCTGAGATCAATGGACCGTGGCTGTTTCCCTTCCGCATATCTTTTGAGATATTGAGAAAAGTAAAAGTCTTTAAGAATTCTAATTAATAAACAAACTTTAATAATAAAATAATAAAAGTAAATGAAACAGAAAATAACTAATTGCTTACATTTTGATAATGAAAGCTACGTCTGCCAAAGTTGGCTGCCGAACAAAGAAGAGAGGAATTTTGGAATGTATAACGCGTGCGCAATAAATCACTTTCAGATAACATTTTGTTTTATGACCTGCGCAATAAAGCTTTCTTAGTTTAACTCTTGAATGTCAGTTTAGGCAGTTCAGGCCTAGCAAACTTTTTAACATCGTGACACCCCTTCTTTTGCTAGTCTGGGCTGACATCATCAAATCATCAATTAAGGCACATCTTCTTTCGCAGATACTCGTGTTGATTTGCGGCAAGTGGTTTGTTAAGCATGTCTGCAATCTGATCATGTGTAGAAACATATTGCAATTTAACAAAACCTTGCTTAACTAATTGCTTTGTGTTTTGATAACGAATGTCAATGTGTCTGGACCTAGAACCTGTAAAATGTGACTCAGAAATATAAACAACAGATACATTATCTTCCATCATGGTGATTGGTCGAATCGGACGTGTCCAGATATCTGTGATCAAAGCATCAAACCACGTTAGAGAATTACAAGCATCTGAAACACAAGCATATTCAGCTTCAGTAGATGAACATGAAACAAAACTCTGTTTTCTCACTTGCCAGTAAACAGGACAACCATTTAGGAACATCATGTAACCAGAAGTGCTTTTGCGTGACTTCTTGTCGCTCGCCCAGTCGGAATCAACAAAACAAATCAACTTTGGTTGATCAGTGTGTGTTGGTTCTAGCAATAACTTCATGTGTTTAGTGTGTTTCAGGTATTTCAACAACTTCTTAATGCATGACCAATGAAATTGTGTTGCCTTACCTACGTGTCGTGATAAAAGATTAACACTAAGTGCGATGTCAGGTCTGGTCCAACTACTAATGTATAATAGTGAACCAATGACTGAACGATAGAGTGTTTGATCCTCGAACTCAGGACTTGGTTCATGTGTTAAGTTGTGAAAATCTGTTTGCATGGGTGTCTTTGTTGTGCTAGCATCTTTCATGTTGCAATGATGTAGAATGTGGTCAATTTTCTCCTCTTGTGAAAGACTAAACCCTTTCTGTGTCTTTTCAATTTGAACACCTAAATAAGTGCTAATGTGTCCTAAAGATTTTAGTGTGAAGTATCTCTGCAAACTTTTGGCAAAAATCTCACTCATTTTCTTATTTGGACCAATATAAACAATATCATCAACATAAACAAGAATTATCTCATATGCATTGTTAGATCTTTTTGTGAACACGCATTCATCAGTTTCGGACTTAATAAAGCCCATTGAATTTAGTTTGTCAGTAAGACATAAATACCACATTAAACCTGACTGTTTCAGACCATAAAGACTTTTGTTCAGGAACCAGGTATCCCCTTCTTGCTTTCGGAATCCTGGAGGGCTTCTCACGTAGATCTCTTCATCTAGGTCTGCATGTAGATAAGCTGTGTCCACATCAAATTGAAAAACTTCTAAACCAAGAATAGTTGCAGTGGTTAAGGCAATTTTTACACTTTCAGTTCTGACTGTTGGTGAGTAAGTGTTTGTGTAGTCCTCAGGATAACGTTGAGCGAAACCCTGAGCTACCAGTCTGGCTTTGTATAAAGACTCACCATTCGGTTTCTTCTTGATTCTGTAAACCCATAAGGTGCCAATGACTTTCTTGTTTGCTGGAGGTTTTGCAGGTGTGAATACATTAAGTTTCTTTAAACTGTCCATTTCATCCTGCATTGCATCATACCATTTGTCTTGTTCTGAATCAGGAAGCTGTTTGATTTGTGTGAATGTCTCAGGAGGAAGAGTAACGTTGCAAATCAAAGGTACTGGTGTTTTTGTCAGTTGCCATGAATAACGTTGTGGAGGGATTCCTTTTGTGGCCCTCTTGGAGCGTCTAGGAACATCAGTCCAGTCTTCTTCTTCATCATCATCATCCTCGTCCTCACGTTCGTCGCTAGCATCAGCATCCGCGGCTTGCGAAGACGGAACATCAGGTTGTGAAGAGCTGGTAGAAGGAACATCTGCCTGCAAATTGTCATCAGGCTGCGTGGCATCTGGAACACCATCTCTAGGAAAATAAACTTCAGGATCATTGGAATGAATCCTGGACCAGTCAATGTCTTCCTCAAAATTAGCAGATTGTGAAATGACAATCACATGTTTAGTATCGATGAATTTGTACCATTTTGAATTATCATCAACACCCATAAATCTCAGTCTCTTTGCTACTGTACCTCCCTTTCTTCTTTGACTTAAGGGAGTGTTCACCATAGCATATGAACCAAAAATGTGGAGGTTCTTGAGATCAGGCTTGTAGCCATACAGCATGTAGAAAGGAGTTTGATTGATTACACTGCTCCAAGTACAGTTGACAAAGTAATTTGCATATTTGATTGCTTCACCCCAGTATGCGTTACTGAGATTGGCATCTTCTAGAAGACAACGCATCATGGTTTGTAGAACCCCTTGTCTTCTTTCTACGACTCCGTTATGAGCCGGTGTATATGGAGCAGATGTCTGATGAAGAATTCCATTCTTACGCATCCAGTCCTGGAAACGCTGAGACATGAATTCTGCACCACGGTCACTCTGGATTCTGGCGATGCGAACTTGGTATTGTGTAGAAACAAACGCTGCAAAGTCTTTAAAGATCTGAAAGGTCTCAGATTTCTCTCTCATAGGATATACAAATCCATATCTAGAATGATTATCTACAATTGTTAAAAAATACTTTCTGCCACCAAGTGTTGGTGGGAAAGGACCCACTATGTCAGTGTGTACCAAATCAAAAATGCGTGTTGACCGGCGTGTAGCGTGTTTGGAATTGCAGCCGCCTTGGATTTAGCCTTTTTGCAAACCGCACAATCCAAAAACACCTTACACCCCTTTAGATCCAAACCTTTTGCGAACTCCGGCATCTTTCTAAGAGCACGGAAACTGGCATGCCCCAATCTTCTGTGCCACTTATGAATACACCTGGAATGCAAAGGTTTACCAGTTAGTGAATTCTCAACATTAACAGTTTCATGAGGACCCTCAGGCTTGCTCTGAGCAACCTGTTTCTGTTTTCTCTGTTTGTTGGCTTTAGGAGCCTTCGGCACAGTAACGCTTTCTCTCTCTGGGACAACTCTCTCTGGGTTTGCGTTGTGCCTTTTTGGAGTTTGCATACTTGCCTGTGCTTGCCCTTTAGGCTTTGGCTTTAAGTAATAAACACCACCAATCAGCATGGTTTCAGCAACAATATCACCATCTTTAACTAAGTAACTTGCTTTTTCGAGGTGGTGAACCTGGAACTTTAAATCTCTAGACAAGTGACTTTGACTAAGCAAATTACTGGTTGCTGAAGGTATGTAATAAACATCAGGGATGTGTGTATCGAGCTCTTCAATGTAAACAGTTCCTTTTCCCATGACCTTGCAAGTGTGGTTGGTGAAGGAATACAGTTCTCGATACTCGGGCTCTGGTTCGCCCATCTCTGTGAAAAGTTCCCTTCTGTGGGTAACGTGCACAGCTGCTCCACTATCTAAAGTCCACAAAAGACGTCTGTCGAACTTTGGATCAGGTTGTGGAACGTTGGTTATGGCCAGTGTCACAAGTGGAGCTTGTGAATCACGCCTTGGACCACGACGACCTTGTCTTCCGCCTCTACCTCTGCCTCTGGAATCTGTTCCTCTGGGCTGGTACGTGGCGGGAGCTGGAACTCGTTGGGGACAATCCCGGGTGTCATGTCCCACACGGTTGCAGGTGTAGCATTTTGGCATCCTTGGAGCGTAGCCTCTTCCTCGGAAGGGACGTCTGGCTGGAGCCTTTGACGCTGGAGGTCGTTGCAGATGTGGGGTAGCTAACCTGATAGCTTCGTCTTCCACTAAAAGTCTGCAAACGTGGTTAACTGTGCGTTGAGCAATAGGCACGTAGTTAATCTTTGCAACAGCATCTTTCCATTCATAATTCAATGAGTTAATGATGATGCTAATCATTTGGATATCATCGATTACATGGCCATTTTGTCTCAATTCACTTCTCATTCTTTTCAGTTTGGTCAAATGTCCACCAATTCGTTCACCAGGTTTCAACTTCGAACCATGGAACTCGGACATGAGCAAACATGAAGATTCAATTGAAACGGGCCTGTAGCAATCTTCCAAAATAGCCCATATTTCTTGGGCAGTTGCATCAGGTGGAAAGATACCTTGGATCTCAATTTCCATTGACATGAGTAAAGTCGTGATTGCTCTGTTTTCGAGGTCTCTTATCGCAGGTGTCCAGGGTTGACGGGGAGGATTAAAAACCATGGAATATGTGCCTTCTCTTCGAAGCAAGAGCGCAATTTCACTGACCCAGGCTTTATAATTCTCTCCTGACTCCTTTAATTTGGACTCACCAGTCAAGGGGGTGACTGTGAATACCTGCTGAGGAACAATTTGTTGCTCTGGTTGCAAATCTGGTTGTTGAACCAGGGGATGCTGGGGTTGCATCATTGGCCTTTGCGTGGCAACATCAAATTGGCTTCCTCGAATTCGCCTTTGGCTTTGCCTTTTTCCATCTAGGGAGGATTCGACACCGCCAGGGGGTGTTGAAGACTTAACCTTTGAGGGCAAAGTTTGGGCTTCTGTAAAACTCATAGCTAATTCTTTAAACCTCATCATCTTTTGCTGTAATGATTTTTCTCCGCCAGCAGATGGCAGTGCAGCTTCACTTCTTGGCTGCAGCCCTCTATACATGGCCGGAAGTTCAATGGGCTCAAAGGGACCACGTGACCTCGGTGACGTGTACATGTCTCTTTGTTCTAATTGACCAATGAACTCTGTGGGGTGTGTCTTAGGCTGTTGTTTTGAAGACAAGATGGCGTCCTCAAATATTTTGGGAGTGGGGGAGCTCCTCCTACTTCGCTTTATTTCTTCAAAACACTCTCTCGCCTCCCTAGCATATTTTTCAAACAGCTTTATTTGATCAAGATAGCTTTGCATTTCTTGCTCATCATCTGGGGAGATTTCATAAACTTTGCTTTCTGCGTGGGAGGATTTTTTTTGTGCCGGCAGTTGCCATTCATCAATTGTTTGATAATCTGCGAGGGTCTGGGAATGGAGTGGCTCTGGCAGAGTGGGAAGTTTTGGCTTGGCCCCCAAAAATTCATAATCTCCTGGAGATATTTTAGAAGGAGGAACCACTGACCTCGTTTCGTGGATGTCGCGTCCTGTAGCTCCTTCCCCCACATTTGGCTCGGCACTTTGTTGCTCCTGAAGCACGTTTTGATCTTGCTTCTCTGTGTCCGAGGGGGCCTCCTTGTCAGAAAAAGCTCTTTCCATTTTTCTTCTTTTTTCTTTTTCTCCGACATTGCTAATTAGCGTAGTCGGTTATCTTTAGATAGCATGAAGGGAAAATACAGCCATAAATTGTAGCCATCTCAGCTTGTATCATCGAACCAACTCTGCTACCAAGTTGTCAGGGAAAAAAAATGCCCTGGGAAATCTGAGATCAATGGACCGTGGCTGTTTCCCTTCCGCATATCTTTTGAGATATTGAGAAAAGTAAAAGTCTTTAAGAATTCTAATTAATAAACAAACTTTAATAATAAAATAATAAAAGTAAATGAAACAGAAAATAACTAATTGGTTACATTTTGATAATGAAAGCTACGTCTGCCAAAGTTGGCTGCTGAACAAAGAAGAGAGGAATTTTGGAATGTGTAACGCGTGCGCAATAAATCACTTTCAGATAACATTTTGTTTTATGACCTGCGCAATAAAGCTTTCTTAGTTTAACTCTTGAATGTCAGTTTAGGCAGTTCAGGCCTAGCAAACTTTTTAACATCGTGACAGCGCAGTTGATCTGCTAGTTACAAATCCATCTGGTGGTGACGCTCTCTAACCCACATTTTTCTATCTTATCAAGTAGTAGGTTGTTGTCTACTTTATCAAATGCCTTACTGAAGTCCAAGGAAATTATATCCACTAATATTGTCACTTTGTGAAAGAATGCAGTAAGATTTGTCTGGCATGATCTATTTTTGACACATCCATGTTGGCTTTTGGTTATGACTATTTTTGCCTCTAGGTGTTTGCTGATTCATTGCTTGATTATCTTTTACAGAATCTTCCTAGGTATTGAGGTAATGCTTCTAGGTCTTTAGTTTCCTGGATCTCCCCCCCCCCCAAATTTTTTAAAGATGGGAACTACATCAGCTCTTTCTCAGTCCTCTGGTAGTTCCCCAGTGCTCCAGGATCTTTGAAAGATATAGTTCAGTGGTTCTGAGATCACGTCTGTCAGTTCCTTCAGAACCTTTAGGTATAATCCATCTGGATAACTGTTTTCATGTACTAGTTGATGTCGAAGCTGCCCCAGCCAGGTTGCCCCTTTATGAAAGAAAGACCCTTGACTCCATGTGATTTGAAGCAGTGATGTGCAGTCAGGGGAGGCAGGGGCGGCAGAGCCTCACCACTGTCATCATGAAAAGAAAAAAAATGTAAAGGGAAAAAGGCGAGAGCTGATGTCAGACTGAGCTAGTTGCTGCCTGAGCCTGCCTCACCATGGATGACTGCTTAACTGTTTAAAAAAGCCTCTAAAAAACGCCCTCTACTATGAGGCAGGAAAACTGCGTGCCGCTCCTACATCAGGAATTTTATAGGCTTTAACCCTTAAATTAAGCAAGGGTTAAAAGCCTAAAAATTCCTGATGTAGGGGAGGCACCAGTGGTGGGTTTCTGCTGGTTCGCACCGGTTTGAGCGAACCGGTTCGTGACCGGACCCAGAAGTAACCGGACCCGGAAGTAACTTCTGGGAACTGGAACCGGCCCTGTCGCTCAATCGCCATTGCCCTCCCATTGCTCGCTCGCTCCCCCGCCTGTCCACACTAAACTAGGCTAGCCCAGCCCACCGCTCACTGATTGGCTGGAGTCCAGCCAATCAGTGAGCGGGCTGGAGGCAACCCATTTAAAAGCGTGGCGCCAATGGCCAACATTCCTCTTTTGAAAAGAGTTTTTCTCTTTTGAAGACTTCTCTTTTCAAAAAAGTCTTTCATTCCCAAGCAGTCTCACTTCGCGCTTGCTGACCGGGTCCTCCATTTCAAAACTCCCTTCCCTTTGCCTTCCAGGAGCTTGCTGCTTCCCACAGGTAAGCAACTAAGTGTGAGGGGGGCCTGTGGGATTCGGGAGGCTAGCTTAGCCAGCTTACAAAAGCCACGGGCTGGCATACGCCATGCGGCCAAAGGCAGGTGGGCAGCAGCAGCCTATGCCAAGTGGCCGAAGATGGGCGGGCGAGCGGGCGGTGGCGGCATATGTCACATGGACAAAGGCAGGCGGTTGGTGGTGGCGGTGGTGGCAATGACCTACAAAAAGCTGCGGGCTCGCGTATGGGACATGGCTGAAGGTGGGTGGGCGGCAGCGGTGGCAGCGGACTACACCACGCGGGCAGGCGGGCAAGCGGCGGCGGCAGCAGCCTAACTTTTGCGAAAGTTTTATCTAACTTTTATTGAAAGCCACAGGCTAGCGTACGCCACGCGGACGAAGGCGGGCGGGTGGTGGCAGCGGTGGCGGCAACGACCTACGCCACGAGGGCAGGCGGGCGAGCAGTGGTGACAGCAGTGGCCTAACTTTTGTGAGCTAGCTAAAGCCACGGGCTCACGTATGCCACACGGCCGAAGGCGGGTGGGCAGTGGCAGCAGCAGCCTATGCCACAAGGGCGGGAGGGCAAGCAGCAGTGGCCTAACTTTCGCGAGGGAAGGCCTTCAGGGCTGAAGGCGGGCGGGCGGCGGTGGCAGCCTAGCTTTCACGAGCCTTCAGGCTTTCCCTATTGAAAGCCCCCCCCCTTCTCCAGCAACGCCTAGCTAGCTAAGCCTGCCAGGCGACATGCTTAGTGACAACCCTGGCCTTGTCCCTCCAGTCCAGTAAGACACCTGTCCTGCTGCCTCTCTGCCTGCCTGCTCCTTGTTTCATCCATCCATCGCATCGGAGTTGGATCCATTGCATTGGAGTGCTGCTGATTCTTCCTGCTGGTAAGTGACCCGGGTTTTTTTCTTTTATTTTTTTATGTATTTTAAAATAATATTTTATTTATTGTGCATAGAATTTTTTAAAATAGTTTTACTTAAAAGTATTGAGTATAGAATATTTTAAAATGCTTTACTTCAATTTATTGTGTGTGGATTCTTTTTTAAAATTGTCTTAGACTATTTAAAAAAAGATTCTATCCAAAATAAATTAAAATAAATCATTTTAAAATATTATATACTCAATACTTTAAAATGTATTGTGCATAGAATTTTTTTTAATAGTTTTACTTAAAAGTATTGAGTATAGAATATTTTAAAATGGTTTTCTTCAATTTATTGTATGTGGATTCTTTTTTTAAATTGTCTTAGACTATTTAAAAAAAGATTCTATCCAAAATAAATTAAAATAAACCATTTAAAAATATTCTATACTCAATACTTTGAAAAGGAATTGTGCATAGAATTGTTTTAAATCGTTTTATTGCAATTTATTGTGTATGGAATATTTTTAATGGTTTCATTTTAAATTATTATGTGTAGAATACTTTGAAATGGTTACAGTATAAATCATTGCTGGTGAAATAACTGTTACAGTATACTATGGCTGGTACAATACCTTAAAATAGTTACAGTATAAATTATTGCTGGTGGAATACTTAACAATGGTTTTTAAGGATTTTTATTTATTTATAGAATATCTTTTTTAAAAATTATTTTTTCAGAATTTTTATTTTTTAATTGTTTATAAAATATATTTACTACAAGAAATGTTATTCCTTTTTGCAAATGTTTTCTTTGTGATGCAATATGTTGCTTCTAAGTGTTCAGACCAGGTTTATGTGTCTCAATGTGGCTGCTTTTCTATGGGCACGCCAGGTTGGTGCAAGGCAGCTTTGCCAGATTTAGTGTGTTTCACCCTCATTGTTTAGGTCATTCTGAGGTGGTTGATGGTTCTGTGAGCTTCCTGGCACTGTCCTTTATAATTTCCCACAATGTCTTGATAGTTTTTATTCCAGTGGCTTTGTCTTTCCTGTCCTTAGGGTTAGGGGAAAAAACTGGTTTCATATGCAGTCTTTGGGGGGGGGTTCTTATTTTTTGGTGTTTTCCTGGCACTGTCATAATTTGTGTGGGTGTGGGTGTGTAATGTCCCACAGTTATCTATGCATTAATAATGATCTATTAATATTTCCTTATACATTTTAGGAACCTTTCTTTATATTATTGGTGTTTTCTTTCATACTTTTGGATTTCTAATTTCTGTTTCCGTTAGTTAGCAATTGCTAAAATAAATCCCACGTGAAAAAGTATTCAAAGCCTTCTTGATTTTAATAGTCAATTTATTGCTGCACATTGTAATATTTATTCATTTTCATATCTCTGTTTTTCCACTGTTGTGCAAACACAATCCCAGCAGCTGCTAACATGTGTAAAATTAAATATATATATATATATATATATATATATATATATATATATATATATATATATATATATATATATATATATATTTATTAAAAGAGTTTTGTACAAACAAATTTTCCCCCTTTTCACCCCCCCCTCCACACAATATAAATCTCATACAAATGCTATACCCCCCCAACCCCCCCGCAAAAATTCACATTCAGATATTATACCAAACACTTTACCCCCTCCTCTCCCCCCATCTTAAAATAGATTACTCATAACCCCTCTCCTCCCAACAAAAACTATATAAATTACTCTTAAATTAATAATAACACATTGATCATTTTCTAAGCTAATTTAACATCTATAACTCTTAATATAAATTTCTCCTAGCCTAACAATGTTTCATTAGTCCCATCTTCTAATTTATTCATACATATATATTGCCCCACCCTCCACCCTAACCCTCCCCCACCTCCCACACAAACCCACCCCCCTGACTTCCGCTGTATACCACTCTAACAATTCCAAACATCCCATATACTATTTACTCAGATCATCTATCGGTCTAAACATTCTTACCTAAAGGCTAGGTAATAACTCCTAGTCTGGTATTTATTCTGTATATAATCAATCCATTTTGCCCATTCCTGTGTGTAATCCTCCTGTTTCTGAGCTTTTAAGAAAGCTGAAATTTTTGCCATTTCAGCGAACCCCGCCACCTTCTGAATCCATTGATCAATTGTCGGCAAAAAATCTTTTTTCCAATGTTGCGCAATCAACAACCTAGCTGCTGTAACCATATACAAGGCCAATTTTGTTTCCCCTTTGGTAAAATCCTTAACTATACCCAATAAAAACATTTGTGGAGTGAATTGTATTCTTTTCTTAAATACATTCTGCATAACCCACCATATTTTTATCCAAAAAGCTTTAACCTTGTTACAAGTCCACCATACATGAAAAAAGGTAGCATCTAGACACCCGCATCTCCAACATTTTGGTTGAATATTTGGGTACATGCATGATAATTTTTTAGGATCTAAATACCATCTGTAAAACATTTTATAAAAATTCTCCCTTAAATTCTGTGACTGTGTAAATTTAACATTCTGAACCCATATTTTTTCCCACGTTTCCAACATAACCACTTCACCAAAATTCTGAGCCCATTTAATCATACAATCCTTAACCAATTCACTTTCTGAGTCTCTTTCTAACAGTACATTATATATTCTTTTAACTTGTTTTGGACCAGTCTCTTTTATCTGCTTAATCAGTTCCACTTCTTTATCCATAAAGCCGACCCTGCGATCTTCTTCCCATCTCTTCTGAAGCTGTATGTAATGTAACCAATTTAAAGTAATTCCTTCTTCCAACAGCTGTTCCAAAGTTTTTAACTTCCATTCGCCCCCATCAGCAATAAGCACATCTTTATATAAACACCCCCCGAGTGACTTAATATTCATAATCCCCATGGTGTCTGCAAGATCCAACCAAAGCGGTATTTTATAATCCCAATTGGGCCGGTGCTTCTTCCATATTCTCATCAAGGCACTACGGAGAACATGGTTGTTGAACACTTTATCCACCCTGTCTTCATAAAAAAGATATGCATGCCATCCCAGAACAAGATCATGGCCTTCTATATTGAGCAATTCCATTTTTGTTTTCCCGAACCAATCTGCTACATGCGTTAATACCGCAGCTTCATAATACAATCGAAGGTTTGGGAGTCTAAGGCCGCCTCTTTCACGTGTATCTTGCATAATCTTCATCTTTACTCTCGGTTTTTTCTCCTTCCAAACAAATTTATTTAATGTTGTTTGCCAATATAACAAGGTTTTATCTGACTTGAGCACCAGAATCATCTGGAATAGAAAGATAAATCTAGGTAGAATGTTCATTTTAATTGCTGAGATCCTTCCAAGCAAAGACAATTGTAACTTTTTCCACGCTTCAAGATCTTTCTGTATCTTTTGCCACAACACTTCATAGTTATTTGAGAAAAGTTTTGTGTTTGATTCTGAAATTTGTATTCCTAAATATTTAACTTTAGAAACTATTTCAAAACCTGCTAAACTTACAAGTCTCTTTCTTTGAGTCTCTGTCATGTTTTTAACCATCATTTTCGTTTTGTTTTGATTTAGTCTAAACCCAGACACCATGCCAAATTCTATTATGATATTTTTCATCTGGATTATTGATTTCAAAGGATGTGAAAGGGTAACAACCAGATCATCGGCGAATGCTCTAGTTCTGTATTCCTTTTGCCTGATAGCTATGCCATCTAAGGATTTTGAGTCGCGAATTGCGTTCAACAAGACTTCCAAAGTTAAAATAAATAACAATGGGGATAATGGGCAACCTTGTCTTGTGCCTTTTTGTATCTCGAAAGTTGTTGACAAATTTCCATTAATAATAAGTTGTGCATTTTGTTGCTGATAAATTGCTCCAATCGCCTGCCGCAATCGTGGTCCCATATCCATCTTTTCCAAAGTCTTGGTTAGAAAGTTCCAATTCACTCGATCGAAGGCCTTCTCTGCATCCAAGAAAACCAGCACTGCAGAGATCTGCTTATTCTTATCAAGATAGTCAATTAAATCTATGAGTTGCCTTACATTCTCCTTCATATGTCTGCCTTCAATAAATCCTGCTTGATCATGATGAATAATCTCTTGAATAACCGGCATCAATCTGTTGGCTAATACTTTAGCAAATATTTTATAATCTGTGTTCAGAAGAGATATCGGCCTGTAATCCTCTGGTTTCTTAGGGCCCTCTTTATCTTTAGGTATCAATGAGATAAAAGCCGCTTTCCATGAGGGAGGTATTTTGCCTCCTTGTTGTATATTACAAAATAGTTGTGTAAGATATTCAATCATTTCCAGTTGTAAAGTTTTATAATACATTGCAGTCAAACCATCAGTCCCTGGAGCCTTAGCTAATTTAAGTTGATTTATAACTAAAGTGATCTCATCAGCGGTTATAAGACGTTCCAAATTTGCCTTTTGAAGCACAGAAATTTTGGCAACCCTTTTTCCTTCCAAAAAATCATCTATTAACTTATTCTGTATATTATCCTGTACATATAGCTTAGTATAATAGTCCACAAATGATTTTTTAATCAACTCTTGTTGATATACCATCTTCCCTCGAAACTCAATTTTATCAATAATTCTGTCATTCATATTCCTTCTCAAAGTATATGCTAACCATCTACCAGGTTTATTAGCGTTGGCAAAGGTGTTATGTTTAGCAAATTGCAAATTGGTTGCTGTTTGTTCTGCTATAAGCATCTGAAATTGATCTTTCAACAGCTTTAGCGCCATCTGGAGCGCCTGGTCATTCGGGTTTATTATAAGCAGCTGTTCTTTACGTTTTATTTCATCTTCCAATTCCATTCTCCTTTTCTGTCTAATTTGTTTGTGTTTAAAGTTCATATGTATCAGGACCCCACGCATATAAGCTTTACTTGCATCCCAAACTATTTCAATGGGAGTGCCCTTCTTCATATTAAAACTGAAAAATTCCTTCATGTGTTTTTTAAGTTCATCAACATTTTTTTCATATCTAAATAAATTTTCATTTACTCTCCAAGACCTTCTTGGCCTCATCCCTAATTCAATTTGTAACCACACCGGACTATGATCGCTAAGTGACCTGGCGAAAATCTTGGATTTCTTGGCTTTAGGAAGTAGATCCGGTGTTAACAAAAAGAAATCAATCCTTGAAAAGGATTTATGTCTATCTGAATAGAAAGAAAAATCCATCTCATTTAGATGTTGCGTCCTCCAGACATCTTTTAATTTCAAATCGTCTTGTAAATCAAAAAAAGCCTTTGGTAATTTGGTAGTGAATTTCGTCTTTGTACTCTTGTCTATCTTTGGAGAAATCACTCCATTCCAATCTCCCATTATTAGAATACTCTTAAAGTTCCAGTCTAAAATTTTTAAATGGAGCATCTTATAAAAACTTTCTTGGCATTGGTTAGGAGCATATATTCCTAGCACCAAAATGGAACCGAAGTCTGTATCAAATTGAATTGCTATATATCTACCAGCGTCATCTGCCTCTATAACTTTAGTTGAAAATCTTTTATTTATATATATCACCACACCATTTTTCTTTACCAAATCAGAGGCAGCATAAAATGTTCCCAGTTTGAATTCACTAAGTACTTCTGGTCTTGCAGCCTAATATGAGTCTCTTGAAGGCAAACAACATCCATTATTAAATTGCTTCAAATAATAAAATATTTTTTTCCTTTTTTGTGGGGAGTTCATTCCATTCACGTTCCAAGATAATAGCTTAAGCATCTTTAGATCTGGTCTGGAGCGCTGAAAGCATTTGCTGAAGATCTCTCTCCACAAGACCAATCTTCGGCCCTGCTCCTCCCATGGCTCCGGTTTGCTTCTTATCTTCTTTCTTAGCACATTGTGTTTGAGGGTCGACGCGCTTGTGAGATTCTAACATTTGTCTAGTCGTGGATCTGGTAATACGTTGTTCGACAGGTTTAAATATCGGCATTTCAGTGAGAGACTTAGAAGGTCCTTCTTCCAAGAAGGAACACAACAGAGATCCAGAGGGGTCGACTCCACCTACAGCACCCTGCCCTCCTTCTCTTTTTGTGTCTGCATTCTTTGCTCTTCTGTCTCTTTCTCAAACATCCTCTGCTCTAAGACATCCAAATCTACTGGTGTTGGTGTAGATGTACGTGGGGGGGTTGCATTTTTCTTGAGTATTCCATGATAAAGCT